>NC_062561.1:48835625-49153906 GCF_022837055.1 Prionailurus viverrinus | reverse complement strand
CGTTGTCCAGCCCCTCCACTTTTGCAAGCCAGACTTTGGGGGCTCTGCCTTGCTGGGCTGGCTGCTCCTCCACTGCCCTAGCTCCCTCCTGCCAGTCCATGTAGCACACACTGCCTCTCTGCCCTTCCTACCCTCTTCCATGGGCCTCTTGTCCACACTTGGCTCTGGAGAGTCCGTTCTGTTCGTCTTCTGGTGTTTTTTTGGGTTATGTAGGCAGGTGTGGGTAGAATCTAAGTGATCAGCATGACGAGGTGAGCCCAGCGTCCTCCTACGCCCCCATCTTCCTCCTGGTCACTCAGAAAGAAGTTTCTTGAGATGGAATCTACTGATGAAGATGCTGTGAAGACTTTTTGGGACCCAGTCTTGAGCAAATGTTAGTTCTGGCCTGGATTCAGCTACCTTCATGTTTTATGACGTCACAAGTCCCGCCCAGCAGGACTGGTAATCCCACCGACAGGTAGACCCACAGCTGCACACGACCCTCAATACCAGTAGCCACTGAGCTCTCCCCAGGACGAAGCTCAGTGGTATCTGTTTTAGATGACCACATAGGCCAGGCCAGTGGAACACACCCTGCTGCTTATTGCTTTTCAACTTATACTTCCAGGCCCTCCATACACTGGTTTTATCCTACAGACCCACTGTTTCCTCCTGTTACCTCATGGCCAGGCCTCTCTTCTCACTCTCTTTCATTGGTGTCACATTCAAACCCCTGTTAGCCTCTCTCAGGTCTAGAATACCACTGTCCCCCATGTGACACTCTTTTTCAGCTTAAGTGCAACCTCCTTCAGGAAGTCTTCCTGGAGTACTATGAATCACAGTGACCTCTTCACTTCTTAACTCTATTGCTCTTATAGTTTGACCTCCATCAGGCAAGATTTTATTATATAAACTCTACCATGTATGCTTTCCTAACATTAATCAAAGCTCCTATAGGATAAAGATTATAATCTATAATTGATTTATATCTTAAATTTCATAGCACCTGTCACAGTACTGGTTACATAGCAAGTATGCAATAAATATGTATTCACTTCTTAATAGATTTAGTGGATTCAAATATATACATAGGACCAGAAATGGCAGATTGAGTTTCTTTGCATGTAAAATATTTATTTAAATGTGCAAAATGCTGAACTTCTCCCAAAGAGAAATTTACTAATAACCTACAGCCTCTTAACACTTTAAAAAAAAAAAATCAAGACTCTAAATTCTTCAAGATTTAGGATTTACCTAATCATGAAAATAGTCTGGACATAAATTTCTTTGGTATTTATTTCTTATATAAAGTCCCTGAAAGTCATCTACTTAAAAAATACCAGGAACACTTCAGTAAAGACTGAATGTTCTCTCTTATTTCAAGAGAGTTCATCATAAATGCTGAATAGGGGACAGCCTCGAAAATAGCACTACTCAATCTATTTCATTTATATTGCAAGGCATTTGAAAATGGAATATTTTATGTGCTGAACCAATTTGATTTCTCTGTATGATTTGCCATTCATATTTTTTTCTTTTTTCCACTCAAGCCTGTGATTTTAATAGTGATTATATATAGAGACAAACATGTGAATGAAAGTGATATGGAATTTGTCATTATTCTTGATAGAAACAGTATGCTGCTCTATGAAAATTTGATATGAAAATGGACTCCATGATATTAGAAAGAAAATAAGCTGGATATCTTAACAATATTTATTAAAATATCTGGAGTGTATGTCACAAACTTTAGGGGTTATCATTTCCTAGAGTATTTCTCAATTGCAGACTCTTTTAAAGCATGTCAGCTTTTGTTTACACTATTTCCTCTGAGTGTTGAGTGTCGGTGAGCACCTAATACGCATGTGCCCCTCAAGTACTCGATGGGAGTAATTATTGGATTTATGATGTTAATTTCATGATGGAGCAAGAAAGAAGATGCCTCTCAGGGGCGCCTGGGTGGTTCAGTTGGTTAACCATCTCACTCTTGATTTTAGTTCAGGTCATGATCTCAGGGTCGGGCTCTGCGCTGGCAGCCTGGAGCCTACTTGGGATTCTCTGCCTCCCTCTCTCTGCCCCTCCCCTGCTCGCTCTCTCTCTCTCTCTCTTTCTCTCTCTAAATTAATAAAGTTAACCTAAAAAAAAAAAGAAGAAGAAGAAGATGCCTCCCTATAATAATATTTAGAAGGAAGGACTATCCATGCAAACTGCCATACTCCAACTTAAATTTTAATCCCCAATAGGAGAAAGTCAGTAGGGGAAAGAGGGGGTGTAAGCTCCCCTCTGCACTCCCCTCAGATAATGGAAGGTCTGAATACCAATACTCAGCAATCCCAGGTCTCAGCCCCTAGAGGAAATAGAGAAATAGCTCTGTGGCTCAGAATCATTAAAATAAATGGTAGTTCCTAAACTGTATTGAGTGTTTATTTACTATGTCAGTCACTACACGAAGTGCTTCACAGGCATTATCTCATTTTGATTTCATCACAAACCTATAAGATATCATTTTTATGTCCATATTGCAGGTGAGGAGCTGAGAGCCCTGGAGCCCTGGGGCATTAACCTAGAGCCTCCACACTTAGCTTTCCTTCATGCTGCCTCTTTCCCAAAATAGTTCCTCTCCATGGGAACTTCTCTTAGCATTTATTCTCTAATGTATGTCGTAGGCTGTATCTCCACCCGCCGGTGGCAACTTTCCAAACCTGTTCCTGTAACTAATGTAAACTCGTTCATTTGCCCACAGTCCTCATGCAACCACAAGTCTTTTGTGTTACCTTGCTCACTGTCTTCCCTTGTGAAATGTGTATCTTCCAATAATATAGGAACCATTATCAAACATGGATCTCAGTCTTAGAAATTTAACTCAGCCTTCCCATCACTAATTGAAATGAAACTCTAATGTCTGTGTTTAACTTTGTCCTCTGTCATGATACAAGCAACCTGCCTGTCCCATCCTGAGAACTAAGCTCCTGGGGTCTTAATCCAGTCTTCTGGACTCACATCCTCATGTCTGTCTCCCTTAATGGACCCTTGTGGTACCACCTGGTTCCCTAATGTCCCCTCTCCCCAGGAACCAGTCAGGTTGTTCTGTTCCTCTGCTTACTTAGCTTCCATCTTCACAGAGAGGGAAGTCATGCCTGAATCTGGCATGGTCTCCTTCCCCTCACCCCAAGAAATAAACTTTCAGAAATCTGCCTGGCTCCAGACCCCATAGGGATGATACCTTCAAACTCAATATCCACTCAGTGGAAGTATTATCCTTGAATAGAAGAATGAGTTTGTGCTCAATACTATAATACAACTAAGATTATCTCTCAGTATCATTTAGTGTCCCCTAAATAGATGATGTCTAATGAATCAAGCCAGCAGGGACATCTTTAGATACAGAGAGCAGTGGGGAAATGTGAACTCAAATCTCCCTGGTTTTCCTTCTCAGTTTCTTCCTCCATTAAGTTCCCTCTCCACAAAAGAGAAGTCCAAATGCTACCAACTTTGGCACTTTAATCAGGTCTGCCCTTCTTAAGAGTTGAACTATCACATAAGCCTATTTTCTCTTCTCTGTTTTGCTCACAACAAAATGACCCCTAACTTAATCAGCTTTAATCAGCCTCCTTTGACAAATTCACATTACAGTGACAATTACTTGTAACAGCTTCATGTTTTATCCTTCTTGATAACAACTCCATATTTAATGAGCACACTTAGAAAGTGAACCATAAGCCAAAAGAATATATTTCTAGTTCTTAAGTTTCAGGAAATGTGATAAAAGATAAATTAGAGTCAGGGAGATTTTCTTCATGCCTCTAAATAATACCAACTGAAAACAGTCCTGTTGTTTGACCTTGGAATCATGTTTCCAAATTTCATAGAATGACACCTTTTTTAAGGAAGAGAAATGATATTTTTTTGAGCATTCACTCCATGCCTATGCACTGTGCGTTTGCATATGCAATTTCATTTAATCCTCAATAACAGTCCTGCTTGATGGGTGATATTTCCCCCTATTTATAGTTAAAGAAACTGGGCTCAGCAAGATTAGGCAGATTCCAGTTTCTTTTTTTTCTCAGTTAAGCAATTGGCTGAGAATTGGAACCCAGATGTGCCCTGCCTCCCAAACCATGGTCTTTTTCACACTGCTTAATTTAACCTGGCCCAATGATGGGTATGGTACCTAAATGATTGCTACCTATTTTTTCACAGAGGCATCCAGATCTTGGCCTACTATTCATCCTCTAATAACAAAAGCTCCAGGAAGTAAGACCATTTAGTCTTGCCAACACCTTCATTTTAGTTCAGGGTGACCTGTGTCAAACTTCTCACATACAGTACTATAAGATCATATATTTATATTATTTTCAGTGACTAAGTTTGTGGCAATTTGTTACAGAAGTAATACAAAACTAATATAGTGCCTTAGTGTTTGCAGAACAAATAAATGAATTAATCCATAGATTGACTTGTTTCCATAAACTGGACACTCATGTCAAGGATCAAAACTATAAATATCTAACTTTAATTTGATCTTTTATGAGTAGCCAACTTTTCACAGAGCTTGCTAAATCAGGATTTTATGACTTAATGAGATGTACATCTGTATAATTTTATTCTACATTGTGTATTTCAAACAATGCTCAAGGTATGTTTGCCTTTGGGTGGGTCTCATTAAAGATTCACAAGGGCCCATGTACTGAGAACTATGAATTTGATTACACTTGGTTTTGCTCCACCTGATCTAATGGTCATGTAAAATCAAGTGTGAGATCAAGCTGATTGCCTTTGTCCTAAAAGAAGAAGCACATTTATTCTTTAATGGTGTCTAAATGAGTATAAACACAGGAATAAGCTAGAGAGATGGAGTATCTAAGATTCTCAGTGGACACACTGAACTTCAGATGTAATAGACCAATACTTTACATTCCCCAGAATGGAGAGCTCTTTCCTCACTGTAAAACAATAGTCTTGGCCAGAACTTGAAAGACTCTGGCATCACTTTTGCAGTTATTTCTATTGAACCAGAACTTTTAACGTGAAATATTCATTACAATATATTCTTGGGTCCCTAAATGTGACTTAAAAAGTGCAAAATGCACCATTTTTAGACCAAAAGAGCACTTCATTGGGCAAGTGTAAAACAGCTACAAATGAATGAGATCATATGTGAAGTCTCAAAGATCAACAGAGAATAAGAAGGACGAGAACAGAAGCCCTTCAAGGAAAAAGCAAAATCATCCAAAAGACTAAGAGGTATTTTAAACCACCATACAAGCTTACAGGTATTAAAAGAAAAAGTCCAAGAAAGTTTGTCTCCTGGAATTCCAGGGTCAGAAGTTTGGAAAGAAATGAAGAGAAGAGGGAAAGTAAAGAGAAGGAAGGGAAAGGAGGAGATGAGAGGGAGGAAGAATCTAGGCAGTCGCATCAAGTAAAGTGAAGGCTATCTCATATACTGTTTTAAAAACTATATCTGGGATGGTTTACTTTGTGCAGATTGCTACAAAGCAAGCAATTCAAGATATTGTGGTTTAGTGAGTTGACCACAAAACCTGTGTTTATTTTAAGTCTAACACCCAATTTTTATTTATTTATTTTGAAAGAGAGAGAAAGCACAAGTGGGGAAGGGAAAGAGAGAGGGAGAGAGGGAATCCCAGGCTGGCTCCACACTGTTAGTGCAGGGCTCAAGCTCACAAACTGTGAGATCATGACCCAAGCCAAAGTCAGATGCCTAACTGACTGAGCCACCCAGGCACGCCTAACACCCAATTTTTGTGATATTTCCACAGTTCTCACTCTGTATCTGTATCACATTATCAAACTGTCTATCATAATATTGGCTCCATTTGAAGACAATCTCCATCTTTAGTACCCAAAGTGGCAATACCACGCATGCATTCCCCAAAACGGGCAGAACAGAATGATTTGGGTCACTGGACTTCTCATGGGGGCCTTAAAAGGTTTGCTGAATGAAAACAAGGCTTATGTTTTTAAGTGCAGAGTAGATGCATGGGGAGTGATTCCAAAGGAAAGGAGAATTCGCTTTGCAGTGACAAGGGCATGGGTAAGGCAGGAGAGTGGAGATGGTTCCTCAAGTGGCAGGAGCCTCACCAACAGTTAAGGATCTCAGATGAGATAGTGTGGCAGCCGGGTGCCAAGGGGCTGATCACAAAACGGTGAAGCCTCAGGAAGGGTGACAAAAGACCCCCAGGTTCTTCAGGAAGGGGCGACCGTGTTGCGTCCTGACGGCACTACTACCAGATGAGCCGCAACTCTACTGTGCACAAGGACGGTACTGCCACGCCACTCCAGAGCTGCACGTCTCACTTACCGTCAGCTGTCCACGCCGTGTTCTCAGATGGGGTCCTCTTGAAATATATTTCTTAAACATCACAACGTCACCGTGGTTAGCAATGCTGCGTCTTCCCTCCCTCCCACTGCTAGCTGAGCAGGGGCTCTGCAGGCCCAGACGCAAGAGTTCCTATAGCTGTTCCTCTGAGACCATAACTTTCCTCTCATTTCCAATACTGTCACCCAGGTGCCAACAGGACTTAAGGTCCATGAACTGGAGCACTAGTCCTGGGCCATTGCAAAATTTCCATAGCATGGCTGCTCCAGCCACCACGCCACAGCCTTTATTTATGCACATGCACACACAGACACATACACCTTTCTCTCAGGACGCACATATACATCACAGTGGCTGGATTGGAATGAACTTCCCAATCAGCTGCCTTGTAATACCCAAAACACCTCTTCTCTCCAGCACTCAGGCTTTGTTGTTCATTCCAGCTTATTCTATTTAATAACTTCGTCATTTTACTTTTAGATGTCTCCATTTTTTCCCCTGCAGTTCTGCTTCTACCAGGTTTAACCCTACTTATCAGTCAAAATTGCATATGTCCAAATATAAGAGCCCAGACTGACAGACTGAGTTGTTTTCAGAGAGACCCTCAGCCTCCATGTAAAGCAACGGATTTATCTACAGATAAATCAGGTGTCAGAACAAAGGGGAGTCCTAAGAGGGAATTGTGCCCAACATGTTCACAGAGGTTAAAAAAAAAGAGAGAGGGAGAGAGAGAAGGGAGGCCACTGTGGTTCCAACAGAGTGAATAAAAAGAAAATAATAGGATTAGAATGGGTTGCTGAGAAATGAGAAGGGACCAATCAAAGAGAGTGAGTGTAGCTAACTCTTGAGGAGGTTTGCTGCAAAGGGGAGCTGAGAAAACTCTTAATGATGCTGTTTGCCTACCTGGATAGCTTTCCACATTGACATGCTGATTTACCTACTAGATTTGCTTTATCAGTTTTTACTATTTTGAGGAACTAAAATTATGATTCTGGTAATCATTAGTGCTATTCAATACCAAATACTTGTGGTTCTCCTTCAGAGTACATGATAGAATTCAGCTTACTACTTCCCCATATGTCCTGTTCTAGGAGTGCTCTGTGTTACCTCTGGGAACCTTTAAGGGTTAGTACAGGGACACCTGGGTGGCTCAGTCATTGAAGCGTGTCTGACTTTGCTCAGGTCATGATCTCACAGTTTGTGGGTTTGAGCCCTGCATCAGACTCTGTGCTAAGAGCTCAGAGCCTGGAGCCTGCTTCAGATTCTGTGTCTCCCTCTCTTTCTCTGCCCCTCCCCTGCACACACTCTGTCTCTCTCTCTCAAAAATAAAATGAACACTAAAAAATTTTTAAAAAGAAGAGTTAATATAGAATTCACTGGCACAAAAACAGACACACAGGTCAATGGAACAGAATAGAGAATCCAGAAATGGACCTACAATCATATGGTCAACTAATCTTCAACAAAGCAGGAAAGAATATCCAATGGAAAAAGACAGTGTCTTCAACAAATCATATTGGGGAAACTGGACAGCAACATGCAGAAAAATGAAACTGGACCACTTTCTTACACCATACACAAAAATAAATTCAAAATGGGTAAAAGACCTAAATGTGAGACAGGAAACCATCCAAATCCTAGAGAACATAGTCAGCAACTTCTTTGATCTCAGCCGCAGCAACTTCTTAATAGACATGTCTCAGAGGCAAGGGAAACAAAAGCAAAAATGAACTATTGGGATTTCATCAAGATATAAATCTGCACAGTAAAAAAAAAAATCAACAAAACTAAAAGGCAACCTACAGAATGGAAGAAGATATTTGCAAATGACATATCAGATAAAAGGCTGGTATCCAAAATCTGTAAAGAACTTACCAAACTCAACAGGCAAAAATTAAATAATCCAGTTAATAATTGGGCAGAAGACATCAGCAGACATTTCTCCAAAGAAGATGTACAAATGGCTAACAGACACATGAAAAAATGCTCAACATCACTCATCATCAGAGGAATACAAATCAAAACCACAATGATATGCCACTTCACACCTGTCAGAATGACTAAAATTAACAACTTAAAAAAACCAGATGTTGGCAAGGATGTGGAGAAACGGGAATACTCTTACACCGTCGGTAGGGATGCAAACTGGTGCAGACACTCTGGAAAATAGTATGGAAGTTCCTCAAAAAGTTGAAAATACAACTACCCTAAATCCCAGCAATTGCACTACTAGGTATTTATCCAAAGGATACAAAAATACTGATTCAAAAGGGCACATGCATCCCCACATGTATAGTAGAACTATAAACAATAGCCAAATTATGGAAAGAGCCCAAATGTCCATCAACTGATGAATGGATAAAGAAGATGTGGTGCATGTACACAGTGGAATATTACTCATCCATCAAAAAGGTGAAATCTTGGGGTGTCTGGGTGGTTCAGTCAATGAAGTGTCCGACTCTTAATTTCAGCTCAGGTTATGATCTCATGGTTATGAGACTGAGCTCTGCATCGGGCTCTATATGGGCATGGATCCTGCTTAAAATTCTCTCTCTCCCTCTCCCTTTGCCCCTCCCCCACTCACATACTCTTGTGCACAGTCTCTCCCAAAAAAGAAAAGGTTTTCATTATAAAAAAAAGTTGTAACCATGTGTGGTGATGAATGTTAACTGCATTTACTGTGGTGATCATTTGCAATATATGCATATATTGAATCATGTTGTACACCTGAAACTAATAAAATATTATATGTCAATTATGTCTCAATTTAAAACAAAGAGTGCAGAATTTACCACAGTCTCTTTCCACCTGCGTTGGCAAACAACAGCCTTCAGAATGAGGTCAACTCCATCAGCCTGGGCCCTGGAGTAAGGATAAATGAGCCAAGGTCTCCAGTCAACTCCTGATGGGCAAAAGATTAAAATAAGAAATAAACCTTTGTGGTCAATAAGATCTCAGGAGTGTTTATTACCACAACATGACCTAGTCCAACCCAACTGACACAAAAATGTATGGAATTTATGTATGTTTTTGGCAATATATAGAAAGGGAAGAAAATTTAAAGACCTAATCTGTATTCAAGTTGTCTAAATTTATCACCCAAAATGAGGTTAACACTATATTCATCCTACCGATTGTAATAAATTACAAAAATTACATTCAAATGTTATCTCCTAAAGCTATGTCATGTTTTATGTATGTTGTATTTCATTAACCTAACTGAATATAATCCTCATGCAAGTGACAGTTTTAGGGGCAGGGGGAATCATATTAGTTTCAAACTACATAATCTTTTTTTTTTAATTTACATCCAAATTAGTTAGTATATAGTGAAACAATGATTTCAGGAGTAGATTCCTTAATTCCCCTTACCCATTTAGCTCATCCCTCCCTCCCACAACCCCTCCAGTAACCCTCAGTTTGTTCTCCATATCTATGAGTCTCTTCTGGTTTGTCCCGCTCCCTGTATTTATATTATTTTTGTTTCCCTTCCCTTATGTTCATCTGTTTTGTCTCTTAAAGTCCTCATATAAGTGAAGTCATATGATATTTTTGTCTTTCTCTGACTAATTTCACTTAGCATAATACCCTTCAGTTCCAGCCATGTAGTTGCAAATGGCGAGATTTCATTCTTTTTGATTGCCTAGTAATACTCCATTGTGTGTGTGTGTGTGTGTGTGTGTGTGTGTGTGTGTGTGTGTGTATACACCCCATCTTCATTATCCATTCATCCATCGATGGACATTTGGGCTCTTTCCATACTTTGGCTATTGTTGATAGTGCTGCTATAAACATGGGGGTGCATGTGTCCCTTTGAAACAGCACAACTGTATCCCGTGGATAAATGCCTAGTAGTGCATTTGCTTAGTCATAGGGTAGTTCTATTTTTAGTTTTTTGAGGAACCTCCATACTGTTTTCCAGAGTGGCTGCATCAGCTTGCATTCCCACCAACAGTGCAAAAGAGATCCTCTTTCTCCGCATCCTCGCCAACATCTGTTGTTGCCTGAGTTGTGAATGTTAGCCATTCTGACAGGTGTAAGGTGGTATCTCATTGTGGTTTTGATTTGTATTTCCCTGATGATGAGTAACGTGGAGCATTTTTTCATGTGTCGGTTGGCCATCTGGATGTCTTCCTTGGAGAAGTGTCTATTCGTGTTTTTTACCCATTTCTTCACTGGACTGTTTGGTTTTTGGGTGTTGAGTTTGATAAGTTCTTTATAGATTTTGGATACTAACCCTTTATCTGATATGTCATTTGCAAATATCTTCTCCCATTCTGTCGGTTGCCTTTTAGTTTTACTGATTGTTTCCTTCGCTGTGCAGAAGCTTTTTATTTTGATGAGGTCCCAGTAGTTCATTTTTGTCAAACTACATGATCTTAAGTGAGAATAATAATATAGAATGTATGTATTGCTGGCTCCTTTGAGAACCTCAGGATCAGTTGAAGGCCTCTTCTGCATAAAAAAGACAAGTGGAGTTACATGTCATGTTTATAATCTAGACACAGCATAGTAAAACTATAGAAAAACCCAGATGATTAACAGTCTCTTCCCACAAGGCACTTACAACCTAAGAAGTTAGAAGTCAGGGTAGGGAATTAAACAGACACATATAGCCTTGTTTTGTGGGTTTGTTTTGTTTTTAGTATTGCATGATCAAACATTACAACATATCACTTCGTCCCTATTTACTCAGGTGCTAAAAACCCAGGATTTTTACTTTTTATTTATCTCAAGACACAATAGTATATCTGTAGGGAAGGTTTATCTTCTCTAGTCTCCACTAGTTTAATCTAATTCTTATCTGAGTTATAGTTTGTTCTCCCTATGCTTATCTTGCCCATCAGATAGTAGCTGTCTTGAAGTCGGCATAAATTAACAATCATCTTTATGTCTTTTAGAACATCCAGATTAGAGCCTTACACATAATTAGCACTCAATTGTTGTGTGCTGAACAAATGAATCATTCACTATATGAAGCAATAAATGCAAGTAAAAATATAGACACTCATCAACAAACACTAAAATAAATCCAGAGTTGTGGCTCTAATGAGTTAATTGTGAAATTATAAAACTGGAAAGAGATGATTGGAAATGAAACATTAGAAAAAAAGTGGGTCAAGTTCCTAGTGAACTTGGGAGGAAAGAAGACCCTGAGATGTCCAAGGGATCAGATAGAGAGCTCCAAAGCAGTCAGGAGAGTCAGTGCTTGAAGAATGAGTTGGTAGTGAATATTAAATGCTTTGTGTACTGTGGACAAGCTCTGCTAGGGCCAAGTAAGTTGGTATTTATATACTCTCACCATAACTGTATTTACCTTCTTTTGGAAATTAATAGATAAATCTAGTATTGTAATTAGTTTAGGAAGTCATGAGATAAAACATGGTCTGTAAGAAGAAGCAAATTATATACGTTCAACCATTTAGCTGTATTCAGCTTCTAATCATTACTACTGGAAATATTCAAAAATATGCCATAAAAAGAGGAACATTCATTTTTCTTATAGCTTTTAGCCAATTTAATGATCTTTAAAGTGGCTTTTGGTGTATTTAAATGGAGAAGCATTACCATGCAGCTTTTGTAAAACAGAACTGATTAAATCCTGTCTCCTTGACCATGATCAAGTTGCATTTCCTTTTTACCTACCAGTGTTGAGGAGAGCATTAACTGCACCAAAAAGCACATTCAACACCCAATGTGCTATCTAGATCATAGTAGGTTTTCAATAAATGCTCATTTTCCTCTTTTCTCCCAGGTATACTAACCCAGGTAAAATACAAGTTAATATATTATGGATCCTGTGAAGATATGTCTTTTCCATACAGATGGTTTTCTTTCAGATAACTCTGACCCTACTAAGTAAATATTATTGTGGGTATTATATTATTAAATTTTTATAATAATTAAATTATGTTTGATAATTAAATTATAATAATTCAGTTAAAATATTATGATAATTCGATTATCTTTCATGACTTGACATACAATCCTTCTCATCTTTAGCATCTTTAGCTGCATGGAATCCCACACTAAATATATTCCAAATAGATGTACCTTTTGTCTGAAGTCAAATGCATTATTCTGCATCACCAACATCAAAGCAACTACTGCAGAACCTTAGTCAGTCTTAAAGAACTAAGTTAACAACGAGAAACCAGTGCTTTGCATTGTGTTTTAAAGCTATGCAGGATATAATAGGAATCAGATGAAAGTCTAGTATCTGTATTACCATCCACATATACATCTAGAATACTGAATCAAATATAAAATTAATCTTAGCATATAGTATGTCTAGTAAAATGGCCTTTAGGATAATAGGGTCGAATATGACTAGTTGAATGTTGCAGCCAGTGTGTCATTGCAATTACCAGAAAGGGAACTACAGAATATACTTATAGCAGGAAAACAAACTCTTTCCAGTTTATTGCTTTGGCTCTCATAGGACTCAGGGCACTCCCTGTAGTCAGTAATTATAAAGTCATAATTGTACAGGTTTCTAAATGTCATAAATCTAATCTGTACCTCACTTAATTAGCCAACATGTGAGATTACTTTGCTCATTGGTGCTTTTAAATAAATAAATAAATAAATAAATAAATAAATAAATAAGGAATTATTAAGAAAATGAGGTAGCATGCCTTCTGGTAAATTCTGAGATCATGTATATGCCATGGTTTCTTCCAGGTCAAGCGTTGCTTTAATGTAATTATTCATAATATGTACAGCAAGAGGTCCCTTTGTTATGTTTGATAAATAAGCTGAGCCATATTATTAAAATATACAGTTTAAAATTATATATTACTCCTAGTAATTAATAGGGAAAAACAGTGTAAGCACTACCCTTCCTGCCTGTGTTTCTAACCGTGACTTCTAATACAACTGTCTAATGCAGCCTGAGCTTTTGCTAAGCAGACTGCCAGTTATGTGGGAGGTTTCTTTTTTTTCCCCTCCTCTCTCTCTTTCCTTGACTACTGTTGTTTGATGGATGCTGTGTAAGGGAAGATGTGGTGTGTAGTTGATGTGTGGTGGGTAAGGAAAGTACTACATTCTCAAATAAATGACAGAAATTCCTTCCTGACAAAAGAAATGAACACTAGAAATGAACTCTCCGAATATAGCTGCACTGGATAAACGGGCTGCAACCTATAAGTAATACCTTGATTTCTCTTTGACAAAAAGTTTCCATTAGTCACCAATGAGAGATAATCCCTAGGTAAGGACAAATCTCAATTTCACCTGCATCCCTGCTGCTACTGGAATTCCAGCCTCAGAAGATGCTTGCTTCTGTAATGCCCATTGAGTCCACGACTGAAAATATAATGCTTTATAGGGAACCATATCAGAGAGGTACAACTGGTATATTGTACAGCACGGATGGGGAGACAGATAAACCTTCCTGGGAAAGCTGGATTTAGTCCATAAAGAATGCCTGCTTTGAACTTGTCACCCTAAAATTAGGAATCATAAGACTTCCCCTACAGAACACGAATGCCAAGGCAGACACGCAGAACAAATTTAAGCACTGTTTTAGAGTCTGAAACCTCTTGAGTAAGTTTGAATAACATCTAGTATAGACTAACAACTTTATGCATTACATGATCCTAGAAAGATTCAACAATCAGGCATCTGAGTTCAAGGTGAAGGGAGATTTCTGGAGAAATTGAAGAAGGTAATATTTGGAAATAAACCACAAAGTGTTTTAAGATCCAGGCTCCCTGAATTCAGTAAGGAACCTCCTATTTTCCCCCAAGTAATTTCCCAATTCATTCTAAAGCACCTGGAGCCTTCTAAGATTAAGTTTTAGCTAATTTGTTAAAATGTAATAATAAATAGATTTTTAAATTTTTATTGAAGTATAGTTGACATACAATGTTATATTAGCCCCAGGTATACAGCATAGTGATTCACAAGTCTATACATTATGCAGTGCTCACCACAACCACCTGTCACCACACAACATTATTACAATATTATTTGCTATATTCCCTATGCTGTACTTTCATCTCCAAGACTTATTGTTTTATAACTAGAGGTTTGTACCTCTCAAACCTTTTTACCTATTTCATCTATCCCCCTGGCAACTACCAGTTTGTTCCATATATTTATGAATCTGTGTCTGTTTGCTTGTTTTGTTTTTCAGATTTCACATATAAGTGAAACCATATGGTATTTGTCTTTCTCTGTCTGACTTATCTGATTAAACTTAATACCCTCTGGTTCATCGCGTTGTCACGAATGACAAGATCTTGATTTTTTATGGCGGAATAATATTCCATTGTATGTATATACTACATATTCTTTATCCATTTATCTATCAATGGACACTTCTGTTGTTTCCATATCTTATGTTGATTTATAATATTGGCTATTGTAAATCATGCTGCAATAAAACATATAGGGTGCATGTATCTTTTCAAATTAGTGCTTTTGTTCTCTTTGGGTTAAATACCCAGTAGTGGAATAAGTGGATTGTGTGGTGTTTCTATTTTTAATTTTTTGAGGAAACTCCCCACAGTTTTCCACAGTGATGGCACCAATTCACATTCCTACCACCAGTGCATAAATGTTCTCTTTTCTCCACTTCTTCACCAACATGTGTGATTTCTTGTATTTTTGATACTAGCTGTTCTGACTGATGTGATATCTTATTGGCGGTTTAGATTTGTATTTTCCTGATGGTGAGTGATATTGAGCATCTTTTCATGTGTCTGTTGGCCATCTGTATGTCTTCCTTGAAAAAATGTCTATTCAGATCCTCTGCCTATGTTTTAATCAGACTATTTGAGGCTTTTTGGTGTTGAGTTGTAGAAGTTCTTTATTTATTTTGGACATTAACCCTTTATGAGATATATCATTTGCAAATATTTTCTCTCATTCAGTAGGTTGCCTTTCGTTTGGTTGATGGTTTCTTTGCTGTGCCAAAGCTTTTTATTTTGGTATAATCCATATAATTTGCTTATGTTTCCCTTGCCTTTCTGGAGACATATCCATAAATATTTTGCTAAAGCCTGAGTCCAAAAGATTACTACCTATGTTTTCTTTTAGGAGTGTTATGGTTTTCAGTCTCACATTCAGGTCTTTAAGCTATTTTGAGTTTATTTTCATGTATGGCATAAGAAAGTGGTTCAGTTTTATTACTTTGTTTGTAGCTGTCCAGTTTTCCCAATACCATTTGTTGAAGAGACTGTCTTTTCCCCATTGTACATTGTTTCCTTCTTTGTTGTAGATTAATTGACCATGTACGTGTGGGTTTATTTCTGGGCTCTCTAACTCTGTTTCATTGATCTGTAAGTCTGTTTTTTGTGCCAGTACCTGACTGTTTTGATTGCTACAGCTTTGTAGTATATCTTGAAATCTGGAATTGTGATAACTAGCTTTGCTCTTTCTCAAAATTTTTTTGGCTATTCATGGTCTTTTATGGCTTCATACAAATTTTAGGATTATTTATTCTAGTTCTGTGAAAAAAAAATATTGGTAGTTTGATGGGGATTGCATTAAATCTGTAGATTCTGTAGTAATAATATTTTTAAACTTTAAAAAAACCACGTTTGCTCTAGGACAGAGGGTAATGAAGTGTAGTGGGCAAGGCAGGTAAGCACCCCCGCATTTATATATGCATACATGTATATGAAAGCAATGGGTGTGGCTAAACAATTAGTTTTACTGTTCTCTGCTAGGTTAGAAACTTCATTCAGAAGATAAAATGGAAGTAAGATTAGCAGACTCAGTATCCAGAAAAAAAGAAATAAATTCGTAATGTTTAGAAAATCATTTTCCTTTTCAATTTAAAAAAAAATTATAGCAATGGGGAAAATATTTAGGTTAGGTTTTTAATTGATTAACTTTCAGTTCTAAGGTTGTTTCTTTATTCTTGTTCCAGATTCAAATTTTAAATGCAATTGGATAGAGCTCCCAGTTCTCTGCCATCACTTTTTAAATTTACCTTGTTTTGTGTATCCATTAAATAGAATCTTGGTAATCCAGATACGTTCTCGTGTTGATACAGTCTTTTCTATTTTATTCTTTTCTCCAATCTGTTTCTTTCCAGGCTCTTCAAGCATGTACATTCTTGGCCTAATGAGAAAGTTTATACTTAGAAATTGCCATAAATGGCATGCCTCAGAGCTTATCTTTAAACTGCTCAATATCTGTTATAGTTGGAGCCAAGAAATACTGGTTACGAATGTCTTGCAAGTGTTTTAGGATTTTCATAATCATGTTATGTTGCCTAGAATATAGTTCAAGAATTTTTGGAGAACCTTATTTTCACATCACATTACTCTATCTTTGAGATAGAATCTAGTGATAGAACCATCAGTTTTATTTGTTTACTGTTTCAAGGCATTTGTTACATTTCAGACCTCTTTTTATATTTTTATAACTAAATTTGTCCCTTCAATTTTTACACAGGCAAAGCTTCTATAACCTCAGTTTTTCCTCACTAAATGATTTTTAAAGATTGATCATTTTAATCTATTTGTAACAGCTCTTAATCCAATGGTTTCTAATTTTGATACTGATTATATCTGATTAATCAATGTATTCCACTGCTATCTCATCTTGGATATGTATGAATTAAATCAAATACAATTAATCTACTTGTAAGACTTTGCACAATGCCTTTTGACATATGCAGACACACTTGTATAAAAACCAGTCTTCAGGATTCAGTTTTTCAACGTTTATTTATTTTTGGGACAGAGAGAGACAGAGCATGAACGGGGGAGGGGCAGAGAGAGAGGGAGACACAGAATCGGAAACAGGCTCCCGGCTCTGAGCCATCAGCCCAGAGCCTGATGCGGGGCTCGAACTCACGGACCGCGAGATCGTGACCTGGCTGAAGTCGGACGCTTAACCGACTGCGCCACCCAGGCGCCCCCAGGATTCAGTTTTTCCAGCAAATTATATACCATGTTGTATCCTTGGTGGTATCTCCCAGAATCAAGGACTATAACTGTATCAGAATTGCCTCTTTGGACATCTTTAGAATTCTTGGAAAACAAAGGTTATTGACACATAGGAGTTTAGACAGAAGAGATTGTACCAAACATCTCTGAGCCTCATGAGCTGTTGAGCCTGAGCAGTGAAGGGACATTCCCAAAGTCTAGGCTCTAGTTCATAACACCTGGAACCATGGATTTGGGTGGTATTCCTTGCCCTATTTCTGAGATGAAGGCTAACAAGTTGATTCACTAGACAGTACCTTACCTTCTTTACTTTAAAGTAAGTTTTGTGCCTCTTAGGGAAGATGTGTCTAAGAGTCAACCTTAAAAAAATCATTTACTTATAGAAAGAAATAATTAAATATGTGCCAATGAAACAGGTAGCCAAAAGTGGTGGCTAAACTCTCCTGCCAGCGTCTTGCTAATCTTTGGCTAATTATATACTGTTCTGAAGCCTCACTTTCCTCTTTAGAGAAATGACACTAAAAGTAATTCCTGATTAGGTTTCTCTGGCATTTATCAGCAATGAAAATAGGTGCCATATAAATACATAAAAACACAAACTAAGTATGTCACTGACCATTTGCAGAATTGGATTATTACATATAAAACGTTTGCTATTCCATGTAAAAAACAGATTGTTCCACGTAAATATTCATGTCAATTACATTTACTTTCAAATGAGCTTCTTCAGAGGCCAAAAAAAAAAAAAGTGTGGTAGCTATGTGGATACACAAACACACACACACACACACATACATACATACATACATACACAGAAAGAGAGACTTTTTTCTTTCAGTAGGACCGATGTCCTTAGAAGAAGAGAAAGAGACACCAAGGGATGTGAGTAGACAAAAGAAAGGCCATTTGGGGACACAGAGAAAGCAATCATCTGAAAGCCAACTTGGCCTAAAATGTTGGACATTGTTTTTTTCTTTTAATTTATTTATTTTTTTTTTTTATTTTTTTTTCAACGTTTTTATTTTATTTTTGGGACAGAGAGAGACAGAGCATGAACGGGGAAGGGGCAGAGAGAGAGGGAGACACAGAATTGGAAACAGGCTCCAGGCTCCGAGCCATCAGCCCAGAGCCTGACGCGGGGCTCGAACTCACGGACCGCAAGATCGTGACCTGGCTGAAGTCGGACGCTTAAACGACTGCGCCACCCAGGCGCCCCTAATTTATTTATTTTTGAGAGAGAGACAGAGCACGAGCAGGGTAGGGGCAGAGAGAGAGAGGGAGACACAGAATCTGAAGCAGGTTCCAGGCCCTGAGGTGTCAGCACAGAACCCGATGAGGGGGTTGAATCCACAAACCATGAGATCATGACCCAAACCAAAGTTGGACGCCCAACTGACTGAGCCACCCAGGTGTCCCCAGTTGGATGTTTTTTTTAAGGTGAAATGTTTTAGCGATCTCTAAGTTTCATAGATAAATATTGCATGTTTTATAAATAAATACAGTAATTATATTTAATTATCATCACTGGTGGTTATTATTATTCTAATAGCCTTACTTTGCAAATTTAGTCAAAACCCCACTGAAACATGATAACTCAAAAAAACTAATCAGAAAATGTAGGGTCACAGTATTGTGAGAGTAATAGTTTTTTGAAGGTTGCCTCAATTCTGATCATCTTCACTCACTCTTTATCTCAGCAACTCACTGTCCTAAACCACACTGTGCCTAGGTATTAGCAGCCAAATTGTGTTCTCCACCCCTCCCCACCAAATTTATATGTTGAGGCTTTCATGCCCAGTGTGGGTGTATTTGAAGATGGGGCCTTTAAGGAGGTAATTAAGGTTAAATGAGTTCGTAAGAGCGAAGCCCTAATTCAGTAGGACCGATGTCCTTAGAAGAAGAGAGAGACACCAATGGATGTGAGGAGACAAAAGAAGGGCCATGTGGGGACACAGAGAAGGCAACCATCTGAAAGCCAAGCAAGCAGACCTTAGGAGAAACCAATCCTGCCAGCATCTCGATCTTGAACTTCCAGCTTCCACAATTATGAGAAAATACACTTCTGTTGTTTAAGCCACTCTGTGGTATTTTGCTAGGGCAGACTAGGCAGACTAATGCACTAGGACAACCAGAAAGTCCAGACTCTTTTTTTTTTTTTTTTCACCACCAATCCTTCCAGATTCCTACTTTTTCAGTCCCACTACCCTACTCTATAAGATGAATGGGAACTCCAGTCCCGGAAGGTTGATTTTCTTCTCACACGAGTCCCTCTCGAGACAGGCCCAATCAGTACAAAGCTTGTGCATCCACCAGGTGACAACACATGCTAGCAGAAAATAAGGGAGGAACCTCTGACCCCTCCCTTCTGAAAACCTCTTACTGTTAGCCTCAACTGATTACCCCTGCCGCACTTGCCTTACAAGACCCCAAACCTCAATTGATAGAACTGTTTCATTTCTCCACTCAGACACCTATTCCAACACCTATTCTGGCTGAAGAAACTCAACAAGTTTAATTTGGTATCACCACAGATTCATGCTGCCTATGTTTCTGTTCAATTTCCTTTCCCATTTTCCTCAATCTCAAACATTTCACTTCCTCCTTCAAAGTCCCCAAGTGTTATCACTCTCTTCAGGTTTCAGCAAATGACTCCGCTTCCAGCTTCGCTGAGAAGCACAGGGCTTCCAGATTTGCCTTCCCCATCACCTCTGAGGGGGCAAACTTTTCCATTCGTTCCCATGTGCTAGAGGATCTGTTTCTCAGTTATTCCCTCTTCTTTCTTGCAAACTTTTAAAATATCTTGATCTTACCCTGTCCCAAACAGGAATTTGTATCTCCCATTAATAAAACAAGCAAAATAAACGACAACAACGAAAACCTCAACCCTGCCACTATTTCCAACAACCATTCTAATTCTTTCCTTCATAGCCAGGTTCTGCAGAAGACTGTTTTGCTTGAGCTCTTTGATTTCTCATCACGTATCCATTACACCTTCCACCATAACTGGGCCTCAGCACTACCCTCCTGCTAAACAGGGGTCAGCAAACTTTTTCTGCAAAGGCCCAGATGGCAAATGTTTTTGGTTTTGCAGGCCATACGGTTTGTGTTGCAACTACTCAGCTTTGCTGTTACAGCGTGAAAACCAACACAGACAATACATAAACAGATTATATTAGATGCATTCCAATAAAACTTCTTATGGACACTTAAATTTGAATGTAATATAACGCTTATGGATGGCAAAATATTATTATACTTTTGATTTTTTTCAACCATTTAAAAATACAAAGACATTCTTAAGTTATCAACCATACACAAACAGGTGGCAAGCCAAATCTGGTCCGTGGGAAGTTTTCAAATTCATGTACTAAACTTCTTCTTCCCAGCATTACCAATGACCTCCATATTACATTCAGACCAATGGGTATTTGTACTATCCTTAGCTCACTAGACTTCTTTCCTGAATTGTCCTCCAAAACACTTCTTTTTTTTTTAATTTTTGTGTTTATTTATTTATTTTGAGAGCGAGCGAGAGAGAGAGAGAGAGAGAGAGAGAGAGAGAGCACACAAGCAAGGGAGGAGCAGAAAGAGAGGGAGAGGGAGAATCCCAAGCAGGCTCTGCACTGCCAGTCCAGACACTTAACTGACTGAGCCACCCAGGTATCCCACTTCCTGAAGCTCTTCTCTTCCCCATAGTTTGTAACACTGCTCTTCTCTGTGTTTTATTTTTCTCCTGTCTCAACATTTTTTCCTATTTTCCTTCCTGGGTTCCTCTACTACAGCTGCCCCTTAAATGTCAGTGTCCCAGGCTCACACATCACCTCCCCTCTCTGTACATTATGCATGTTCTTATTGGGTGACCTCATCCACAGCCTGGGTTTCAACATGCCCATGTCATGCCAGTGTGCCAGTCCATCTTTGATCTCCATTTCCCTTCTCAGCTCTAGACATTTCTATCTAGAGATCCCAGAAGCATGCAAATACAACTTTTCTTAGACTACAACTAGCATATATCTATAAAGTCTTTTTCACCAGTGAACAAACAACTGTTCACCCATTTGTCAGGACTAAAAAACAATCCACAAATTGTCCTACCTAGAAGTTTCCATATTCTCTGTCTCTCTCTCTCTCTCTTTCTCTCTCTCTCTCTCTCTCTCTGTCTCTCTCTCTCCCATCCTTCCTTCTTCCCGCCCCCCATCCCCCCCACACACACTCACCAGTACTATTGAGTCAGTCTCCTTAAAACTTCTCGTATCTGTTTACTTTCTCCAGCTTCATGACCTTCGTTGAGGTCTTGATGGTTTCTGTCCTGAACTTCTATGCTAGGCAGCCTCACTAGTAACTTTTTATTTCCCATCATTCTCCCACTTCAAGATACTTTCTCTATGTTTCTTTACCCATCTCTATGCCCCAAGAGACCGACCTATAATTACTGCAACTTCCAGCTTTCCTTCTCTCTGGCTTCCCATTGGAGTCATTCTCTGGTAATAGGCATAGGGTGGTAACAGCTTCCTGCTATTGTGATTCCCTGGGTGCTTTACTATCCTTTGTTGATTCCCTTAACCCTGTCTATACCCTGTAAATAGTCCTTTGGTAATCTCTCTTCAGTTGAGCCCTTTGAAAGTGCATCTGTTCCCTGCAACTGACATGCAAGCTAACTCATATTCCTGGTTCTGTTCCATCCCCACCTATTCCATACTACCACTAGACTCAAACAGTGTAGTTGCAAATCTGATTATAGTTCCTCAATGACCTGCAGTGCCTCTCAAGTTAAAGTCCATATCCCTTAGCTTAGCTCGCAAAACCCTCCATGATTTGATATCTACTGATGTAGTCTTATTCTCCACACTGCTCTTTTCTTCCATAAACCAAAGGTTATTTGTTGTCACTCAAACAAGCCATGCTATCCATTCTTCTTTTCCTTTCCATTCTGCTTTCTTAATGGAATTCTTTACTTTCTCTTTTCAGATAACTAAGTCCTACTTCAAAATTCAACTCAACTGCCTCTTCTAGAATCTTCCAGTCTCATTTAGACACCCACCAATGTATATCTACCTATCATATTTTTATCAGACTTCAGCAGTAATTGTGGATTAATGTTGTCCCCCTACTGGTATGAAACATCTTGAGGGCAAGGAACATGATTCGTTTTAATGTATTGCTCCTAGCTACAATGATGAGAGCCCTTGACTGGTACTCCTCTGCCTTCCTCTTAGCAGAGACAAAATTAGAAAGAGTTCTCTTTTCTCTCTCTCCTTCTGATCGCTGTTAGAAATGTTCCTAAATATCTCAGAACTCTAATCTAGGGCCTCGAATGTTTAGTATTACTCTACATAGTGGAAAAATGATCATTAGTTGTTCTTGCCAGACTGGAGTCTGAGGAATAGGAGTAAAAGGATCTGTCTGCAGATCAGATTCTCTGCAGCCACTCCTCTTGCAACTGATAGATTGGCCACCTCCAAGTCATGTGGCTGTGGACAAAGTCTGAGGGGGGCAGGGAAGATATTCACAATCGAGCTGAGCAGGCCAGACAAGCTCTAGTAACATATTTCTCAGTTCCCAGCTTTGAATTTTATAGGGTATTAGTTTACATGTGTATTTGCCTATCTTGAGAGCCAAGTTTTTAAGAGAGAGCAGGCAAGAGACTCGAGAAGACACTGATTCAGTCATCCTGTCATCATCCTGGTCCTTCTCTGCACTCCAAAATTTAAGAGAAAGAGATAAAAAGAGGGACACAGATGAGCAAACAGACAAAGACAGAGAGAGAGAGAGGGGTTGACACGTACGAGTAATATGATATTGTCATTTCCTGAATGACCAATCTAATTGTTAAAATTGTTCCCCTTTTTACAAAGAGAGGACTTGCCCCTCCGTCAGAAGTCACCCCAAGCAGCAGGTTGGACACAGAAGTGGTGCGGGGACTCTGACCATTGCTCCCTCGCTTTCACTCAGTCACTGAAATCTCGCACATGGTTTAGGTCTGTAAATCACCATGGTAATGAGCACTACATAAATAACTCATAGAGTTCAACAGAAAAAAAAAAAAAAAAACTAACAATGAAAATGAATAATGAGGAAGTAAGGGCTTTGTGCACTAGCTCCAATTAAATTGCTCACAATAAATAAATATACTTATGCTTTCTTGAATCTGTGGGTGCTGGCCTTCTTTGCCTACAGAGAATAAAGACTGAATAAATAATAGAGAGGAAACTGGATTTATTGATTCAAATATAGTTTAAAAATAGGAAAGGTGGCCTGAAGAGTAACAGGGGAAATAAGAGCCAGTCGCAGAGTGATACTGTGCACCTTCAACAAAAACAAGCTAAATAAAAACAAAGATTTAAAAAAAAAATTTTTTTAAGAAAAAAAAAAAGTCTCCCAACAGGTTAGAGTTAAATATAAAACTACTGACTAAAGGGGAGATGAACATGCTTAAGAAATGGTTAACGATGTTTTGTAAGTTCAGCCATGGCAGTATTAGTGCAGAAAAGTCTGTCTTTCAGTATTTTGGCAATAGCTTGATAAGGAACCAACAGGAGTTTTCACACAGCACCTTAAAAGCCTGTCTTATCCTTGGGGTTTCTTCAGCCAATGAAAGTTTGTCATGATGATGTAATGCTCCTGAGTTGTGTTTCAGCACCGAGTATGTGGTCACCGGATATCATGCCTGAGATATAGGTAAGTTTCTGGATCAAATCTTTCTTTCCAGGCTGTTCCCCTGCTTAAATTAATTTCAGCAGAGATCATTTGTTTCTCATCTAGTTTACTATCTCTGAGCAATTTTTTTTTAATGTGGGCTAGGGTTATTATAGAATTGTAAAGACAGCTGGTAAACAAAATGATGGGATCTAACTTTCCTCTGTTATTAGTATGAAGGCTTTTATTCCTCAGCAATTTATCATCACCTCAGAGGGAAAGAGCAACAATCAGGGTTATGTTTTATTTGTTAAGGGAGTTCTAGTTATTTAGCAAACAAGTTTTACTAGAAAGACATTTTCAGGGAGATGGGAAGATTTCTTTTTAAGGATTTAACACTGAATTTGACTTATTAAGTGAGCCCCACTGAACTGTAAGCAGGGAACAAAGTTTCAATGTTTATTGTAAGTACAGAATATATATAGATCCTGCCCTCACAGAGGTTAAACCCTAAAAGACAGAGAGAGAGAGAGACAGCATACTATTTGTTTTCTATTTTTAATTAAGTCCAAAAAAATTATAAAGGAAAAAAAAACCCTAAACATTTGATGATCTCTAGTGGCCTTATAGTTATATGAAGTTAAATAGAGAAGAAATTAAATATGAATGAGTAAGCTAGTTCTAATACATGAATGTGCAGATGCTTTTGTATGTAAGCACCATTTTAAAATTTTGAATATGTTAAAAATTTGAGCTAGGTAACCAGCACAACCAATGGATATGTATCTCTCTTTTTTCTCCATGATATCCTCTGCAGATGTGGATATTTTTAAGGAACTCTTACTGAATCAGTCCAGCTCTGCTCAAGCAACATGAGTTACAGAAAACAATTAGCCATATAACTCAAGATTTGTTAAAAAAAAAATCAAGAATGCTACTGGGGAAAAGAGTCAGGGGGAGGAGGCCACTGGGAGGGGAGGAGTTTAAAAACATGTTACCAATGACACTGATTGAATTATGCAGACGATTAGTTTTCTTTCACCCTACCTCTGATCATATAGACAGGCTCTCAGAACAGCTCAAGTAAGAGTGTGGAAACAATGATTTTCAGGAACAACAGAAAATGCGAAGTGTTATAGAATTTCTAATAGGAAAAATATTTTTTTTTCTTCTTTAGTAGAACTTGATGTCTGATAGGCACTGATGCATGTATTCTTTTACCAAGAACTTTTCAACTTTCTAGTTTAGGAGCTACTCTGCACTGCCCTCAGCTGAGTTTCTCAATTATACATCACTTTCCACTGCATTTTCATTTATGTTACTTCCAAAGAGTGAGGTCATCTCTCTACCAGGCTTCCTAAATGGCTAATAGATGCTCACCCCTTGCATAAAATTACGTTCCTCTCTTTTGTTCCACAGTTCATTCATTTTTCTCTCAAATTATTGAGTATTATGAAGTAAACCTTATAGAAATAAAAAACCGTATCAGTCAGCATAATATAAACATTGCTCATTTTCCCTTTTAACCACAATTTTCCATAACATTGCTCTGGTGCAGTATTTGTTATCACATTTGGCACTTAGATAAAATCTCATATTTCAATCGCATCCCATGCTTTGTTTTCTGCACAAGGAGCCAACAGGGTTCCAAGAAAGGGTAAAAGTCCTGCTCCAGAACTGAAAGAATGAATGAGTGGTGCTCTAGAATGACTGATAGAAAGATAAAACATTTCCAAAAAAAAGGGAAACAGTATGGATAAGGTGGAGAATGATAAGAACAACAGGAGAGATGACGTGGGAAATCTGGTACAGGATGTATTTGGGTTTGGGGCACTGGTCTGCCCTGAAAGCCTGGGCCTTTGTCACAGAGCTTTGGTGTAGCACATTGTAGCTCATTAGGCTTGGGTTCCCAATTCTCACAGCACCCAGCTGGAAGCAGAAAGGGCATCCGTGTGGATTAAAGCACAACTCATTAGTCTGTCAGCCAGGCCTTCAGAGAGGCCTAGATGGAATCCGCTTGGGGTTCTGCTTGATCTAGGAAACCTCTTTGATCCTTACTCTGTGATGCAACTATGCAGAAAAATTCAGGAATGTTTTGAAAGTCTGTTTTACGAGGAGGATATTGCTTAAGGAAGGATCTCGGGACATGGTCTGAGCACAAATGGGACCAATAACACACCCTTGTGATTTATCCCGTGGACAGAGCAGACCTTGGAAAAGACAATCCAGGGTAGATCTCTGTGTATGCACAAGGTCAGAAGGTTACAGCCCAATTCCAGCTTTCCTGAAATCAGAAGGTTATATCTAACTGAAAGCCAGCCTACAGGATTTATAGGTTCACAAAGTCTAGTAGCCCAGAAAATAAGATTCTGGCAACCTAGAAAAATAAAGTTTCTATCCTTAAAGAGTTCTCAGTGTTCCTTGAGTTGTTAAGTCTTAACGAAGAGTGTAGTTATTCATCAAGCACAGAGAAGTAGAAGTTTGTGATGAAAGGAGGATGGCCACATATCCAGTTTGACAAAGATGGTCCCAGTTCATGCCTCTTATTGATGTAACTATCAATAGCATCTGTTTTCATTTTCAAAAGTTCCTGATTTTTCACTTACAAATAATGAACCATTAAAAGATTTTAAAGATGAGGTAAAGGAGGCGTGTTAAGCCAGGCAAGAAATTCTGAGGCTCTGACCCAAGGCAGTGGTCATGATGATAGGGAAGAGCAAACAGTGTCCATTCCCCCTTATAGAAATAGTGCCCCCACCTCCTTTGGCAGAGTTTCTCCAGTCCCTTTGTGAGGTGTCCCTGTGTGTCAGCCAAGCAAAGGTCCTCACAGGCCAAGGGATGTGCATGTGACCAATGAGCCAACAGGACAGTATCTCCTGGAACTTTGTCCCTTAGGCAGAATGATGAGAGGAGAGGAGAGGAAGCTTGGACATCATTCTGTAGAGGAGCAGGGCACTGGCCATCCCCATAAGCAGTTCCTGCTACAGAGACCCCCATAACAGCCCCTGTCATTTCCGGGTCAGCTCTTCAGCCTTCCTTTCATTCTGTGAGTTTCCAATAAACATCTTTTTGGTTTAAATTAGCCAGACTTCTGTTTCTGCTGCTCACAACCAAAGAACCCCCACACAGATATCATTGTTGTCAATATGCTCTACACACATACGGAGGACAAACGAGGTGATACACTCACTAAACTAGTACTTCTCTTTCTCACTCTGTGTCTTAACCACTATGTGTGTAAGTCAACTTCATACCATAATCTCTTTCTGTCCCTTGAATATAGCTTGTAAAATGCTGTATCTCCTTCACAGCTGATTTTCCAATCATCACGTGTGAATGTATACACAGCAATGGAGTCTGCTTTGTGAAAAGGCAACTGTTAGTATTGAATTTGAAGGTCTTGCTTCTGCCACTGAGAGTCCAAGAGTCTAGGATTTGTTTCCTTACCTCTTGTGATGGTTCCAGTACTGCACCAGGGCTTGCAAATGCAAATGGCCAACATTTAATTTAAAGCAAACAAGGGGCGCTTACGTGGCTCAGTCTGTTAAGCGTCTGACTGTGGCTCAGGTCATGATCTTATGGCTTATGAGTTAGAGCTCCACGTCCAGCTCTGTGTTGACAGCTCAGAGCCTGGAGCCTGCCTTGGATTCTGTGTCTCCCTCTCTCTCAGCTCCTCCCCCATTGGCACTCTGTCTCTTTCTCTCTCTCAAAGATAAATAAACATTAAAAAAATTTTTTTTAAAACAACACAAAACCAAAACATACTTCACAGATAGACCTTTGCTCAGAGGTTATTTGTCAATGAAATGAATGCACGTGTGAAACCGGAAGTTTTTATTTTGGTATTGTTCTCCTTTAAACCACTCGAGGCATGGAGTGATGCCTCTGAGTTGTAACAGAGCTGCAGGGTGCTGAGCAGAGGACCTGACTCGGGCAGCACACACTTGCTTCAGGTAGGGGGAGCAGAGGAAAACCAGGGAGGGCAAGACTACACCCTGTGATTGGTTGGATTTTGATGCAGCATATACTCTAACGTCCTGAATTATGGTATGCAGGAAGTCTCCACAGATGCACTCTGCTGCAGTTCTTGAAAGGCAGGAACAACTTTAAACTGGGTTTTGTAAAAACAAATGACATCATTCCTGCATACTCTAAAAAGCTGCAGCCCCAGTGGAACATTTTCCCATTTTCCCCTTTGCTCTTTATGTGTCTGACTGCAGGGCTTCAGGTTTTTATGCTGCACGTTTAACTGGCTAAATCTTGCAGGGAATAACCTTTCATCACTTGCCTCTAAAAATAATAAAATCCAAGAAGAAAATATAGAGGCATGTAAAAGTTCATTTAAACTCACATTTAATCTCCATGAGGCTGTTATCTAGAGACATGACAGCACATGGGAAGAATCCTAGTGATTTGAAGGAAACAATAACAAAATGCTGTATTGGGGACTGTCATCATGGAAATTATGGCACTGATTTATTTTGGGTGGCCTTCATTGTACAGTGTTAAGCGCTGGTGATCAGGAGGACTAGGATTTCCATGTAGGGATTTTTCTGGGTTTGCATTGTTAGCTGCAAAAATAATCAGAGATCTGTTGTAGTTAAGATGGTCAGTTAAGGGCTATATTAAAATACTGTTCTAGATGTGCTGTTCCTCAATGTAGAATTCTACAAAATATAAAAGATACGTGAACCTGAAAGTGGTTTTTTTTTGTTTTTTTGTTTTTTTGTTTTTGTTTTTTTTTTTTTTTTTTTTTTTTTTTTTTAAGGCAGCAGATCTAGCTGTCTTTGAAAATGTTGTTTAAGAAGCTAGGCACCTGGAAATGCAATATTGAATCTTGGACATATCAAAATGTGATAGAGATTTTCTCCTCAGGAAAACATTTGTTTAATCACTGTCCTTAGTTGAAAGATGTCCCAGGAAGTTCCCCCTTTGTCAATGTCAGTCCTGTAAGGGCAACCATGTGGACAAGTCCAGTGACAGCCTACCATGGCTCAAAGCCTACTTGGTTTTCTCAGTCCCATCCCCAAATCCCAGACCTAACTCTTCACCTTCCTAAATCCAGTTTCCAGAGCTAATTCTGGAAACTGCTTTCCTTTATTGAATGGACTATTAAAATCTTTTCAGCTCATCTTTCTTCAATATTATTATTAGATGGCAAACAAAAATGAATTTCAAACTGCAAGGATGAATTTTGTATTAAAAACTAGATATCAGGGAATCCCTGGGTGGCTTAGTCAGTTGAGTGACTGATTGGATCTTGGCTCAGGTCATGATCTCACCATTTGTAAGTTCGAGCTCTGTATCAGGCTCTGCACTGGCAACATGGAGCCTGCTTGGGATATTCTCTCTTCTCTCTCTCTCTCTCTCTCTCAAAATAAATAAATAAACTTAAAATTTTTTTTCTAAACTATATCAGATATCTTCTGAACTGAGTTAAACACCTAAAACCACACACTCTTAAAATTCTCAGTGACATAGTTAGGAAGCAAAGGCAAGATGATGCCTGCCTCTGAAATGAAACCAGCCCAGAAATAATCTTAAAGAGAAATGAAGAAACAAGTCCATATACCCATCCCTGCCCTCCCTCTTACACATTAATTGTACATCTCTGTTTCTAAATAGTTCCTTTGACCTTCAAACCCTAGAGGTCATCTTTGAAACCCCCACTTCTGTTCATGCCACCATGAATTAAACACTGGCTACTGTGTAGACCCAAAGTCATACACCAGCAACCGAGAACAGCATCTCAAATAAATGAAGGTACATCTACTAGTCAGGAAAAGCAAGGCAATTTGATTAAATGAACATTTCTTTATTATCAAGGATGATACCATTTGTTTATTTTCATTGCCTTGCTCTTCAAAATTGCCCTCTCATTCTGTAAGAATATTTTTTAATATTCTTCTGTATAATTTTATCCATTCAATTATCTGAAATTGCTTCCACTTCAAAAAGATACCCAACTAGGTCTTCTTATGGAACTAAATGTGATTTCCTCTTGCTATAACCACTTTTTTCCACTAGAAATATTTTTTACATGAAGGAAGTCTCCTTTTTTTTTTTAGGTTAATTTATTTTGAGAGAGACAGAGACCCTGCAAGTGGGGGAGGGGCAGAGAGAGGGAGAAAGAGAATCCCACAGGGTTCTGCACTAACAGTGCAGAGCCTGATGCAGGGCTCAAAGTCATGAAACCCTGAGATTATGACCTGAGTTGAAACCAAGAGTCAGGAGCTTAACCGACTGAGCCACCCAGGCACCCAGGAAGTCTGCTTTATACTTCCCAGTTTGGGAAAAAAAGAAGAGAGAACTTCCCAGCATTTCTCTACCTCTTTCTGAACTAGCCTCTCTTCTTTTTTTTCTTATTTTGTCTTTCTTTCACCTCCTTGAACTGTTGGAGCTGAGGAACAGAAACAGAAGCTTGGGGTTGTGGTGGCTGCTTGGACCCGCCCTTGGCCCAAAGTTCCTTGAACCGTAAAATTAAAAAAAAAAAAATTAACAAGTAGAAAATAGGAACACTACAAAAACAGTTTCTAAGTTCTACTCACCCTGCTTTGAATTCTTTCCATGGCATGCACATGTTGAACACTTTATACCAAAACTGTCCATGGAATTTTCTTTCAAAAATATCTTACAGGCACCTAAAACTTAGAGTTCAATTTAAAAAAAAAAAAAAAAAAAAAAAACAAACAAGAGGAGGGCAGTATTCAGAGATGTAAAGAAACCTAAATTCAATTTTCTTTTGCTGATAATTGCTGTGTAACCTAAGACACGTGTATGTTATTGTAAAAATGCAATGGAAAATTCTACCATTAATTAAATGTGGCCCAAATTTGGTAGAAATGAATCCCATAATACTGACATAATTGTACATATCCACTGCAATTTATGTGGCAAGCAAATAAAAGGTGCTGTGAAAGGCATACATGGGAGACAAGGACATAAAATCACCAGCAAAGCATGAGCCCAATCACATTGTCCTTCTGCTCAGACCTTTGCAGTGGCTTCCTGTCTCTTTCAGAGAAAGCCCGTTACCTTTGCAAAGGCCAAGGTTCTGCACTCTGCTCCTTCCGGAACTTCTCCCATCTTAACTCATTCACTCAAGTTCAGCTACACCAAACTCCTTACTGTTTATTAGACAGTAGGTCAACTTCAGAACTGTCATGAATTCCTGTGCCTGAAACAGTGTTCCTCTAGATGGGTGCCTGCTGGCTCCTGTGTCTCCTTTGGATGTCTGCTCAAATCCCACGGTTTCAGTGAGACCTTCCCTGACCACATTATATAAAATAGCAGCCTCCACTATCACTCACAGGTACCTGCTACCTCCAATATCTTTGATCCCTTCTAGCCCTCTTTACCTCTTCCAGAGCACTTACAAACATCTGACACTCTGTATATTTGTTGATTTGTTTATTGTCTGCCTTCCCTCACTGGAATGCAAGCTCCATTAGGGGATGAACTTAGGTTTGTTCCTCAGCATCTACAGCAATGCCCATCACAAAAAAAGGGGGGGCTCAGCAAATATTTCTTGAATAAATGGATGAAGAATTAATGAACTTCTGATGTTTAAATCCAAACATAATTCCATATCTCTAAGACCTCTTTCTTTTTGTGTCTTCACAGAAAAATTATCTTTGTTCCTGAATCTTTTATCACTGAACTGGTAATTAGATACATTTAACATTGGACATATTTAACATAAAAATAAAAATTCAGAGTTTCTTCATGTTGAAAATGATACATGAATATTAGTGACACTCTTTCAAATATAACCTTCTTCCATTCTTTCATTATCTTACATACTGCCTTCTCTCTTCAGCTCTGGCTTAAAAACTAAAATAGTAGTGCTCACTGGTTTTTCCCCTGACCTCTTATACAATTATTTCCTTGATTGGTTTCAATGTGTGTTTCATTTGGCTCCAGCACAGAAAGCTCTCTACACCTTCTCTTCATTCATAACGTTTTCCCCATTTTTGTCGTGTCCCTGGAGCCCCAGAAACTATGAAATTTCAATTAATTTTAAAAATGTTTCTAATATCTATTTGCCATGGTCCTACCCTTACCCACTACTATGGGTAATCTTTGGACAAATGCAGTGGCCCAAGAGCTCTTATGGAATTAGATTCTCATGAAACAGTTTGAGCAAAGGAGTCCCTGATTTCAACGAGTCATGTAAAAGATGTGCCTGGAAACAAGCTGGCTTGTTCCCTTCCTCAATAATAATAAGTTGAGAAGCAGAAGTATGTTAAATACAGAGCTAAAAGTTAACCTATTTTTTTCTGTGTTTCTACATTTTTTATGGAATTTTACTCTTGTGCATAAAACTCTTTCTTTATAGAGCACTAAACTTTAAAAGAATTTAGGACATTACAGCTTTTCCATTTTTCCATCTTCTATAATTTCACAAACCACCACTTGCTGATGAAATCCTGCCATGTTAGCTTCTCTTCTTTTTCCCTGTTCCTAACTCCAGTGTGGATCTGAAATCTGAACATAAACATTGCTGTCCAGTAGGATTTTCTGCAACGATGGAAATGTTTTATACCTACACTGTCCATTGCAGTACCCACTAACCACACACATATGGCTATTGAGTATTTGAAACCTGGCTAATGTAACTGAGGAACTAAGTTGTTAATTTTTCAGAAGGGCATCTTTAATGAAGATAAATTTCCCTCACCAAAAACGGAAAGAGTAGATGAACTCAGTCTACATCTATGTGTAGTCTACGTCTGTATCCCAAACTCATATCCTTATCTCCTCTTGGTCACATACTTTATTATTCCCAGCGTCTTTCAGGCAAATGCCCTAGAAAAATAAAACTGAAAAAGTACTTTGACAACAACCAACTCTCAGGTATCTATAGTGGGAAAGCAATGTGTATCAGTATTATGATGAAACTAGGGTTTCGTGTTAACTTTGGGTTGAGAATCTTATACAGTGACTCTGCTACTGCAATAGTAGAATATACTTAATTTCATTACTTTTGCCCACAATGTAAGGTACTTTTAGGTTATGATTTCCAGATAAAAAAATTCAAAATAGAAGGAGAAAGTGACCTAGAGATCTTGATAACCTGACTTCTGAAATATTTGATTACCCAAAATTTAAATTGTCCCACTTCCATCAATGTGTTATTATTACCTGTGATAATTTAACATTAGTTGAAATTTAACAGTATTCTTAGCAATACTGTGGAGAAATTTTGAAATTTCAAGCTTCTCTGAATGAATTCACTCAACTTAAAATGGGTTTATGATACTATATTGGATTCCTTTGATTCTTAAATATACAGTCTTTATCATCATAGAAATCTCTCCATATCGTGGGTGTTACCAAAGTTTCTTATCTTTGCCTCTTTGTATATTTATGTAGGACTCCTTTTTAAATTTTTTTTAAGTATAGTTGACACATAATGTTACATTAGTTTCAGGTATACAGCTTTGTGATTTAACAAGTTATACATGATGTTACGTTCACCACAAGTGTGGCTACCATCTGTCACCATAGGATGCTATTACAATATCATTGACTATATTCCCTATTGTGTGCTTTTTATCCCTGGGACTTTATTCATTCCATAACTAGAAGCCTGTATCTCCCATTCCCCTTCATTCATTTTGCCCAATCTCCTCCGGCAATCATCCATTTGTTTCCTGTATTTATAGGTCTGGTTCTGCTTTTTGTTTCTTTATTCATTTGTAGTATTTTCTTAGGTTTCACTTATGACTAGACCATATGGTATTTGTCTTTCTCCGTCTGACTTATTTCACTTAGCATAATACCCTCTAGTCTATCCATGTTGTGTCAAATGGCACGATCTCGTGCTTTTAATGGCTACATAACATTCCTCTGTGTGTGTATCTGTGTGTGTGCGTCTGTGTGTGTGTGTACCACGTTTTCCTTATCCATTCATCTGTTGATGGACACTCAGGTTGCTTCCATGTCTAGCCTATTGCAAATAATGCTGCAGTAAACATAGGGGTGCAGATACCTTTTCAAGTCAGTGTTTTCATTTTCTTTGGGTAAATACTCAATTGTAGGACTACTTTCTAACTACTCTCTAGACGTCATGTCTTCACAGAGTTGCTACGATAGTGCCACACCAGAGAGTAGGATGTTAGCCCACAGCCAGACAAAATATGTCCAAAACCAGGGGGGGAAAGCACTTACCAACAGCTCCACAAAGTTTGTTCTGCTGATCACTATTTTTGAGATACCCTGACCTGACCTGAGCAAAACAAACTGAAAAGACAGAAACTACATTATCCCAAGAGAGATATAACACACATTGACATATTAAAGATTCTGAGAAGTCCAGTAGCAAAGAAACCTGTTGGCTATTTTTAGACTCAGTGTTTCTCTGTAAATTTGGCCTTAAAACATTTTATTTTCTCACCTGATATCTCTTAATAGTCCATAGAACTAGTATTCTAGAGAATACACTTTGGGAAACCCTGTCTCAGCATTAGATATTCCTAGGTATCAATTTCTTGTTTCCAAATATTCTGGTGTATTCCAGCTCTAGATACATTCAACAGATTCAGAAACATTATAGACTCTATGGATTCTGGATTTGAGAGGGTTTCCAAGAGATCAGTAAAATAGATGATAGGTAGATACATGATAGATAAATAGGTAGATAGATAGATAGATAGATAGATAGAAGATAGATAGAGAATGTTTCACTGTATAATCCTAGAGCCCCTCCACCCCCCACCCGACACCATGAGAACTTTTCTAATAGTTTGTAGTTGCTTCCCCAAGAGGCTTCGAAAATATTTGGGATCACAATTGCTCATCAAGTTGAAATTTGTCATTAATTGCAGATGCAATTATCTTTATGATTATTCCTTTTAAGTAGGCTCTTGTAGACAAGATTTCCCCCACTGGAAATACCTGGAGGGTCTGTTACAAATAGCAGTTGCCAGGGCCAGATAACACACAGTACTTTTCATGATTTGCCTTAGTTTTTAGCTTGATTTCTTTGAGACAACAGGCTGGGGAATGAACTCTCCTACATGACTTAGTTAAGGAAATTATCTGTGTAAGGACTGCTCATGAAAATACTGTGTGGTGAAGATGAAAAATATCTCTGAAAGTCAGAAAAGCATCATTAAATAAGGCGGCTGAGTGGCTTAGTCAGTTGAGCGTCTATTGTTTTTGGCTCAGGTCATGATCTCACGGTTTTTGAGTTCAAGCCCCACATTGGGCTCTGCGCTGACAGCTTGAAGCCTGCTTGGGATTCTGTCTCCCTCTTTCTCTAGCTCTCCCCCACTAGCTCTATCTCTCTTTAAAAAATAAATTAAAATAAACTTTTAAAAAAAGCATCATTAAAGTAGTCTTCCCTCAGGAACAACATTATGTAATGGCTTCTTCCAAACAAATAATAAGTAAAATGGAAAGGATTTACATGGTATCCAGATTTTAGGATTTGAGAGTTCTGAGATATGTTTTATCTACCTAATAACTACTATCTGCAAACCACTTTAATATGTGAGTCTCACAGAGAGTGTCTTTATCTGCATCACACATTCTTCTCCAAAAAAGATCTCTAGCTGTTCTTTTAATCTATATAAGAAGTTGAAACCAGGCTATGGCAGCAGATTGCGTGAGATAGCACTATATAGAAAATGAACTTTGGGGGCCCCTGGGTGGCGCAGTCGGTTAAGCGTCCGACTTCAGCCAGGTCACGATCTCGCTGTCCGGGAGTTTGAGCCCCGCGTCAGGCTCTGGGCTGATGGCTCAGAGCCTGGAGCCTGTTTCCGATTCTGTGTCTCCCTCTCTCTCTGCCCCTCCCCTGTTCATGCTCTGTCTCTCTCTGTCCCAAAAATAAATAAAATAAAATAAAAAAATAGAAAAGAAAATGAACTTTGGAGTCAGAAAGACACAGGTTCAGGGGCGCCTGGGTGGTGCAGTCGGTTAAGCGTCCGACTTCAGCCAGGTCACGATCTCGCGGTCTGTGAGTTTGAGCCCCGCGTCAGGCTCTGGGCTGATGGCTCAGAGCCTGGAGCCTGTTTCCGATTCTGTGTCTCCCTCTCTCTCTGCCCCTCCCCCGTTCAGGCTCTGTCTCTCTCTGTCCCAAAAAATAAATAAACGTTGAAAAAAAAATTAAAAAAAAAAGAAAGACACAGGTTCAAATTGCTACTCTAACAGTTATGAATTGTGTAACCATGAGAGACAGTTTAACTTTACTGAATGTCATTTTCTCCATCTGTGAAATGGGTGATACAGCACCTACAACAAAGGATCGTCAAGGGAATCTAATGAGAGAGTGTATGTAAAGCATCTAAAACAGGGCCTTGAAAACAGTAAAATGTATCAGAAAATGGGGATTATTACTCTAAGCTATTATTTTGGTCTAGGAAAACTTCCTGAATAATTTTTCTCTCTATATAGTTTCTAGAATATAATATTCAAGCATCCATTTCTTTAAGCTACTTACCACATGGATTCTATTCCTTTATTCAACAAATGCTCTGGTCACAAAGGATCAGGAAATAAGACAGAGTCCTGAGCCATGGTACAAATTGTAGCAGCACATCACAGCAAGTGTATTATGAAAGAGGTATGATCACAGCGCTGTAGGAAGACAAGAAGGGCGTGGCAAATTCTGTCCAAGTGTAGCTTGGTCTTTTAGGGAAGAAAGCAGAGGATTTGTGCCCTGAAAGACCAAGGGAATTTGCCTGGTGGAGGAGAACAAGAAGGATCTTTCAGCAGATGTATCAGGAAATGAGATGTCCAGTGAGGCTAGATGTCCATGTGTGGCTTTAGGGAGGGAAGACAGGAAGAATAAGGTTCAAGAGTTTCTATATAAGAGGTTGGAGAAGCCAGAATTGGGCAGACTGGAAGGAAAAGGGAGAAAAAAGTAATTAAGTTATTAAACATTTATTATGGCTGGCATCGTACCAGGTGCTTTATCTACACCTTTGCTGATAAGTAGTATTATCTCTGTTGTGCAGATGAGGAAAGTTTGGCTCTCAGAAGTTAAGCAAGTTGCCCAAAGTTACATAAAAAGAAATTGAAGGAACTTGGATTCCAGCCCAGGTTGTCAGATGACAAGAGCCCATGCCAACCTCTATTTTAAGCAAGGGGAACCAGCAGGGGTCTTCAATCAAGGAAGTAACTTCATCAAAAAAAATTTTTGAAAGGAAAAGTATGGTGACAGAATATAAAATGATGGGCTAAAGGGAGCTAAGTCTGGGGATTGGGAGATAAATTAGAGGTTATTGGATTTTTGAGGGAGAAAGATGAGGAAGGACCCAGCGAGCCAGCCCAGTGCAGGTGGAGAGAGAAACAGTTCTTAGAGAGACTGGGTACCAGTCCAATTGGGTACCAATTGGATGTGAATATACCTCCGAATAAAATCTCTGAACCCAGACATGATAGAATGTATGTGAGGGAGAAGAGTGGGCTACTTCATTAAATTGTTTATGCTAGGGGCGCCTGGGTGGCTCAGTCGGTTAAGCGGCCGACTTCGGCTCAGGTCATCATCTCGCGGTCCGTGAGTTCAAGCCCCGCGTCGGGCTCTGTGCTGACAGCTCAGAGCCCGGAGACTGTTTCAGATTCTGGGTCTCCCTCTCTCTCTGACCCTCCCTGTTCATGCTCTGTCTCTCCCTGTCTCAAAAATAAAAAAAATAAAAAAATAAAATAAAAAATAAATAAATAAAATTGTTTATGCTAATTTGGAAGCCCAGAACCAAACACATAGCATTATATCATCTAAACCTGTGCTATCAGGCATGGTCCAAGACCAGCCCATAGATTCACCCAGGAAATGCCAAAGAGACATTTGGCATTTGGCATTATGCCCCACTCAGGACATTCTGAAATAATCTGCACTTTCATGAAATCTCCAGATTAAAGAAAAACCTAATGTAGGAAAATTAAATTCAGAGTAATAGAGAAGAAGGTGTCAGAGAAGACAGGCAATTTTCTATAATCTATAATTTTTATAATCTATAATCTTTCAAAAAGCATTCTGGTTAGCAATATTTTATTCCATATTACTTTTATTATGTTAAGAAGTTTCTAGAAGAAACAGCAACAGGTGCTGACATAGCCAAGATGTAAAAGGCAGATGCTCCTTCAAATTCAGTACTTTATAAAAGACTGCCAAATCCAAGCTGTAACTGAATGATTAGGTAGCATTTGATCTGCTCATTCGGAATGTCAGCAGGGCTAATGCTTGCATAAGCTCTATGCTGTCTCATAATGTCCTTCAGTTACCAGGAATATAGAAATCCAAAAGGGAGTCTATTTTATCATCATGATTGCCTGAGAAGGGGACATAACAGAAAGATCTTAAAATATTTTCTGAATGTTCAGTTGGTTCATTGAATACATATGTGTATTAATGTGTGCGTAGGTGTGTAATGTCTTGAACACTGTCCTGAATTTACTATTCTGCTCTCTAATTACTATTGATCCAAAGTCCCAAGATTGTACCCAACAATTCATGAGAATCAGAGCCAACACAAGTAGGTTTGTAGGAGTCTGTAGGGGAAAAACAATGATAGACCTCAGAAAAACTGCACCAGCTAAAACCCTCCACCCGGGATTTGCCCTCAATCTCTTCTAGACCATTGGTCCAGTGATTTGTACCAGATTCCTCTCGACCTCATCTACCCTAATGAGCATTGGCATCCTTTGCATAAAGAACACGGGGACTGTATATTCTCATTGTCTTATAATTTGATCTTTTATATGTGATAGGAAAATTGAAATACTTCTTGGCTCAGTAGGAAAAGTTTGTATACATCTTAGATTGTGGTATGAGGCAGTGGTGTTCAGATCCCCTCTCTGGTCAGAACAGTCATATTCCTGTGATGGCAGTGTCCTGAAGAACTTATGGTTCCCTGTGCTGTTTTCATCATTATCATTGTTCATTAACAAAGAGTTCTGCGAACCTGCTATGTCCAGGCACTGTTCTAGGCTCCAGGGCACAGAGGGGAACAAAGCCACTGTTCACATGGACCTGACATTCAAGTGAGATAATGAAAAAATAAAAATGCAATCATTAAGTAGCATCCAGTAGTGATACATAGCAATGGAGAAACAGTATGGTGTCCTAGGAAAGAGCCATAGAGATGCCATTTTCGATATGGTATTAAGTCAGATTTCTCCTGGGAGGTGATACCTAATATGAGATCTGAGTCAAGAGGTTAGATATGGGAGGAGAAGAGTTCCAGGAAAGAGAGCCTGCAAAGGCAAAGGCTTTGGGGGCAGAAGCCCATTAGGCATATCTGGGAAGTAGCAAGGTCAACACTGTAGGAGCAGAGGGAGAATGAGGAAGAGTGAAAGGAAATGGCCAGCCTGGTGCCGGACCACATAGATCTTCGAAGGACCTTGAGAGTCACCTTAAAGTTAACACAATAAACAAACAAATCTTTAATTTACTGAAACAGGCACTATACTAATAAAATATATACATTACTCAGGCTAATCCTCACAATAATCCTGTACGTGGCTATCATCATTATCCCTCAAGAAGACTGAGACTTAGATAAATTAACCTAGATTAATGACCATTAATCAACCTTAGATTAATGACCAAGGTTGCACAGCTACTAATTGTTGGAGCTGGGGTTTGAACCCAGGTCTGTCCGACATCAGAGGCTATTATACTTATCATAATGTTACAATAGATCTCTGGAATCAAAATTTACATGCAGTTTATTGGTGGAGATATTGTTGAAGTTCACGTATATTGATACGGCTCTAGGTCCTTTTAATAGAAGGATAGAATTTTATTCTCCAGTCTTCACCACAATCAAATGTTATTTTAGGTCATATTTTCATGTTTTTGACACAATAAGATTGTCACTGAATGTTCGAAGTTTCACAACAATTTCATATAAGAATTTAAGGTATAAAATAATCAAATTTTTACAACATCTAGTTAACCCCTCATCAAACTGAGCGGACAATAAGCCACGCCACACAGCTGCGAAGACATTTGCATTTCAAAAATACTTCGTATTAGCTACTGAATTTGGGATATGGATGTTCAAAATATTTGGTACTTTCTACTTCTTCCCAATTTACATCGTCTTTGCTAATTTGTGCACCTGCTTTTCTAAAATTACCTCGCAAGACATGTGTCCCTCAAGGAGGTCTGTTCCATACATACCCATCCTTTTTCATCCCATTCTCCCACATAAGAACCCTTTCGAGCCTCTCACTGCTTGTTAAAACCTGTCTGTTTCTCTCCATCTACACACTCGGCTTCACCAACTGAGCATGGATGGCTTGATTCTGTTCTCCAAGTCTCAGAGGACCTGACTTTGCCCACTTGCCACCTTCGATTAGAACACCAACATTTAGCTCCCAACCACACTTGTATCTCCTGCTGACCACACTGTCTCTTAGAATTCTTCAGTTGGTTGAAAAATTCCTAACTCACGCACAACTGATTTATCTGTCATCTTCCAATAAGGTAGGATAGTTTTCAAATCTGTTTGTAGGAGTTTCCTCAGGAAAGCTCTGGAATCTGGGAGATCTGAGGCGCACATTTTAATGACATGAAAACCTAATTTAAAACATAAAACTCACTTAGCACAAAAATAAACTAGGTAGCTTTTCTTTCCTCTAATTCCTTCTGTCTTACAAACTGGCACATTTTAGAGCCAGTTCTTTTTTTTTTTTTTTTTTTTTTTAATTTTTTTTTTCAATGTTTATTTATTTTTTTTTTGGGACAGAGAGAGACAGAGCATGAACGGCGGAGGGGCAGAGAGAGAGGGAGACAGAATCGGAAACAGGCTCCAGGCTCCGAGCCATCAGCCCAGAGCCTGATGCGGGGCTCGAACTCACGGACCGCGAGATCGTGACCTGGCTGAAGTCGGACGCTTAACCGACTGTGCCACCCAGGCGCCCCGAGCCAGTTCTTTTTAAGAAAGTTCTGCTCAATGGGGCAATAAGTTGTAGAACAAATGGAATAATTTTGTTTTCCATTACACTATTGATGCGAATATTAAGCTTAGCCTGATCTTTGTATGAACACTTTAACAAAAGTTCTGCTCAGGTGGTGGTTTTTGTTTTTGTTTTTGTTTTTGTTTTTGTTTTAACAAAAGTCAGACTTTTCTTATGCTGCTGTTACACTGCAAATGGACCCAAATATCAAAGGACATGTAGGTCAGTTATAAATTATCACAGGCTTTTTAAAATTATTATTCATTTTCAGGATAACAGTGTTTAAAATACTCTATATTCTCCAACAGTTTGTTGAACTGCAGAGGCTGAAAAATTCTGGGCTTGTAAAGAAACTGCAGTGTCTAAAACTCTCCAGAAGCACTCAGAATGACAGGGCTCTTAACCAATAAAACGTGAGATTCAAGGAACACATTGTCACAACTCAGCAAATAATAAGGAGCAGGTATGAGTATGACGTCACTGAAAAACATTCTCATTGGCGGTTCCGCTTTGTGCTGGTTACAGTTCTATTTGTGGAAGCAGCAGCCTTATTCAAATTAACCTTTTCATGCAGAGGGGAGGAGGAAGGTGGTGAGTAATGCTCTGCAGTCTTTTCCCTGAAGGTGATGTGCTCTCAAATTCTCTTTACATTGCCTTTGAGCAGGCAAAATAAAAATAAATTCAGCTGTGGCAGTGTTTCACAGGGATAATAGCTGCTTGAATTAGATCAGGTCAGTGAAAAAGGAATGGAATAGAAGCTGTTGCAGAGTTAAAACAAATTTCTGAATTTTCTCTTTGCTTTTATTCCACCCTCCACCACCCCCGTATTATTTCTCCATGCCTCATTCTTGGACTCAGTTGCTGCATGGATCAGACTTGGTGTCCCTCCAATCAGCCATCTGAGGGACGGATTTCTGTGAACATTAACACCTCTAGCCTGTGCTAAGGGTCTAGCAGACAGGTCAGATGAACGGATGGTTTTCTGGCATTGTACAAATACTCAGGAGTATAAAGCTGATGAGATAATTTAATCACATTTACTGTAGTCTGTGAGGAACTGTCATTCTCTATCCTGTTACTGTTACATAATATAGGGCCTCCAGCTACATCAACGATACTCAGGAGAGCCGACTCCTTTTTCACTCTTAGCACTTTGCTTTAACTTAAGAGAGCTCCAGTGGAGAGGGCCAGCTCATGTCTCTGTTCCCCTGCTAGGGTGCCTTCTAGCACTTTGCACAACTTTGCTTAAATAAAATGCTTAGGGCCTTCGGCCTTATGTTATTTTATGCCTTCCCACTTCAGTGGCACTTTCTTGTCATCTGCAAAGATCATTCAGGACATAAACCATGTAAAATTTTGAATCCTGCTTTAGAGAAATTGGCTTTAGTCATTTCTTGTTTCCGCTGTTTATATTTTATTCCCTTCCCTTTTCACCTCTTCCTATTTCAAAATGCCTCTACTTGTCAGAGACTATGACTATATATATATATATATATATATACACACACACACATATATATATTATATGTATATATATATCATATAATATATATGTATATATATCATATAATATATATATGTATATATATCATATAATATATATGGCATATATATATACATATATATATATACACATATATATGGCAAAAGTCTAAAGAAAGTTGACAATCAACCTATTATCTCTGCCACAATATGGGGTGTCTTAGCCTTAGTCTCTTTTGGCTCCTATAACAAAATGCCACACACTGAGTGGCTTATAAACAACAAAAATTTATTTTGCACACTTCTGGAAGGCTAGAAGTCTGAGACCAGGGCGAGGTGAGCATCCTGTTCAGGTACAGATTTCTTCTTGTACCCTCACATGGTGGAAGGAGCTAGGGAGCTCTGTAGGGTATCTTTTATAAGGGCACTAATCCTAATTATTAGGGCTCCACCCTCATGACTTAATTCCCTCCCAAAGACCTCACCTGCTAATATCATCATCTTTGGGGGTCAGGATTTCAACATATGAGTGGGGAGGCGGGGGTGGGGGGGAACGCAAAAATTCAGACCATATCGTGGGGTTAGGCAGAAATGGCTATATTTCAGGTGAGAAACAAGCTGTTGCATGCAAAGAGCTAGTATCTTTGCTCCGAACTCAGGACTCCTTGCTGCACTACCGTTATATGTCCTTAAAGAGGTGTTAACCTCTGAGATCTTAGTGCTTCCCTCGCTACTCCCCTACGAACATTCATTCTTGTCATCAAACGTTAATGACAATGTCACCAGAATGACACTACATGTTACTTTCTCCACTTGGTCTCTCTGGATTTGTTTTGCATACCTTACAATTCTTTTAAATCTATCTGGGTGTTGCACTGTTACTGGGTTCTGAACAAAACTATACAGATTCAGAAAATAGCAGCTTGTGTGAGGAAGGTTAGGGCAGTAGGTTTTCATCACTGGTGAATAAATAATGCAGGAGGAGGTAGACTGCAGAGAAGCCCTGGGAAGCTCCCTGGCAGGCGGGGAGCAGGCGTGCACCGGGGTGATGAGCAGAACAGAGGCAGGGAAGATGAGGCACAGGCTGCCCAGGCCCATGCCGCCCTCACCACCTGGCCCTGCCCAAGACCTGCAGGCCTTCTGCCAGGAATCACCCAACTGCTCAGCTCTTTCATGGACAGCTGCCGAAATCCCAGGAATCAGGTGTCTGGAGCTTTTAGCACAGCTCTCTGCATGTCCCGGGAACCCACCAACCAGTGTGGCTTGCCCAGCTTTCCATATTTGGACTTGTTGCAATTTTCCCTGCTGAAGCCCAGCCCTTCCTTTGAAAGGAGACTGTTCTGTGGCCTACCTTGGCAAACCTCTCTTGGAGAGGAGCTCAGAGGTTGCCGACTTGACCTGGCGCACTGAGCACTTTCAGCTCATTATGCCTGAATGCTGCATTGTTCCTGTGCTGAATGAAGTTCTAGAAAATGACTTTCAGATGTGAGATTCCCATTCTGGTGCTGTTTTACCCCCTCGCCGTTTATAATCTCATAAAACTCATCATCTTTGTTTGACTCTGGACAAAAATGAAAAGATTCATAAAACAGCATCCTAGATGAGATGGGCTGATACCAATTTGAAATGCTTCAGCCTAAGACCACTACCAAATAATTTCATTATTGCCCTTCCACTGCCCTTACCTTTTTAGTTTGTGGGTTTGCTTCTCTTTCTGGAGCTCTCTAACCCATTGGGTTATTTTAGGCACTGCCGGCAAATTACTGTGACCCTCTTTATCTGAACTCTGATCAAAAAGCTGCCTAGTTCTCCTCAGGTTTTTTTTTTTTCTTTTCTCCACCGCCCCCCCACCCCCCACCCCCCTTAAACCAGAAAAGTAGCTGCTGAAAGCAGAACAGTTGCCATGGCAACCTCTTGGCAGCTTCCTCCGCGGAGAGTAACAGCGCTGATTTCCCGAGGAGGCTGGGTGGGAGGGGGTGGAGCTCTGAGGAGGTAAAGGAAGGTTACTGTGCACTTAGTTAATATGCAAAACCACTTACGCAGCGCTGGATGCGCAGTGAGTAAGTGCAAACAAAGCCATGCTTGATCAGCTAACATGGACTTTACACACTAGTTGATCTGTCCAAGGATGCAGATGTTGACTCTGAAAGAAATTTTGCAGTTGGACAGTAAAGGACATAAGAGGTAATACTACAAGAGGCGAAACACTGTTTTTTTAATGGCTGTTGAATACGGACGAAATAAACAGAGGCTGAGGTGTAATTGCCTTGCTCCTCTTTGCTTTGTTCAAAGGGAAAACACAGCAATCTAAATCACAGGGATGGTGTTTTCTCTGAAATTCTAACATACTGAAGTTCAAGTTTGCATCAATTAAACTCTATGTAAGATAAACCAATATGTTCAGATATAAGCAAGTATAGCATAATTTGGTTTGTGCTTGAACAAAACATACGGCTCAAGTAGCATCTTTCACCTTGGAGTTTTCAGACAAAGAAGCAGCTTAGAGTAACTTGGGGCTGGGAGTGGGGGCGGATGCTGTTGGATGTCTTTTCTCTCTCTCACTGCCCCTGTCTCTCTCCCTCCAACTTTGCTGGATCACCCATTTGTTTCCTGGGGCTGGGCAGGGTGGAAATCAATCCCCGAGAGACCATCGGGGAGACTGTGGTGCAGAGTTTTTCTGGCAGAGGTCACCTGCATGAGAAATGAGCAGGCTGGCTTTGAGCTGAAGAGGCTGCAGCCAGCCCCTACCCCGCGGCCTGCAGCTTTGCATGTTAAAGAAGAGGCGGGCTGATGGAAAGCCCGCCACAGTGAGCGGAGGTCTGCCCAGCAGGTGTCACTAGGGATTTAAAGCTCACCAGACCTTTGGGACAAGGCCTAGGAAATGGCCAAGTAATGATTAATGAAGCTTACTTTAAAATATTTTTGAGAGGTTATATGTGAAATAATTCCAAGGAGTTCTCCTTCCAAGGGAAGTGAAAATGATAGCTACAGCTTGGTGTAAATGATTTCTGGGCCATTTTCTCCAAGGCTCTATCTCCATTTCTGAGTCCCCATTCCAAAAACCAGACATGGACATAAAACTCTCACAGGCACACTGAATCCAACACTATGGGGAAAACATACAATGCAAAGCCAGAGTGAGTGCAGAAAGCGATTATTACAGTAGAGATTCCCACTTGCAAAACCAGCTTCCATGTCTAACACCACAGATGTTGATTTTGTAAGTAACTTCAGAGTTAAATAAAATCAGAGCCTACTCTAAAAATGCAAATGCCCCAGGAGTCTCTGTATGAATGAAGTCAGCTTGTATTTCATCAGCGGTTAATATTTTTATTAACAAAAGAGTATGTGGACTACCTCTGCTTTAACAACAATAACAACAAAAGCCTGAATTGAAGACATTATCCACTTTCTTATTTAGGCACCTAGGAATTTGCAGATGATCATTTTTCTAAGAATTAGGAGTAGGAAAATTTGTCTCCCTTAAATTTTTTTTTTCTTCTGTTTTCCTCTTTGCCTTGTCTGCCTGGAAGCTCAATATTAAACTTCATCATGAAATTTCAGGAGCTTCCCTAGCTTGGATTTTCTTGAATAATTTCTCCTCCATCCATCTTACATTATTCAAATGATGGCTTCTTAGCTTGTTTTATTTTATAGTTTTAACATATCTGTACTTTATGCTGTGTCTCTTAACCTCACATGCATTTTGGTGTGATACACCCACTTAGAAGGAAGGGAAGAAGGAAAAGAAAGGAAAGAAGAGAGAAAGGAAGAAGTAACATGACCCTTTAACAACACTCAACAGCTTGTGATGAATTCGTTAAGAACATTTATCTTGATTGACTTATCCTTGGGAAGGTAGAAAGAAGGACAGGGAGTAGAGGTCTGGGAGGCGCTGAGCAGGTATGTGCACTGAATGCAGCTTAAGCACTCTGGGGATCTGAAATGGTGTGGGGGCCGTAAGGTGGGAGACCAGCCAGAAGCAGAGGTGTGATCTTTCAGAGCACTTTAGAAAGCATCACTGAGTGCAGTTTTTACCTTGCAAACGAAATGAAATTTCTGATAGATAGATATAATCCTTCCCATCTCACAGATAAGGAAAATGGAGCCAGGGATGCTGGCATTTAGGCACACGGCATTACATAATAAAATCAGGACAAGAACCCAGCATCTCTGCTCACATTTTTGCTACTGATGGGACTCCCGCCTGGGAGGAATGAAGGAAGTCCACAGGGAACTCAGGGACATCATGCAAATAATCCTTTGTTTTTTTTCTCCTGGGGATGCCCCATCACACAACACCACCAAGGAAACTCTCCCACAAATGAAAGCACCAGCCTGCAATTTTGTGACTGTGACAGGATTTCACGAAGATCTTAGTCATTATATTTGTTTCTGCTTTATGAGGGAAAGAATAAATGACTTTAGTAGTATTGATGTCCACAGACCCATTTCCTAATCACAATCTAACCCTTTCTCTTATCACTTAACTGGTGTTGTTTTAATGAGAGCTATTGTTATTATACATTATTAATAAAGGACTACCATGACTATTAATATCACTTAGAAAAGAGTCTACAAAGAGCTTTAAGACAGTAGATGCAGTTAACAAAAAGCCAAATTCTCCATGGTGTGAAAAACACCAGGTAGAGCCAGCTTCACGCATATGATCTTACAAAAGTGTTGCCAAGGGGTTGTGAGTGGATTTCACATGTCCACAAGAAAAACCATGAACCCCATGAAGACTGATATATGCAGTAACTTGTCATCCTCCAAATGTAGAGAAATTTGATGAGTTGAGAGGAATTTTCATAAACCCCTGATCTCATACCATGACGATGGAATGAATATATGACTTTGCATTTCAGGGAGTTCTTGCTTACCTAAAAGGTCTTATTCACAGTGGGTGAAAACAAACATATTTTTACGTTCAAGAAGGGTTTGAGTTGTTGGCGTGGAAGTATCCTAATTCTATGACAATGGCTACACTCACTATGAAGCCTATACCTCTCATAGGATAGAATGTTTGAGAGCCAAGACAAGGGTGCAGGGCAGAGCCTCCTTCCACATGTTCTCCCTTCAATAATATTCTCATTCAAAGGCACTCCCCTGGCCTCGAGAGCCGCCAATACCTACCAGGCTTGCAGCCATGGGACCGCTCTCTCTCCTTGTCAGGGAAGGATGAATCAGAAGCAACTTGAGCACAGCCAAAAGAGGCAGAGCCTTGGCCTCTGACACTCCTGTTCCATAAATAGAGAAGAAAGATTGTGGGCTCGTTCATTCTCCTCGAAGGTGAGGATGAAGCTCTCACTCTCTCAAAGGGATCACCTTAATAGGGTGGGCCAATTTACTCACCCTCTGGGAGTCCTGTGTTCTACAAGAATCATCTCGGGTCTTATTCAACAGTGCCTGAAGGTTACATTTGGAATAACAACACTCTCACTTGTCCTTCTAAGACAGTTTGTTTCTGAGTCTGTTTTAAGGATTTGCCCACCCCAGACTTTGCACCTGGCATTCAGCCTCACTGTGGGACTAAAAGGCACAGGGCAGCTGGATGGCCCGAGGGCATCAAGGGTGAGTCCACCCACTGCAAGATCATAGGCAGACCTGGAACTTTTCAAGGGCTCTGAGAAATTTACAGGACTTGTATAGACGCTTATAGATGATACTTTTACCAAAAGCTTCAGTCCTAGTAAAATAACAATAATCCTGTATTTTTTTCTGGAAATTCATGGGCTTTCGTTCTTTTAAAGTCCATGATTTAATCTCACATTGGTCAAGTGAATATTGTTATCCCTATTTTAACAGATGTGGAAACAGTGGCACAGGGTTTGAGAATAGAGTCATGGAGTAAAAAATGGGAGAATCCAAAATAAAATCCAAATTCCCCTGACTTTCAGCCCAGTGCTCTGTCTACCATTAACATATGTTCTCTTATTAATTAGTAAAAACTCAAAACACCTGTGAAGGAGTGGTCCACATGCAAACACAGTATGAATCTTTAGTTTACGTCTTGTCTGGATGAATTGATTTTTGTGATTTATTAATGCAAAACTCTTGGGTTATTCCATTGGATTTATATGCATTTTTACTTTTTTCTCTTTTCCAAATTATGGCTCAGTGGGTAATAGCAATGAGGCTTTCACATAAGTTTTGGATTATGCCAATAATGTTTTCCTAGTACTTTTATTAATCAAAGGAAAGCATCTGGTTTATATTAGAATATTCATGAAGAAACCATTGAAAGTAGATACTAAGTATTATAACAACATAGTCTTGAATTTTTGGAAGACACTCTGTAACCAGCTTAGCTGATTTACAAGAACAGGTTTTTCCGTACAGGTTGTAGTCTACATTTCCTCTGGTATCTCCAGCTGGGTAGGTTGGGAACATATGTGCATATTGTTAGTTTTCAAGGGAGGAGAACTTTGTGAATTGTAAGTCTTTCTGTTTGGCCACTTTTTAACTAATCTTACTAAATCATTATCATGTATCATCAAAAATCAAGACACATTTGTGTTTTGCTATAATACAATCTATGAACATACGAAAATAATAACATTAGTGGTAGAGGGGCACCTGGGTAGCTCTGTTGGTTAAGCGTCCAACTTCAGCTCAGGTCGTGATATCACAGTTCGTGGGTTCAAGCCCCACATCAGGCTCTCTGCTAACAGCTCAGAGCCTGGAGTCTGCTTCAGATTCTATGTCTCCCTCACTCTCTACCCCTCCTCCACTTGTGTTCTGTCTCTCTCCTGTCTCTCAAAAATAAATAAATGTTAAAAATATTTTTAAAGAATCTTTAAAAAAAATTAGTGGTAGAGATAATAGAACACTAGGATGTTAGAATTATAAAATACCATGTGAATCATATTGTGCAAACATGCTCAACAGAGAAACTGGGAACCAGAGAAGTTAAACGCCCTGTCCCAAGTCACACAATGTTCAAGAATGGAACTGAAACCATAATGAAGGTCCTCACTTTCTGAGAATCATACTTTTGTCATTACCTTTTCCATTCATTTTTGGCTGTCTGGTTCATTTCTATCCATTGGTTCATGCTGTTGTGCAGTCACCCATAGATCTGAATTTCCATCACACTGCATCCCAGGAGAGACACCTCCATCACACTGAGGCCAGGTTGGTACACAAGGATCTTAACATCATCACCCTATTATAGCCCTAGGGAAACTCAGACCATCGGCATACTTCACCCTCTCCGTACCCATCCTTGCAGGGTGAATTCACGCAAATGCTAATGATAATGTATTGTATTAACATGGAGAGAATACAGACATCCAATTGCCCAGGTTCATAAACCATACATGTGGCAAACAAAAGCACTGGGTTTAGAAGACTTGCCACCATGGCAGCTTCTTTTTTAAATTTTTTTTTTCAACGTTTATTTATTTTTGGGACAGAGAGAGACAGAGCCTGAACGGGGGAGGGTCAGAGAGAGAGGGAGACACAGAATCGGAAACAGGCTCCAGGCTCTGAGCCATCAGCCCAGAGCCTGACACGGGGCTCGAACTCATGGACCACGAGATCGTGACCTGGCTGAAGTCGGACGCTTAACCGACTGCGCCACCCAGGCGCCCCAGGCAGCTTCTTAATCACATACTACCTGCTTAAATGTGCAGAATCTGAAGGCTGAATTTTCTACTAAGCTATGAGCTCTGAAAACCCATATTAAGTTAGGATTTGGGAAAGAAATTTGTTCCTTCCTAGAAAAGCACTTTTATTTTAACATTTAATTATAAAGCTTCCCCACAGAGGAGCTTTGAGCTTGTTGCCATTAGAAACTGAGTCATGCTTGCCAGGACTGTGGTCAAATGGCAGGTACCACCCCACCTCCGCCAATCTCCTCCAGTAATTGACTGAGTTTACTAAGGTTGGCTGGGCTGAACTTTGAGATGGTCCCAGGTGTTCAGTGGCTGAGCTGTGCTTCTGGTAGTACGTGCATGAAAAGGACATTGTTTGTGAAGGCAGAAAGGAACGCTTGCTGACAAGAATTTTTAAGGAAATCTCTCGGTTGCAGAAGCTAGCAATGTTTAGGAGGAACAATTTTACGTCTGTCTGAAGAAAATGTCAACAAAGTTTCCATTTATTTCAAATTTTTGTGAGATATATTGAATTACTGTACAGGAAAAATATTTTCTATACCCACCAAGAAGATTGCAACAATCTTCTAAAATGGAGACTGCCTTACGACCAAGGACGTAGATCAAAAATTGATTTATGGGGGCCATTGAGTTTGTACATATTTTGACACTATTCCTCTTATAGCCTCGTTCCATTACCTTGACAGAAGAAAACACTCATCTGCTTCTAAACTTAGATTCTAGCTAATTTTGTAAATGTGTTTAGAAATTGTATTCAATTAAAAGCAATTTAATGTATTTTACAACAAAATAAATAACCTAGCACTTACTTTATTCTTTATCTAAGATAAGATCTGATTTTCTTTGACTAATAAGTATATTCAAGTCCAACTTCTAAATGCCTTTCATCTCTGCTTGTCATGCCAAAATACTTCAACATCCCTTATGTCTTAATTCTTACTGTCTCAAGGTTTTGAGAGAAAGAGGGGCCACCTTTTCCTCTGATGACAGTCGTTGCAAAAGTACTTTAGCATCACAGAATGGAGGACAAATAGCATCCCCAGCAATTAACATTTCTACCAGGATAACTTCTGAAGTGTGAGAAACTATGCAGGCTTCTTGAGATGACACTTTTCAAAAAACAGAGAAGAAAGCTTTAAAAATCATTCCTAAAATGGAGAAAGTTAAAAAAGAAAAAAAGAAAGACATGGGCAGAACAATAAAATACAGTGAAATAGGGACATACCAGAATGTGGGAGGTAGAAGTCGAGGAGAAGGATAATGACCAGTTACTAATGGATCACAGATAGATTTTACGTCGCTGTCAGTCGTTGGAGGAAGAACGAGACTTCTAAGAAGCAGTGTCTCTCCGATTGTGACTTCAGAGAAAGTTGGTCTGCAGTTGAATTTATTTTCCCCTATGTTCTCAGTTTTTTATGGTACAGTATTTGGCCAGAAAGTGTGAGCGTGGGTTTCTACACACAATTAGATCTGTTTTCAAAAGTCTGCTAGGGAAAAGAGTGGCGATGAGTGTCCACAGAACAGGGTTTTCTATGATTCTCACAACGGACTACAAACCAAAGGCTCTTCCACTGTTAAGCCTCACCCCCCACCCCATGTACTAAGGCACTTTCTATCAACAACTTGCAGAAAACTAGATAATGTGACCAGATATCATGTTTTGATCCCCAGATCAGCTTCTCCATCATGTCTCTTTCATCAGCCTTTCCCACCAGGCCTGCAGTGTCAGTTTTCACTAGCATGCGATACAATCCGAATACAGACTTGTAAACTTCCCAGGTGTATTTTTGTAGTACTTAAGAGTCAATCAGGTAATGCAAGCTCACTTCCCTGACCACAGCTTTTGTCAGGAACAGATTTAAGTTAGTGAGCCTATTTTCACTTATTTCAGAGACTTCAGTACTGGGAGTGGAGGGGGGGGGGGTTGGGTAGCAGAGACAAAGTTGGGAATCAGAGTCTCCAACCAAAAAGGACACTAGATATACCAGGCTGCCATCGTGGTTTGGAAACTTGGACAACTTTCTTCACTGTAAAGGAAGAAAGGAAGGAAACATGAGGATGACATACAGCATTGTGAGGATTGGTAATTATTTATATGACATACAGTAGGCATTTAATAAATGGTAACAATTGCTAATATTCTTACCAGCCATGCAGGATAAATTTAAAAAGAAGGTTTATAGCCCCACTCTCAACCCCAAAGGTATCCACAGTGGATGGTAGCAAGAAACATTCCTGCTAAAATCCATTCCTTATCCCATTGTCCACACCAATGACATCCAACATGTCTGGTGTTCTGGACTTCAAATAATATCCTTGTCCATCACTCAGCTTTCAGAGACTTTCATCTGTTCCCATATATTTGCCCAAGCCTTGCATTTTCTCTGCCCAGGAGAATAAGTCCAAGCTTCTTAACATGGAATTTAAGGGTCCTTAAAATCTGAGACCAAACAAGCTTAACAATGCTTGACAAAGCCCATTATGTACTCTATGCTCTTACTCTATTGAGCCTAGTATGTAACAGCCCCTAAGGTATTTCCCTATGCTACGTGTTTTCATTCCAGCTAAACTATCAGACTATAATGTCATCCACCCTTTTATTCATTGGTTACAGACCTGATGTTGCCATCTCTGTGCTTGTTCAACATTTTGATTATTTTCCTCAAAAAGCACTTATGACTAAAGAAAATCTCAACAAAATTTCTATTTCTTTCAAACTGTTGTGAAAGATACTGAATTACTATTTAGAAGAAATATTTTTCTTACCCACCAAAAAAGTAGGTCATACTTTACCAATGTGAAGAGTTAGTTTCAGGATGTTGGTTAACATATCTTCCTTTTTTTTTTTTTTAATTTTTTTTTCAACGTTTATTTATTTTTGGGACAGAGAGAGACAGAGCCTGAACGGGGGAGAGTCAGAGAGAGAGGGAGACACAGAATTGGAAACAGGCTCCAGGCTCTGAGCCATCAGCCCAGAGCCTGACGCGGGGCTCGAACTCACGGATGGCGAGATCGTGACCTGGCTGAAGTCGGACGCTTAACCGACTGCGCCACCCAGGCGCCCCAGTTAACATGTCTTCTATCCAGAGTTCTAGCCGAGAGCCTAAGCCCCAAAGCTGTTCTAGTATCAACTAATTTAAGGAGTATAGTGAGACTTCCCACCTCCCATCGTGATTTAAAATCCCATTGCTGTGATGGAAGAGACTCTTTCCCAGGGATGTCAAGGACAGATATGTCCAGGAAGAAAAGAGTAAGTATAGAACTGTTCAGGCCGGGTAACCTGACTACCAGCACAGCAAATGGTATGGGCTGTCTCCAGTTTCACCAATCAGTGTTGACACCACCAGAGCTCCTTGGGCGGCAGGGGGAAAAGATGGACTGCCCTTTCCTGGAGAAAGCAGCTAAAGTCATCTCCTGACCATGGAAATAAGAAGGACCAAGGAATAAGCATTCCTCCATAATAATAATATAATTATGTAGTTGGGAATTAAAATGAGATTCCCTATCTCTGTTTTAGCAGAAGTATGAAAACTACAGATACTATATTTCAAAGCAAGATTTGAAAAATTAGAATGGCAGAAAATAAGTGTTGTGACCCTCAGGTGACAGTGTACCTTTAAAAATTTAGGAAGAGCTCAGAAAAGTGATAGTGGATATGGAAAAGATTTTTGGAGAAAGCCACAGGGGGAGACTGTGGTGCTCACTTTCTATCTCAAGTCAGAAGACAGAGTTGAGGGTTTTGTTTTGTTTTGTTTTGTTTTGTTTTGGGTGGGGGTAGAGGGGGAGAGAGAGAATCTTAAGCCCATACTCAGCACAGGGCTCGACATGGGGCTCGATGCAAGAGTCAGGTGAGGGGCGCCTGGGTGGCTTAGTTGGTTAAGCATCCAACTGCAGCTCAGGTCATGATCTCATGGTCTGTGGGTTTGAGCCCCATGTCAGGCTCTGTGCTGACAGCTCAGAGCCTGGAGCCTGCCTTAGATTCTGTGTCTCCCTCTCTCTCTGCCCCTCCCCTGCTCACATTCATTCTCTCTCTCTTTCTCTCTCTCCCTCTCTCCCTCCCTCCCTACCAAAATTAAACATAAAAAAAAAAAAAGAGTCAGATGCTCAACCAACTGAGTCACTCAGGCACCCTGAAAAAGACAGAGTTTTAAAGGGACAAGTGGAAGGATTCAATACATGTCCTATACTACTGGGGACCAGAACCTGAGTCTTGCTTGGGAATGTAAAGTGCAAGAGGTGGGCTGGAAGGTTCTTTGTGGAAGAAATGAAACAGTTGTTGTTGAACTGAGATCAGTATGTAAACCCAATATTTACTGGGGTGAGGCTAGGGGGATGGAAGAGAGGGAATAAGAAATGCATGGATGAAAGCTTCCATTGGAACAAATGTGGCCAAATGAGTGAAAGAACAATTATGTGGGATCATCTAGGGTCCTGGCCTAGAAAGTTACCCAAAGTAGGAACAAAGAGAAACTGGCAGTTGTCACCAGTGAATAGGACATAACCAGCCCAAACAAGCACAGAAGTCCTCAACTATTGAGTGAGGCAAGGGAAGGAATACTGGTAAAGTTGGGAAGTTGGAGGAGTGGAAGGGCTCCAAAGAACCCACAAGAGCACCTGTAAAAGAAAGTGCTAATATTAAGCATTCATCAGGACCAAAGAGCAGCACTACATAGCCCACAATGGTAACAAAACAGTGGAAGGAACAGCTTGCCCCAACCTATCTCTCCTACTTTTCTCTCCCACCAGACCCAAAAGAGGAAAGAAATTCCATTTTCCATTAAATAAGAGGAGGTAGAGGGTTGGTGGTGACATTTCTTGGGATAGGACATTATAATTACTACATTAAGAGAAGGTTTTATGCCTTAAGATAGAATCCTAAGTTATAGTTTGATTTTCATCCAGGAGAAGAGGAAGGACTAGCCCTACAAAGCACATTTTAAGGAGCTCTGGGAAACAATCACAGCTGTTTTATAATTACATCCCCTGAGCTATATTTGTTTCAATATAATATTTTTGTTGCAATATAATATTTTATATGCCTCTCTGCCCACTTTGGTATTCCTAATGGTATACTCTTGTCGTGTTCATTTTTGCACTCTCAGTACCTAGTATCATAACTGGTACATAGTTAGCACTAAGTACTTGCCAGATAATACAAGGGAGAATACCACAACTACCTGGGAAGAAGTAAAAAGAATTACAAGAATGTGAATGAGAGAGGAGCCACATCATTTTGGATAGATCAAGGAGACTTCACTGACATGATCATATATGACATGGGCCAAGTCAGATTTATATCAGTCCACTAGGTACGAATCTAGACCAACAGAACTGGAGAAAAGTATAATAGCAGGGAAAATAGTGTAGTGATGAAAAGATGTAGTTAGCCTCCAGAAACGAAAGAAATGACCATACTATAGATGGCAATGTGAAGTATGTATAATCCTTTAAAAAAAATTTTTTTTAAGTTTATTTATCTGAAGAGAAACAAAGACAGTGCAAGTGGGGGCGGGGAGCAAAGAGAGAATCCCAGGCAAGTCCCCCTCTGCCAGCACAGAGCCCAACATGGGGCTCAAACTCACAAAACCATGAGATCATGACCTGAGCCAAAACCAAGAGTCTGACGCTTGACTAACTGACTGAGCAACCCAGGTGCCCCTATACTCATTTCATAGTACACGAGAACAGAGAGCAAGAGAAGAACCGCAATGAGATTGGAGAGGCTGAGCCATTAGGCCTCTGGCAGGCCCTGAAACAGAAAACATGAAGATTATTCAAGGAGAGTAGACTGGGAAACACACCAGAGGCCAATCAAGGGCATGGCTATAGGCATCATCCATGGGATGCTGCCAAATCAGGGGTCAAATCTAATGAAGAGGGCAGTGTCTACCTGAAGTGTATAGAGCGGATTTATTTTCCAGACATAAAAAGGACTTTGCTTCTCCAATCATTAACTTTGCAAGCAAAAGAGAATTAGCTCACCCTGAGAATGGGATTTAAAGGTAAAATCATGAGAGGAAAAGACTAGGCTCAACTATGGAGAAAAAGCCAGCTGGAGGAGAACTAAATAGAATAGGCTGCAAGATAGGTTTGGATGTGTCAAGCCAACTGGGTTAAAGAAAATGGATAGTTATCTACTCTGTATAGATAGTTGATACCTCAAATTCCCTAACTCTGTCATATCCCTTTTTTATCCATTCAAATGGTCAGCTCTTGTGTCTTTCCGATATGGATGCTACTTCAGAAAATATGAGAAAGACAAGGTTGTCATTTCATGGTAGTAAAATCTATCTCGGAGATGTCCCTGATCGTTCTCTCAGTTGTTGGCAATAGAAAGTTATTTTAGTAAAGTGACATGACAGAGACCATTGGAATGCCACGTTTTAGAAGTTGCCTTCTGTCAGGGTGCCTGGGTGGCTCCATCGGTTGAGCATCCGACTTCAGCTCAGGCCATGACCTCACAGTTCACTTCGTGGGTTCGAGCCCCGCGTCGGGCTCTGTGCTGACAGCTCGGAGCCCGGAGCCTGCTTCGGATTCTGTGTCTCCCTCTCTCTCTGCTCCTCCCCACTCATACTCTGTCTCTCTCTCTCAAAAAAGAAATAAACATTAAAAAAACTTTAAAGAATAAAAAAGAAGCTGCCTTCTGTCACAAAAGATAATTTCACAGGATATTATTTACTAATGTTTAAAACGATTTAGGTAGAACTAGTTCATATAAGACTAAGAAAGTAGAGGAAAAAATGAAGTGTGGAGGCTCTGGAGAGGCAGCCCTTCAAGCAGCAGATAGAAACGCCATCTACCTTTCATGGTGTATCTTATCTGCCCTGTGAAGATTAAATATGAACTGCAAGGTTAGGAGGAAAATATAAATCACTAGAAAAGTCAAAAAATAAAAATGTACTGAATGACTGTTATATCCTATGTTCACTTACCTCATTTAATCTCCATATAAGCCCTATCAGGGATTATTATCATGATACCATTGAGGAAACAGACTCAATCAAATAAAGTAAACTTTTCAAGGCTATATATGTGGCAGAATCAAGATTCAAATCCAGACCTGTTCAAAATCAAAGAGCTTGCCTTCTTCCCAGTACCAAGATGTCTTTGAGAACAAAGTGCAAGCAAGAAAACAGAAGTCATCCATGTAATAGTTCCTTAAGAAAACACTATTTTTTATAATACTGAAATTAGGTTAACGTAAACATCAGTGTGTCTTAAAACTATAGAACAAACTTGGGGCGCCTGAGTGGCTTGGTCAGTTGAGCCTCCGACTTCGGCTCAGGTCATGATCTCACGGCCCGTGAGTTCGAGCCCCGCGTCGGGCTCTGTGCTGACCACTCAGAGCCTGCAGCCTGTTTCAGATTCTGTGTCTCCCTCTCTCTCTGCTCCTCCCCTGTTCATGCTCTGTCTCTCTGTCTCAAAAATAAATAAACGTTGAAAAAAAAATTTAAAAACTATAGAACAAACTTAAGAGAGAACAAGAAATGTACAAGACCTGGATGTGATAAATTACAAAACCTGATGAAAAAGTTTTAAATGAAGCTTAAATTACTGAAAGACAGTATTGCACAGATTTCAATTCTTGCTCAAAAATAATCCAGGCAGTTTATTCACACATCCAAAGCCAATGAATTTTAGTAACTTGATCATAACATTAAAGTTTATGTATAGAAAAAAAATGACCAAAAACAGGCGAGAAAAATTTGAGAAAACAGTAATAAAAAGGAATCTGCTCAATCAGACTTTAAATGTACTTGAATGTACAACAATTAAAACAGTGTTTTATTTATGCAAGAGAAAGTCAAGAGATTAAAGCAAACAAAATGAAAGTTCCACATTAGATTAATTTATATTAACGCTAAGCATCCTTAACAATTTAATAATTTATATAAATTATATCAAAAAGAATAACCTCTCCATCCGGGAAAAAAAGATTCGATAAATAATTTGAATCACCTGATTGAACTATTAAAGAATAAAGAGGAATCCTGTTAGAATGAAGCTCAGGTCACGTGACTTCTGCGATTGAACCCTCCTCCCGCAATGTTCCCATTTCTCTCAGAATAAAGGATTTATGGTGAGCTTGAAAGCCCTATGCAACATGGCCAGTGTTTTCTACCCCTTCAGTCATTCTACCTCAAACACACTGGCCTCGTTGCTGGTCCTCAAACCATACACAAAAGTTCCAATTACAAGATTCTTGCATTTGTGGTTCTCTTTGCCTGGAATGTTTCTCCCCAAAATATGCATATGGCCCCCTCTTTAACTCTGTCAGATCTTTGCTCAGATGTCACCTTCTCTGTGATGCCTTCCCTTATTTCTCTGAAATTATAAGAGTTCTAAGAAAGAAAATATAAGTGAATATTTATATAATCTTGCGGGTATGAACAGACTCCTTCACAAGCCTCACAAATTACTGATTTATCAGTTTTGGTACATTAAAAATTTTAAACATCTGCTTCTTCCAAATTTGACAAGTAGAATAAAATAGCAAGCAAAAAGTGGAAGAACTATATGGGTAACGTGCAAAGAAAGGTTATTGTCTTTCCTAGAAAAACTTATTACAAACGAGAAATGCCAATATTGAAACAGGCAAAGGAATAGAAAACAGAATTCTTACACACGCATAAAAACAAATTACCAGCAAATATGAAAAAACAAAAGCTTAACCTCATTGTAAGAAAAGAAGCGAAAACTAAAATAACGAGTCACCAATTGGCAAAGATAAAAAGAGTGATAATACACATTGGCAACAGTGAGAAGAAACGTTTTGTTTGCTGCACAGCCAGTAGATGCATAAATAAACATCTATCTCAAGAGTCAGTTGGCAATATAAATCAAAAAAATATTGAAAATATGCTTACCTTTTGACCCAGGAATTTCACTTCTGGAAATTGGTCATAAGGAAATAATTAGGGACAGGTGGAAAGATTTAACTACAAAGATAAAATAAAATGGTAATGTGCAATCTTAGAGGGAATAGGAATGTAAGAGGAGGCAATGCAATCTTTTTTTCTTGTTGATGGGGCTAGAGAAAGGGGATAGCTGAGCTGATTATATGTAAATAAGCCTTAGGTCTTTTTTTTTTTTTTTTTTTTTTAAAGAACCATCTGGAAGCTGCAGCTGTATTACATCTTCACTAAAACTGGAAGAGGAAGTAGTGGGCTTAAGCTTCCACATAGGGATTTAGGTTAAATATAAAAAAGTATTTTCTTACAAGAAGATTTGTAAACATTGGTACTGAGAAAAGAAGGAAGTGGTATAATCACATTCCCTGGAGGACTTTACCACAGAAGAGATTTTTGTCAAAGTAAGATGATTGTTGGTGCATGCCTCCAAGATGCACGTTGTTTAAGTTCATGCTCAGCCTTCTATTTTTACTGATACTTTACTGTTTGATCAGTTCGTTGTGCTTCATGTGCTATGGATTGAAACTAGGGTAACATCACCTTATCTCATTGAGATAATACTTAGAAATACCCCTTATTACCCAAACTAAATGAGTGTCTTAGTAAGCATTAGGGTGGGATACTCTGTCTTCAACCCACCAGCTGCCACGCATTACATAATCCCTATGATATTTGAAATCCTTTGGGTGATCTTCACTTTTCCCATAAAACTGCAAGTCTGAAAATAATTTATCAATCCTATGAAAGGCCAAAGATATTCCAAGTTTGCTTTTCAGTTACAGTGGGAGTATGTTTTCTAATTCACATAAATCATTTATGATTATTATTGTTATTATACTGTTTTTACTGAGTGCCAATCATTCAGATTTTAGCAAATATCAGATACAATTCTATTAGAATATAACAGAATTGAACACAGCCAATGCAAAGATCTGATGTAAAGAGGAAATTTCACAAATATGGGGGACAAAAAGATCTGTACATGCTCAAGGAAAAAGCTGGGTATCAAAACTATGTTACAGGAATAGATTAACATTAAGTCAATTCTAATCATTTTTCAAGGCAGTACAGATACGTTTACCAAGGAAAAAATGAGCCTAAGGAGAAAAGAATATAAATTGCTTTTGTGGAGGGTAGAAGGGATGTTACTGTATTATTTACACCTTAAAGAATCATATGTTCATATTTAATAAACTTCACATTGTCTCATTTTTCAAACAAACAAAATCTGACATAATTTCTCTAGTTGCATCACAGCTGTATGCCACAAAGTAAGGAATTCTGTAATGACTACCTAGTGATTATGTTTATCTTTAGATATTTCCAGGCAGAAAAGAAAAAACTAAAACGAACACTATTTGAAAGAATGCAAGTAAAGCACACCCTTCCAAAGGGGAAAGGAAGTCTGCATTCATGGTTTCCTAGGCTCATCTGACGCAGTTTACTTTATTTTAAAGCAAGATGTAGTTCTTCCCTAAGTCCTAGCGTTTACTATCTTTTTTAAAAATTCACTTTTACTTTTATTCCTTGGCCACAACCTGGTTTATCTTGCTCAGAAATCCAGGTACCTGGCATATCTAGATCTTTTCTGTCTACAAATCAACCCCTTGTCTTGGCTTCAGGAAAATTTTGCTCCTCAAATTCTGTGAACTTCAATCTGACAATATTCCTTGGGTCACTCACTCCCCCTTTTAGACACACAGCTCATTCTAAATATTTATGATTGAATTTTTCAAAATATTCTAAATACTTCCCTCCCAATTGGAAGAAGAATCCATTCTTGTTTCTTCCAGCTCTGCATTCCCACATTCTCTAAATGACCCACAGGGTTCTGCTACATCCCATCCTACATCAGTTTTATCATCTCCTTTCCATAATTTCATACTGATTCTCCACAATCGTACCTTCAGGCCCTTATGCATAGACCTATTCCTTTCTCAGATACTTTAATATGGCAACTATCATGTGTACAACTTAAAACATTGAAGTTTAATACTGTCGGTTCTCAATCCATCCAATTATTTTTAAGATATGCTATAGTGTCCTCCCAAATTTTTTAACCTTACTCTTCAGTGACAGTCCAAAAGAGTGGCCAATGGCAGGAATTTTCACCAAAGAAACACAAAACAAGTCTGAACATTATCCTATATGAACATTTAGCCATTATATGAATACTTACTAAATTAGGGATCCATCTATAAATCAGCAGTTAAATTGGTAGTAAAATAAGTTGTAGATTAGATAGGAATTTGTTTAATGACAATAATTATAAGTAGAAGTTGAAGAAAACAATACACTAATTTTCTTTATGACTCTGATTTTTCTTCGTGTTGACAATATAAGCAAGAAAAAATAAATACATATATAAACTACATGTCCAGACTCCTTTGCAGCTAGAGCTGGTCAAGGAACATAGTTGTGGCCAATAAGATACTAATGAAATTGCTTGGAGGTTATTCGAGAAAAGCTCTTTTCAAGGAACTAACTCCGAGTTCTTTGCCCCTTGCCCTTCACTCTTCTTCCTGGCTGGAGGCTAGCTGCCATGCTCATGGGGGCAAGAATCATCTTGCAATAACGTGGAAGACAGCATATATTCTGAAAGAAACTTAGAAGGAGCCTGGATCCTGAATGATACCATGCATATCATACTTGGCTGTCTATCTCCAGACTTCTTTTACATTAGAGAAAAATTAACCCTGCTTTTTTATGCCACTCTTTTCTAGGACCCTATGGTTAGCAGTCTAACACATCCTTAATTAATATAGTTGGTAAAAAGTTTGATATGAATTTTTAAAGATATTTCAGGAAGTGGTGTTCATTATTGAGAAAGCAACTTTCTTTTGCAATAAAAATTCAACTATTGTTATAAATGCAATTCATCAATTATTTTTTCTTAAGAGGTTTTCTGCTTCACAAGTGTTTATTCTCTGTGATATAAACATACAAAGTGATCCTACTGTTTTTCTTTTTACTCTTTTACTATCTGTTGGTCATAAATTTGCTTAGGGAAGTAAAGTGTCTCATCTTAGAATGATGAGACCCTTCAGATCAATGTCCAAAGCTTACTTTCAGTTTCTACTAAAGCTTTAGTACAGTTTCTCTCTCTCTTATCAGTGTGCTTGATTGCAAACAACAGAAAGTTGCTCTAAGAAAAATAGGAATTTACTAGGTTGATGTGCAGATAGCTCACAGAATTGGTAGGAAAGCTGAATACAATTCAGTTCTGATCCTAAATCCCAGAGTTGGGTCAAACTTCACACGTTAGGGGCACAGTCCCTCATGAGACTCCCCTAACCCCAGACACCAGTCACAAGCTCCAAGGTTCCCAGATCCCCCCGCACTTCTCACCAATTGGTGACAAATTTGAAGATTCCCACTGCTCCCTCAGCTCATAGAATTCAGGAGAGCATTATACTTACAAATATGATTTTATTAGAAAGGATTCAAATCAGGACCAGCCAAATGAATAGATGGGAGGACCTCAAAGATGAAGGTTCCATGTCCTCAGGCTACTTCACATCCCCAGCACATGAATGCATGGTTACTGACCAAGAAAGTTCACTGGCATTTGGAGTGTCCAGAGTTTTTATTGGGGTTTTATTCCATGAGCATGATTGTTCAGATTACTGGCCACATGATAGAACTAAATCTCTAGTTCTCTTACTTCAGTGGAGACTGGGCTGATACCATATAGCTCAAAGCACCAAATCTGTAATCACATACTTGGTTTGTCTGGTATGGCCATCCCAATCCATCTCATCAGCATAAACTATGATAAACTATGGTCTGAAGGGTCTACCATGAATGGCAAAGTCACTTCCACACTCAAGAGATTCCAAGGATTTAGAGATTCCCTCCTAGTCCCCAGGGCAAAGATCTGCAAATTCTATGTTATACAATACTGAAGAACCAGGTTCAGGAAATCAGCAGGAACCAGGATCACATCAAGACCTCTCCCCTGGAATGGCTTAGGACACAACTGCCACTTCTGTAGACTTCCCAGGAACTCTCCACTAACATTGTGGCAACCAGAACCCTGCCCAGCAGACACTAACAGCACTGATGCCACCCTCATAATGACTGGATATTGTCTAGCTACCTTGCATCACTTCTGCTAGATTCAAAACTGACTCAACATGAGTATTTCATTATCCAGATCTGGGTTATTCACCCTAACTCACAGAGAAATAGGACCATTTATCCCATGTGACTTCTAAGATGGAAGTAAGTATACTGCCTTAAATAGTGGAGAATTCCCCTATCGTAGGAACTTGAGTCCCTCGGCAGCAAAAATATGACAAATATCCCTATACTCCACCTCTTTCACTAATTAAAATCCATATATACACTTATTCTCCTCAAAATCTGCTTCTGTAAAATGTCATACCATCTCTTATATAATTAAAACACACTTTTCTGCTCTTAGAAACGAGGAGATCATCCAAAGTCCCATTATGTACAAATCCAATTGCATGTCTCAGACCTTTGGGTAATATCCAAACCTTCTCTAGTTTTGCCTCCATCCCATATAAGTATTGTTCACCCCCTGAACTAAATATTCCCTATATATAATAGTGGGTGCAAATGGACAGGAATTAAAAGATAAATTGGTTAAATATGTAAGTAGAGAAGAAGAGGGAAAGACAGGGAGAGACAAAGCAAGTAAGATCATATGAAAGTGACTATAAAAAAAAAAGTGACTACAGTTGTTTATGCAAAATCATGAGGACAAGTATACCCCTCCATTACCCATTTCATATTTTCTTTGCCATCAGCCAGCACAAAAGCTGATTGAGTAACTTTACCTGTGGGATAATACAAACTTTTGTTCCTAAGAGATAGGAGTCCTAGATAGTCCTGCTGTACAAGACTGAAGTCATCTTTAGTCTTTGTTGTTGTTTCTTACTGCTAAAATTGGTGACACAAAGATCTCCACCCCCACTCTCAGCTTGGCTCATTCTGTCCATACACCTTGCTGTCTGCATTGTGAAGAAACAAGTCCATTTTTCTTTCAATGTCAGGATCAACCACTCCAGACAGCACCATAATCTCTCTCTTTAATACATTTAACTCATGGTGAGGAACTAAAAGGCCAGTGGCTGTTTTAGCTTCCAACTCAAAAGAACCCTTGGGAATTTTTCCTTTTTTCTTTTTTTTCCATTTCAGTTTATTTGTTCGTCATGGTAAGTGTACTCTTTAATCTCCATCCCCTGTCTCTACCATCCCCCCACCAACCTCCCCTCTGGTAACCACCAGTTTCTTCTCTATAGTTAAGAGTCTGTGTCTTGGTCTCTCTCTCTCTCTCTCTCTCTCTCTCTCTCTTTGTCTTCTTTGCTCGTTTGTTTTCCTTTTTGAATTCCACATATGAGTAATATCATATGGTCTTTGTCTTTGACTTATTTCACTTAGCATTATACTCTTTAGCTCTATCTATTCTCTATCATTGTTGCAAATGTCAAGATTTCATTCTTTTATATAGCTAATATTCCATTGTATATAGATACCACCTCTTCTTTTTTTTTTAATGTTTATTGATTTTTGAGATAGACAGAGACAGAGTGTGAGTTGGGGAGGGGCAGAGAGAGAGGGAGACATAGAATTCTGAATCAGGCTTCAGGCTCTGAGCTGTCAGCACAGAACTGGACATGGGGCTAGAACTCAAGAACTGTGAGATCATGACCTAAGCCTAAGTCAGACACTTAACCAACTGAGCCCCTAGACGCCCCAATATCACTTCATTATCCATTCATCTATAGATAGACACTTGGGCTCCTTTCATAGTTTAGCTATTGTAGATAATGCTTCTATAAACATAGGGGTTCATGTATCCCTTTGAATTAGTGTTTTTGTACTTTCTGGGTAAATACCCCAGAGTGTGATTCCTGGATCATAGGGTAGTTCTATTTTTAATTTTTTGAGGAAGCTCCTTGCTGTTTTCCACAGTGGCTGTACCAGTTTTTATTCCCGCCAACAGTATACAAGTGTTCCTTTTTCTCCACATCCTCGCTAACACTTGTTGTCTCTTGTGTTTTTTATTTTAGCCATTCTGACAGGTATGATGTGATATCTCACTGTAGTTTTGAAAAAGAACCCTTGTTATGATGCCTAGTGGATACATTCAGCCCTTGCTTACTAAATCCTCTAAGCCAAAAGTGTTTGAGGTTAGCACAAATTTCTGGAGCACATTATGAGATGTAATATTGAGAAGCACCAAACCTATCATTTCTTCTCCCCCAGATTGATTTATTTTGTGAGATAAGTGGCTCCATATATTACTTTCCTGAGCGGGTATTCCAATCTCACAAGGGGGATCTCCTAGCTGGGACCAAAAGGGAGCCTTCCATAGGCCACCCAACTATTCTGTAAGTGAGCTATTTTAGGATGATTTGCTATATGACAAAACCAATAATCCCATGAGCAGCAGTAGATTGCCATATTTCATTCACTAAAACTCAGTTGTGTGGCTAGAAAAATGTTGAACAAAATATTTTGGTGAAGTTAAAGTCCACAGTCAATGGTGCCTCCAAAAGAATGATAGGCAGGAAAAGCAGGTCCGTATCCTGACAGTTTTTTTCAGTGGGCACAAATACTTGATAGAAAGCATCCAAAGTAATCAACCTGTCGGGAGTTACACCCAGGTCCCAGCCCCTTTGCTCACAGTAGACTAATTGTACTGGAAAACTAAGCCCTCAGCAATGGTGATGGCAAAATAAGCCTAATGTGAAGAAGTCCCAATTTTTGGTACGTTGGTTTCTGTGGCTGCCATCACATATTACCTGCCGCACACTTGGTTGTTTAAAACAACAGAAATTCCGTCTCTCACAGGTCATAAACCAGACATCAAAAATCAAGGTGTCAGTAGGGACTGTTTCTTCTCTAGGACTAGAATCCAGGAGAGACTATTTCCTTGCTTCTTCCAGATTCTGATGACTCCGGGTATTCCTTAGCTTGCGGCCACGTAACTCCAACCTCTGCCTCCATCTTCACGTGGGCTTCTTTGCGTCTGTGTCTTCTCCTCCTCTGTCTCTTGTAAGGGTACCTGCCACTGGATTTAGGTCCCACTCACATAATTCAGGGTGATCTCATCTCAAGATTTTTAATTACATCTGCAAAGACCTTTACACAAGTAAGGTTATATTTACAGGTTCTGGAGGTTAGGGCATGGACATATCTTTTGAGAAGCCACCATTCAACCCACTATAATAGTTTTTATTACTATCACCATTATCACCACTGCTATGTCATTCATGAGACCATTAAGTAAGCACTGAATAGAATAGGAGAGGAAGCTTGGTAACATCCAGACATCTAAGAAAGCATCTTGACCCTTAAGAGGCTTTTGATGAGCATCTAAATGGTTACTAGTGTTTTTCCACTTTGGATTTATCCCATGTGGTTTACTCACATACCTCTACCAAAATAGTCTTTTTATTTTCAAATTTCTGACTACCTGATGGAGCTAATTAACCACTACTCATTGGTTTGTCATCGTTGTCTTCTTCTTCTCCTCCTTCTTCTTTTTTGACAACCCTCTCTTATGTTTTTTCCAGTTTTATTAATATATAATTGACATATAACATTGTGTTGGTTTAAGATGTACAACATAATGATTTGATATACATGTATACTGCAAAATGATTACCACGAGGTAAGTTAACATCTATCACCTTATATAGTTACCTTTTTTTTCTTATGTTGAGAAATTCTAAGGTCTACTCTCTTAGCAATTTTCAAATATGCAATACAGTATTGTTAACTATAGTCATAGTTGTACATTACATCGTCAGAAGTCATGCATAACTGGAAGTTTGTGCCTTTTCACCACCTTCACCCATTTTTCCTACCTGCTATGGTTTGTGTTCTTACTTAACTCAATCCATGACTTGTTCTAGGCAAATTAGGCAACAAAATAAACCTCCTTTTAACACCACCACTCTCTTAAGTGATGCAATAAGATAACATAAGTCCACCTAATGCTGCTCCCAGGAAATGAGTAAGAAGCATCTACAAACCAGGTCGTCTATCTGTCTATCTCTTTATCTACCTATCTGTCTATCCATCTATCATCTATCTTCTCAAGCCACTAGGTCATCATGGAAACCCCTCCAGGAGGCCATTCCTGTGGCACTGAGAGCAAACAGCAGTACCACAGGAGGCCACCTGGGGAGAATGAACATCCTCCTTGTGCAATTTAACTTGTGCATTCAGGACTGGCTTCAGTCATACCTTGGAGATCCTGTGGGTTTGGTTCCAGACCACTGCAATACAGCAAATATCAGAGAAGAATGCAAGTCGAATTAATTTTTTGATTTCCCAGTGCATATAAAAGTTATGTTTACATTATACTGTAGTCTATTAAGTGTGCAGTAGCATTATGTCTAAAAAAAAACAATGTACATACTTTAATTTAAAAATATTCATTTTGGGTCACATGGTTAAGCATCTGATTCTTGATTTTGGCTAGGTCATTATCTCAAGATTCTAGAGATCAAGCCCTGCATTGGGCTCTGCGCTGACAGTGCGGAGCCTGCTTGGGATTCTTTCTCCCTCTCTCTCTCTCTCTGCCTCTCCTTCACTCATTCTCTCTCTCTCAAAATAAATAAATATTTTAAAAACTACTCATTGCTAAATAAATACTAACCATGATCTAAGCTTTCAGAGAGTCATAATTTTTTTGCTGGTGGAGGGTCTTGCCTTGATGTTGATGGCTGCTGACTGATCTGGGTGGTGGTTTCTAACAGGCTAGGGTGACTGTGGCAATTTCTTCAAATAAGACAACAATGAAATTTGCCTCATTGATTGACACTTTCTTTCATGAACATTTCTCTGTAGCATGTGATGCTGTTTGATTGGATTTTACCCATAGTAGAACCTCTTTAAAAATTGGAGTCAATCCTCTCAAACCCTTCCAATGTTTTATCAACTAAGTTTATGTAATATTTTAAATCTTTTGTTGCTATTTCAACAATCTTCAGAGCATCTTCACCAGGAGAAGTTTCCATCTTAAAAAACCACTCTCTTTGCTCATCTATAAGAAGCAATTCCTCACCCTTTAAAGTTTTATCACAAGATTGCAGCAATTCAGTCACATCTTCAGGCTCCACTTCTAATTCTAGTTCTCTCACTATTTCCACCATATCTGCAGTTACTTCTTCCACTGAAGTCTTGAAACTTCAATTTATATATAAAAAAAAAAAAAAGTAGTACCTGTGAAATTCAATAAAGTGAAGCATAATAAAATGAGGTGTCCCAGTATATATTCCACTTGATGGAGTGCTGCTGGGTATTCGTCACTTTATCATTTGGTGGATAAGTTCATAGCTGGTTCATAATGGGAAGCTCATTTCAAAAGATCAGGCATTTTGTGTCTACCAAGGTCCAGTAACAATGCAAGGGTTGTTTCTCAAAATAAGAATAGTTACTTGCTGAAGAGGTCATAGCTTTTATTATAAAAACAATCTTAGAGGTCTTACATGTGAATTTGCTACTGGGGTTCCACAAAGCACCCCAATCTGCCACAAACTGTTTAAGCTTCATTGGATCTGCTGGGTCATATGGGCTGGCTGGTAGAGCTGATCACACTGCAGGCTGGACTGATTGCCAGGGGCTGTATTGATTTGAGTTAGTAAGGAGACAACATCTGGAACAGCAGCTGCACTTGGAGGCATCACCTAATTAAGCTTATGATAATCCACTCTCATTCTCCAAAACCCATCTGTCTTCCCCATCAGCCTAATTGGAGAGTTAAATGGAGCTGTGATAGAAATGACCACTCCCTATCTTTCCAGTCATTGATGGCAGCATTAATCTCTGGGATTCCACAGGAATGTATTATTGCTCTTCATTTACTCTTTTAGTGAGGAAGGTGAGATCCAGGACCTCCATCCCTGGTCCTTCCATTCATAATAACTCTTATTCATGAGACAGAAGCAAATGTGAGTAGTGTGCCAATTGCCTAGGATATGTTTTCCTAAAATACACTCAGGAAATGGAGGGGAAAGAAGAGGATGTGTCTGCAGGTCTCATTGTGTCGATGGTGTGATGGACTTGGGTCAAGAATCCACTTATCACCTGACCACCATAAGCTTCTGCTTTGACCATAGAATCACAGTGTCATTCTTCTTTGCCTGGAATGTGCTTTTTTAGAGCTATTATCCCAAAACAAGTGAAAAGTCTACTTATTTATATTCCTTTCCTCAGAATATATTTAAACCAGAAAATGACCACAGGCCTGGAAATAGGGATAATGACTATGTCTCCCTTTTGGTGAGCTCTATGAATAGATATGGAGTTCTTATGCAAATTTATTAGGAATTTTGTGAGTTGCCCATACATTTCAGATCTATAGACTCCATGATCGATAAACCAATGTGAAATACCCATGTGCCTCTATTAGAGAAAGCACAACCACCTAACCTCTGGAGGTTAAGTCCCTAAATTGGCTTCTGCACCTGACCCTCCTCCACTATAGGATTTTCCCATCTCTGTTGTAATCAGGCATACCATTTCACTATCAGTGTTTCTCTCAACATTATCCCTGACCTACAAGGAAAAACACGATTGCATTTTGTAAAGATGCCAGTGGTTCTCAATTTGAAATATTTCTCAAAGCCTTAATAAGGACAGAGTTTTCTGCGCCTATTTAAGGAAACACAGTTAGGAAGAAGGTAGGATTCATATTCTAAACCTAGTCTTTTGATTCCTTTCTGTATATTATGGCAAATCACTTGTGGCATCTTCACTTTATTTAGCATGATCACCATTCAGTACAGCTTCCTGTCAGTCAAACTACCTAAAAATTAAAACCACCTTGCCTTCTCAATGAATTCAGATAACTATGCCTATGTAAATGACAAAAACAAAAACAAACAAAACAAAAACAGACAAACCTGCTAACTTAAACTTTATTTTTTCAAGCTTTGGTTGAGCTTGTTCAGAAGCTAGTCCTACATATTTTTCCCATGTCTATTATAATATAAATTGATAAATATATTTATTTTATTGTATAACCTACTACTAAGGTAGACACCCTGACTGAGTGTGCTAAAATCTAACTCAGTTTGCAATGAAGATAGGGCTGGATGCCTGGGTGGCTCAGTCGGTTAAGCTGTCAGACTCTTGATTTCAGGTCAGGTTATGATCTCACTCTTCAGTGACTTTGAGCCCCACCTCAGGCACTGCGCTTAACAGTGTGGAGCCTGCTTGGAATTCTCTCTCTCCCTCTCTCTCTCTGCCCCTTGCCCCAACTGTGCACACGCGCACAGACGCACACCCAAAGACGCATGTAAGTGTGTGCACACATGTTCGTGCACACTCTCTTCCTCTCTCTCTCTCTCTCAAAATAAATAAATAAACATTAAAAGAAAGAAAGAAAGAAAGAAAGAAAGAAAGAAAGAAAGAGATGGAGATTTGGCAAAGAGACTTAGAACCCAAAGAGCACTGGCTCAAGAAAAGGAGGAATAGCCCCCATAAGATAAAGAAAAGAGATCTGCTTAAGCTATTTTGGTTACATTGACTGGCAAGAAAAGCTTAGACAATTTGGAATTTGTGGATACTGCAAGTCCTTCACATTCTCCCGTAAGTCTCATTGCAATATTCAGGGTCTTACTCTGTCCCATTTCATGCTTTTACTTTACCAGAGGAGACCTGGAGACAGGGCATGTTGACAACCCATGGCCAAATCTTTTCATTTGTGTTTTGGGGACCTCAGCTCTGTGGATATAGGAACAAAAAAAGAGAGAGAGAGAGTCTACTAGAATCATCAGGTGGAGTCCCTGGGTTTAAGTTTGTGACTTGAGAATTTAATATTTAAACTTCTCAGTCTCTTTTTTTTTAAGCCACCTAGTGCCAGCCGAAGCAGCCACTCCCACCCTGCCTTGAATTCCTTCACGCCAGCAAGTGGATACCCAAAGCCTTACCTTCAAAGTGCACTTGATTCCAAGTGATTTCAGGAAAATAAAGGGTTTCAGCACTGCTTGCCTCAGGCTGTCACCTTTCTATCACTGCCACATACTGTGCGTTCACCCCCTTTAGCATTCACCCCCCTTAGTACCAGGTATGCCCGGAAACAATTCCAGGTTTCCTCATTCTCCTTCTGGTCTGGTGCTTATAATCTACTCCAGGGACGGAGTTCCATTCCAGTCAAGGCTCCTTAGTGCCCAGAATACAAATGTATATTTGTTAATTCTTGATGGTTTTTGTTCCTTTGTCACTTCCTTTTTTATTTTTTGTTTGTTTTTGTTTTTGTTTTACAGATAATGTTCCAGAAAAGCTAGCAGGCTTCTACACAATCTTGTTTGACTAGTCTGGGTAAATGAAATCTCCTGTCACACTCTATTAAATGCTTAAGCCAGAGTACTTTTTATTTTGAGGTGTTGTTTTTTTTTTTTAATTTTTATGCCCCTGTGTAGAAAATGCCTACCTATATATTATGGAAATTGAGTCTACAAACAGATAATATATAGAAATGTAGAGATGATAATATTCTTCTATTCTGTGTGTTTTCTAATTCTGTATTTTTACCAGGAAAATACAACACGTTTCAGAGTAGTTTTTTTTTATAATAATTAATATTATTCTGTTAAACACTAGGTCTTTTCAAAAGCGTCTCTGCTATTTTAATGCATACTTATCTGAACCAATTAACTTGTTTCGTATTTTTGAAATTTTGTTAACGTTGCTCCCATCATCTACTTTTCTTTTTTTCAAAAGTATTAACTGCAAATCCTGTGCTGGCTTTTGCTCTTTAAACTAATTTGTTTTTCTTGGTGCGTCTTATTAAGACAATTGGCACACAGATCCCAATATTTGTATCTTTGTGAGCATTCCCTATACATTTAGAATTAGTATCTATTTTCAGTAACTTCATTATCCTTCCTAATCACAGGATATATTTCTTCACTGCTTTTCTGTTTGAAACCCGATTTTATTACTTAGTCCCTCTACTACAATTAATTTACTTTAGTTGAATTGTTGCTGTATTTCACTTGAGAGACAACAGCATGCCTCTGGTGGTCCAAGTTATCACTTACCAAAGCACTCAGTGTGGAACCTTGGAGTTATCGAATTAATTTATTTACAAACACTTTGAAGATCCTACTGTATGAAGTGCATTGCATATAGCACTCTAGAGGGGTTACAGGAGAAATAATTTCTACTTTTAATATACTTATAAATTCATGAGAAAAAATACTCAGAAGTGAAATCGATTATTCTTTAAAATGTTAATCAGCCCAAAATGGCATAGTTTATTCCTACAATGATTTAGTGACTCTTAATCAATGCCCACTATGTGCCAGTCACTGGACCACGTTCTGGAAGTTCAGTAAAACCATGGTACCTGGCCGCATGGCTTTGGGAATATACCCTGGAAGGCTGATTGAAAGTGAACAGAAATTAGAAGTATGAGCACTACCCAAGATAAGCATTGAATGCTCTTGGAACAGGTACCATGGAAATCCAGTCTAATCATGGGGCTCAGAAAAGGCTTCCTTGAGTTAATGATGTTTACACTAAAAAGATTAATAACATCAGGTAGGTGACTAGAAAGGAGTGGAAAACAAGGACTGAATGGTATTGACTAAAGGAATACTTCAACTGCTGTCAGAAAGGCCTTTGGAAAGAGATAACCCTTGAGATGGCATGTCATTCAAACTAGAAAAAAATTTTTAAAGCATTAGCTATGCTCTCTATTAAAAATGCTGTGTGCTGGGAAAGACATGGAGGAGTTATAAATGACTGAGGAACGCATTGCAGGTGAAAGGAAGAGGTTAACAAAGAATGGAAGGCAACATTGTAAGTGGGGGCTGGACGGATCATAGAGGGGAAGCTGATGGGGAAGGTGTTAGAGAAACTTTATCATCTAAGGAAGTGTGTTCTAGATGATAAATATCAAAAGGAGAATAAGAGGAATTAGAGGCTAGGAGAATCCTTGCAACAATGTATTATTGCCCGGATTGGGCAGTGTGGCAGATGCTGTTGGCGCCCTGCCCAAATCCCTTTGGCACCGCTAATCCCGTTTCCATACAAACCACCTGCTACCTACCACAAGCATCTGTGACTCTCTGCCCTAGGGCTTTCCCTGGCCACAGGAGCATGCCCGCCCTATCCAGGACACAAACCCGATGTTCAGGGGAGTTAATACCTTTAACCGGGAAAGGATAGATAGTCAGTGCATTAGTACCCCAGTTCTCCCACCCCAGCAGAGGGGGACAGCTGTGGGGGATGTCCTGCTCAGTCTTCCAGAGGTCCCTGGCAGGAGAGATCACCAAGTACCTTCCATTAGCTTTCTCCTGTTCTCCATATTACTTCCTCACTCTTGCAGGAGCCATCCTAGGATCACCTCCAAATAAGTGGCCTGTACTACATCCCTGTCATACAGTCTGCTCCTGGAGGACCCCAAGAGCAGTTAGCTACTGAGGAAATTGAGGAAGAATAAGGAGTATTTGGAGGTATGATCAAGAGATAGTCCCTTAGTGGATAGTCAACCTGTGAATCAGGTGCCCATCCCCAAATGCTGTAGCCAACTCATTTTCTCCTAGTAACGAAGATGGACAGTGACAAAGAGACGTGATCCTTAATTTACAAATATCTACAGAAATATAATGTTTAGTACTTTACATGGCTGTGTCCCCATTATTGATCGCAGGTTGTTTTGGTCACCAACTCTCGGAGAATGAGCACCCACGAAACCAGGACATCTCTGCATTAACAAGGACTTGAAAGACACTTAATCAAACCGCTCGGTTTACAGGTAAGGCGACAGAGGCACAGGGAAGAGAAATGACTTCAGCACAGTCACACTGTTGGTAAGTCAAGATCTGCAAATAAGATCTGGATTCTCTGACTAGTACATCCGTCTAGTACCTCCTACCCCACGGCTGCCTGCCAGCAGGAAGAAAAAAAACCTTCAAAAGTAATAGGAAACCATTGTTTTACCATATGAACAGTTAAGGACTGACACTGTTTTTAAGGCAGTTGCCCTTAGTGCTAACAAAACAACAGTATTTAGATACAAAAATTGTGATTCGTAATATTCTAAACAGGTCCTCTTGCCACGTGTTGTTTTTCTTTTTTCTGGATTGAAAGATAATAGAAGTTAATGTGTAAAGGAAGCAGTTCAGCACTCCCAGGTGATGACAAGGGAAGTATATAAGTGACCCTTGTCATTTAATACAAACCAGACTGTTCAACTAACGCAGAGAATAGCTGTTAATGACCTATCAAAACACCACTCACCAGAATTCAGACATGAAAGTCAAACAGGGAGAGATAGGTCGAGCTGACCACATCTGGAAAAAGACAACAGAAGCATCCAGTGTTGCACTGGAGTTTGGTGGATGTTAATACAGCTGTTCTATGGAAACTAATCTGGGTGCCCAAAATCAAACCCGTAAGTGCACTGTTGGTCTTATCTGTAACTGAAATAACTGAAATCATTTTCCATATCAAGCTCACTGTGTCTCAGGTGACAAAACTTAATTTTCATTTAATTATGTATGACCTTCTGGCAGGGGTGTGTCTAAGTTTCTGGGGGGCTCTGACAAAATACTGAGGTATCCATGGGGATCAGGGGGTGAGTGGGCTTTGGATCAGTCCAGTCCGTACATTTTCTCGCTGCATGTCACACACTGACGATCAAGCTATATGTGGTCTGTGCCAGCTTTCTGTGCCTTGTTTGCACCACTCTTGGTAGCACGGGAAAATGGTCTGCTTCTCCTCATGCCATGCCAAGGAGTGTGCAGACCCTGGGGAGCTGACACAGGTCCACATGTGTGGATACGGCTCATGACATTTCCTCTACTCTGGAGCCATGCTGCTTTCCCAAGCCCTGGTCAGGAAAGGTAGCACCAGGCTCTATGTCTCAGGTTTCCAGCCTCGTCCAGGTCCCGGGCCTCAGGCCAAGGAATACAGGCAGCAAGGTTTCCAGGGAACAAGCCAGCCTCTAAGGCTCTCCCTTCCCCCTGGCCATATACTTCCTCCAGTCTAGACCCTATAATTGGGAAAACTAAACCTGGCTGATTAAAGATTCTTTCAAACGTTGCCTTATATTTTGACCTTAACTTTTGAAGATCCCAAGAACCAAAAATTTCCCTCCTTTTTTTCTCTGTGTTCTCTGATGCCTGGTGGATTAGTTGCTTGAATAGGGAAAGTGTCACATGGTAATAACTGCAAAACAACCAGAAAACTGAAGATCAGTCATCAATTAATATATAAAAAATGTGTCTCCGGTGATATTTATACAAATTTTAATTCTTACTCTGCCTTTTCATGTGTAATATAAGAGCTAAATTGTGATTGAAATTGAGACTGGTGAATGACAGTGAGTCTGTCTGAAAATCCTAGGCTATTTACACACAACATAGCAACAGTTAACAAAAATCTTAGAAGCACGATTCAGAATCCTCTGTGAATAAAAGAAAAGCTTAATGCTGATGAACCCACCCCACCACCACCACCAAGAGGGGAAACACTAGCTCCACTCTGCTCATTCACTGACAGGCTGAAAGCCCCATGATCCCACCCACAGAAATTTACCTGTTGGGATGGATGTCACCCGCCAGTCATTTCATTACAGTTGATTTACAGCGATAAGGTCTAGTACAGTCCCACCCAGATCCGCATTGGTACTCAACTGGTCGTCTTCACAACAAAAGTAAGAAGAGCAATTTTCAGCCTCTTGATTTGTCATGTACAGGACCCAGTCCCCAAAGCAAGACAGGGCAAAGCTGGGACTGGAGTTCAGGTATCTCTGTTTAATTCATGTGCTGGGTTTTGTTTATCTGTTTTTCTTCTTGTTTATACTCACTGGTCCATGCTGATCCTAGTGTTAGCCATTATGAGAGACTTGAACACAGTGCACCTTAAATTTGAAACTCTTCATTCTTGACTTGCTTAAGGAAACTAGATATCCTGTCTGTAGATGATGGCGTTAGAATGGAACCTAAGAAAACCTAAAAAGAATTTTATTTGAAATTTATGGAAATACATTTTTCTCCTCAGTGTGCAACAGCAGTCACCGGAAAAAAAAGTTAGTTTTCCTGTATATATAACAGTCTTATTTAGCAAGAAAGCATTTCTTCGAAAATAATTTCTAGACTAGAGACACAATTTTAATTAAATAGAAGCCATTCAATATAATAGAAGCTACAGTTAACTGCTTTGTGGATATCCTTCTCGGGTCAAAAATAATTTGGTAAAACACCTTCCTGAAATTATGTCCATTTTGGGTCTCACTATATCATGCAATTGAAAGCTAAATGAAATTCTGATTAGTAGCCCACTGCTAAATGATACAACATAAAAGGCTAAATGCCATATAATTGATAAGCAACTAAAAACTCAGCTAGTCTGTATACCCTAAGCAAATGAGCATATTTCAAAAACAATGATATGATATCTCATTATCAATCTCAAAATTACACTCTGACACGTTCAGTATGCTGAGTAAAGGTTTATTTTTCCTTTGTTCCCAAACACCATCCCTTATCAAGTTGGAGAAAGGGCTTGTTTTCTCTAATTAACCAGTATTTATTGAGCACCTACTTGGGATAAGTTACCATGCTAAAAACATTATGGGTCCTTAAAGGGATAATAAAAATTATCACTTCCTTAAAGTAATGTACTAAATATTTCTTAAAGAAGAAGTGTTAAAAAAAATGCTTATTTCTAAAAATAAATTCTAGACATTAGAAAGGACATCTTGATAGAAGTGAAAGCATCCAACTCTTATAGGCACCACTGTTTTCTCCTGACCTTCATCCCTTGGTAACCTGTCTGGCAATCATGGTCTCTGCCATTCTGAGGGGAGAAACTGTTTCCCTTTTAGCTTCGGTCCAATTATGGATGTCTTATCTTTTCTTTAATTACTCATAGCATAAATGAAGTAAACCCTGAATATTTAAATAGCAGCTAAAGGATAACAAAAGGTTTATTAGCAGCTAAAGGATAACAAAAGAGAAATAAATTCACACATGCACACACACCAACCGCGGCACAAGATCATATGACTTAAAATATATACATATTCAGCTTCAGCTTGAGGAGTTGCCTCCCTGCTTAACCCTTAGTGTCATCCCATCTGCAAGAGACTACCTTTAAAATCTGCCACCGTGGAAGCCCACTCAAGTACTTCCACATTCAGCAGTCAACGGACAGAATGATCATGATTGTGGACTGTGATGTCAGAGAGATAGGAGTTCAAATCCCAGTTTTGTTACCTATCTGCGTACATGTAAACCACTAAATATCTATTATCCTTTGGAAAGTAGCATTAATAATGCCTTCCTCATTGAGTTGTTTTCAGAATTAAAAGAATAACAAGTACTTGGCACACTGCAGAACATAAGTGCACAATCAATGGTAATTAATATTCTTATTATAATAATTATTACTTAAAAGCCATAAAAGATAGCAAGACCCAGAGAGAATGGAATTACCTCTCTACTTACCTAGGCCCTGCCGTCTCAGTTTTCATTTTCTGTCCAGGACTTCCCTCCGGAAAGTCCACTGTCATCAAAAAACACTATGCTCACACTTAGCAATAGTCCCACTAACAGGCGTGAACAGGATAATTCACTCAATAAAATACTCTAAACATATGATCCTACATGACATATACATATACGGAGTGGAGACCATTTAGCTACAAATGCATAAAGGGTTAAACAGTAAATGTGAGAGATAGTTCCAGGCTTAACATGATTAATGAGCAAACAAAATGTATAGACCAGGTTTTCAAGATAGATGGGGAGGGGTGTTGGTGAATGTTATGCTTTTGAAAAAAAGGCTCATTGGCCAAATAAGTTTCAGAAACCTTGATTTTAAAAAGGAAAAGATGTATTACTGCAAGATTTCCATGATATGTAATAAGCTAATGAGCACTATGGAGCTTAAATGGTGAATATAAAATCTGTAGCATTTCCCTAATTTATGTATGCTGAACTTGCACAAGCATGTCACAATTTTTTTTTTATGGTGCTAGAGATAGTTCAAGAACTAGTGTTTTATGAACATTGAGAAATACTGGTGAATTTAAAAGAGCATTATTATTCCAGAAGACAGATAGTTCCATGGGCTCTGATGCACTGTCCAGTTTTAATGGGAAAGGGATTTAATCTCTTTGAAGAATGGATAGGATAAACCATTCAAGGTAGGAATTAACAGGGAAAAAAACCCTGATATGTAGCTACTTAACGATATGTTTTACATATTCATTTATTTATATATACTTCCATTTTATTCATTCATAATTCTAATTTCCACAAGGGATTTGAGGTGGCTCCCAGATGTATGTTTAGCCCTCACCTCCACTTAGCTACCACTTTAAAAACAGCCCTTTACATTGTGTGATGGGCTGTGGTTTACAAAGTCTCCATATGCAGGGTTCATGAAATATAACGTGCTTAGAAATGATGGCGATGGGAGGGGCAGTCTTGTCAGTATTACTGATTCCCAGCCTTCAAAGAGATCCCTGTACTTACAGCAAGTGTCTCAGGTGAGTCTATGCAGGTACTGGAAGACTACGCTTTTTAAGTGTTGCCTTCGATTAATATTATTTTGGAAAGATATCTAATCACAAACTTTCATTTTTCATCATACTCTAAAAACATAATATTTCTCTAGGTAGATATGATAGATAGATAGATAGATAGATAAAAAGATACATACATAGATGATAGGTAGGTATAGATCCCAAGAGCATTAAAAAATAAATTATGAATAGGAATAATCTAGAGTAGGCATTTCTAACTCTGCTGAAATAATCTGTCCTAACAAAGAGGTGACTCAAACTTCTTATTTATTTCAAAGTCAGAAATGAAGGCAAGGAAGAAATGGAGGAAGGGAGAGGGAGGGAGAGAAAGGGATGGTGGGAAGAACAGAGGGAACAGAGCTGGTAGTCATGGTTAAATATTTCTGATTTCATTAAGATGGTTTAAAAGGAAGAATGTACCTTGTATAGTCATGGTGAATCATAACAAATAATTTGATTTAGAGCCACTGAAACCAATGTCCGGCTGAGTCTAAGAACAGTAGGGAAAGGAGTTACGTGTAAAACAGAGCTTGGGGTGGAGGGTGGATGATGTTTCTGTGGCAAGCCCTGAAGGAGTGAGCCACAGCCCAAGTTCTCCTATCTAAGGACAGGTGAAGTCCACTGACTCTGCCGGCAGCCCCATCTAAGGAATCCTGTGGAGGGGGAGCCTTGCAAAAAGAATCATTGAAGGGTAAAGAAGGTTTGGATTGGTATCTATAAGCTTCTGGAAAGTAACATTTGTAATGCTATTTTCCAATATGATTTCTAACAACTAAGGGACAACGAAAGGGAAATAAACACACAAAACATGGCACAAGGTGGTGTGGCTTGCACAGTCCTTGGGAGATGGGGTGCCTATCTAAGTGACCCAGAGTGACAGCTGTCATTTCCAGCCTGTTCCGGCCCCATCCTTACATCTCCTAATGATTACCTGCCATCTGTGTTCTCAGCCACACCCATCCGGGCACCAGTGACTGACTGGGCCTGGCAGAATTAGAAGCTTTGCCCCTGTCCACTTGCAAGTGGGATCTGGAAACTGTCCATAGCCATCTTAAGTCATTGAACCTGGAGGTCAACAGAACCGTCTGTGCCAGGAAGAATATTACATTTCAGGTTCCCTCACTAGCCCTCTCTGGCATGGCCAGCCTAACTGACCCTTTAGTGCAAACTTGCAGTGCCTGCCTTCTCTTGAGAGTGTCTTCCTCAAGGTGTGGGGAATTAGGAAACTGATTTTGAACACCAGCTAGCCAACTCAGGAGTCAGACCTTTATGACCTGGCAGGGGAGAGGAGGAAGCTGGGAGAAGATAGGGGAATTTTAATCCATAAGGGGAAGGAGGCAGGAAGGGGGAAGCAGTGCATTGGGAACTTGGCCAGCCACACTGCATTTTCAGCCAGAGTCTCAGTCACAGTGAAGATCTGGAAAGTAAAAACTCCCACTACAAAAAGGAAAACATAACAAAATCAAAGATGAGGATTGCAAAGAAGACCTCAGTTTAGTGAGCGCTTGGATACCTGGGTAATTTATCTAGACATGTCAGGCACCAGGCTCAGGTCCACGGTGAAGAAGCCTTCAATTAACTTGCACTGAGGACAGGCTCAGATCAGGAAGCAGGTAAGGCTGTCTCCAGGGAATGGAGAGCCTGGATATTTTTTAGAAGAACTGACTAAGACTGGCATTGGCTTTCGTTTGTGATGTTAAAACAGCAACACTTTTCATTAATTATTCTTTGAATGTTGACATGTTTTCTCTACCGCTTTTGGCACATCTGTCTTCTCACTATTTTTTTAGCATGGTGACTAATGCATACAGTGGTTAGAAGGAAAAAATAAAGCTACACAATGCTGGGTTCGCTTTTATTGCAGCCCTGATATTTTTTGAAGTTTGATGGAATAAGACCATCAGTCACTGGCATGTCAGACATAATGAGTGCCTGACAAACAGAGCACAGAACCGAATCCCCCACAGTTCCTGTTCCCAGAAAAGGGGGTAAGCTCCTTCATAGAGAATCTGCTGTGGCCTACACTTCCCCTAATGCATCCTTCACACTTCCATGAGCGTCTCTTACGGGTCTACCCTTCTTATTTTTCCATACCTCTCTCCTTCCGGGCGCCTTTCCTCCTAAGTCTTCTAGGGTTCCTGTTTTGGTACCCCCTCCTCCTTTCACTGGCTGACTCTCGTCTGCATCCCCTCTGCTCAGGACCTCACAGACATCCCTGGGCACGATTTCAAGATCTCTCTGGAATTATTTGGCATTTCTGTCATCAAAATTTCTTCCTACTTAAAGCACAAAGAAAACAGACTTGCTCCTTTGTCCAAGCACAGAGTTCTGTGTGTAGAGAACTTGTCTCCATCCCCCTCATTCCCTGACAGGCTAATCGCACCCTGAAGTAGTCAACATTCTCTCTCAGTGCAGGACTTCTCCCGTGTACGCACCCATTGATGTATTTTTTAATTGGCTTATAATTGACATAGAACTCTGTATCAGTGTCAGGTGTACAACATCATGATTTAGTATTTGTCTATCTTGTGAAATGATAATGTCTTATTAATATCTATCACCGTACATGGTTACAATTTTCTTTCTCTTTTGTGTTGAGAACTTATAAGATCTAGTCTCTTGGCAATTTCAAATATACATTACAGTTTTATTAACTATAGTCATTATGCTGTACATTACACTCCCAGGACTTATTTATTTTATAACTGGAAGTTTGTGCATCAATATATTTATTGGTTTCATATTCATTTGGTTGTAACTATCTTTGGCTTACGCTTCTCCTAATGGCTTTTCACTCTTCTCTCCAAACTTCCCTCAGTAACTCTGACCTATGTGTCTCAAATATGTCACATTCCTGAGCCCCCAATTGAGCTCCAGCAAGGCTATTGAGGTTAAAAAGTTTGGAGATCACTGACTGACCTGATTACCAAAGAGAGCACTTAAAATTGTAGCACAGGGCAGAACAGCCATACTCCAACCCCGCCCCCACCCCCCGCCCAGCCTCAGGGAGCCTCTCCATGATGCAGCCAAGCAGAGTGAACTTCCAAAAAATGTCTACTGATTCCATCTATTTAATCAGGGAATCGCTGGAGAACCTCTCCTTATGATATTCATATACAAAAACTTCTCCCAGGAAACCATCAAGTATTTTCCAATGAAGTGCTCTTCAAAAGAACAACAGACAACAAAAATTTTAAAAAGTATTTCCTATGTATTTATATAAAAAAACAAACAACCTACTCATCAGAATTTTCAGGTTCCATATGTCTTCCTCAAATACAATTATAGTTGATGAAAACCAAATTTAACAAGTACGAAAGCTTGTTATTTTTCCAGCTCTCACCTACTGTGTTCAAGTTCCTCCCACCCACCCCAACCTCCATCCAGCCTTCCTTGGACCAAGCTGTTTGGGGACATCCCTGAGAAGCCTTATGATCCAGACACACTCATGACTTCCACTGGGCCTAGCTCTACTCTCTCTTTCTACATACCTTTATGTGTGTGTGTGTGTGTGTGTGTGTGTGTGTGAGAGAGAGAGAGAGAGAGAGAGATGATTCTGCTTTCAAAGCCTTTACTGTGTAGTAGAAACATAAGACTTGACATTTACTTAACTATCAAATATTTGCTCTTCACTGTGCTAGGTTATTTACATCCATTATATCACTTAATCTTTGTAGCTTTCTCAATAAAATACATATTATTATTCTTCCCACTTTAGGAATAAAAAATTTAAAACAGAGACAGAGAGAAGCTAAATAACTTGCAGAATCACATACCAAGTGTCAGAGAGTGGTTTTGTCTTGAACACAAGTTTGTCTGGGTTTTCTCAAACAACCCACTCGCCCACCACCATTTCCCATCTTTCCATTTCATCTCCTGGCACCCTTACTCTACCAATCCTTCAGCCTCTCTGAAACTGGCAATCCATTGCTCCCACCACTTCTTCACACACACATAAACACACACACACACACACACACACACACACACCTCATTTTTTTCCCTCCTTACCCAGCTTAAAATCCACAGTCACTCATCATAAACACTTGTTGGCACACACCTCCACTCCCGCTCTGGTCTGCTCCCTTTGCATACTCTCTTGGTGAAAACCCAACCCTGATTGAACCCAATGCTGCACCTCTTCTGTATCTGCTCCCTGCCATCTGCTAATGGCTAGAGAGACACACACAAGAAGAGGACTGGTCTCTGGTGAGACATAGGCCAGCCCTTAATGGTGAGCAGATTGTTGTCACATGCGTTTAAAGGACTGGCTAGAACATAAAACTGAGTGAATGAAGTAAGTTCTCTAAGTTCCCGAGTGCTTCCCAAGATGAAGCCTGCTTTGTACATAGGCTAGGAATCACTGCTTGAAATGTATTAATTGAGAAAGCTATTTCTCCTAGTTTCCTTAAGCCATCTTTGCTTTTCCTAGTAACACCTAAGCCTTACTTTTAGAAACTTTGTCCCCACCTTTGTTGAATTAACAAAAAGAGAAACTCACATGGCTGTTCCAGAAGTATAAACAGTCTATATGTTGGCCAGCAGTGTTGCATACAAATGTCATCAGAGGAACCCTGGCTGACTGACTCCAAGTATCCTAACAGCAAGAGCATTTTCACCTTTAGCCTGTCAGGCTCAAAAACCTAATGTTTTCAGGGCACTAAGAGCAAATGCAGGTTCTCAGTGTAAACTCACAGCAACCAACTGGGCAAACAGATGCATAAAACCAGAATCAAACTACGAATAGACCTGTTACAAAGTCTCCAATATTGGAATTGGTACAACCCTTTTCCTACCCTCTATTGGAAGCCAAATCATAAGCAGAAGTTTGCCTGGTGAGCTTATAACAAAGAAGTTGCCTTAATTGAATATATAAGAGCCTTAGTTTAAGGTAGCCTGGGGTATCCAGTGCCACCATACTAATAATAGCTTTGCCAATAAGACTGGAAGCCTGAACCTCGGTTGGCCCCCACTTCTCCCTCCTTGGCACAGTGCTTGGATGAACACTTGTCAATATTGGCCTTTGTGATCTTCCTCCCATAATAATGAAAATACCATTCTTTAATAACGTTAACTCAGTCAGTCTGGTTACTATTAAGTTTTTCAGATCTGAAAACTATTCTGTTTAAGGTAACTTGACATAACTCTACTTTTTATTCAATACTTCATAGGTAAATTCTGAGTTCAGTGACTATGACATATATACAGATTCCTAGGGAATCCCTCTCTGCAGCCTCACGGGACGTCAGTGGGAAATTCCAGAATAAGTGAAAGGAAAGCATGATCTAAGTTCTATTTGGGGAGATAAGAAAAATCAGGAAGATACTTACGGTATTTCATCCCTTCTTCACCTGCGTACAGGGCTGGTACATCTTGATATGTGCCAGAAAATTGATTACAGCGGAAAATTCAACTCATGGTAGAACACATCCCCCCAAATCTCCTACGTGTCTGATATTTTTTTCAAAGAGTTATCATTACAGTGAAACGCTACTATTTAATCCATCTCATCTCTGTGCGCCAGAAAATCTGTAAAATCTGTAGCAACAAGGAAACTATGTGATGTTGTCTCTTCAATTCTAAACAATCTAAACTGTCTTCGTCATCAAGAGCATTTGTGATATTCATTCTATGGCAGTATAATAAGCAAGATATCAAAGATATTGTTTTCTCTGCTTTGTCTTCTCTGCACGCTCAATTTATTTTCTTTTAAATCTGGTCAAAAGAATGTAGCTTGCTGCCTCCAAACTCGTTATTAGTACAATAAGATAATGTTCACAGAATGCAATAACTGTAGATGGAATTCAAACTACGGATGGCTATATTAAGATCATATTTTTTGACTGAAAGAGCCTTTTTTACAATTAATTACAGAATACCAGTTAATTCCTCTGAGCATTTAGGTTTTTTACCATCAGTAATTAACTCCTCTGACCTTCCCTCATCTTTTTAACACTGCGAACCACTGTCATTAGCATCATGTGAGATGCGCTTTCTCCTCCTCGCCCCACACAGATGCAAATCTCAGCAACGGCACTGTGGCACCGAAATGTAGACGTGCACAAACTCGGCTGAGACCTCGCTCCCATCGGAGGCTTCCTGCACGCAAACTCTGAGTTCTGATGCAAAATGCCACCAAGGTGATCTTCACCATCTGCCCAGCATTTCTGGGGAGGCATCACAGGCACATGTTGGAAGGAGGATGAGTCGATGTCTCCCTCACATTGGTCTGTGCTATTTTTTCCGCCCACCAAGCCAGTAAGCTGCACAAATCTCTGGCAAGAAGCCACTTTCAGTTTTCTGTGAAGCCGAGAGAGTGGTTCCCCTATATTTTAAAAAGGCAAATGCTTCCTTACCCAACCTAATCATTACTTAGAGAACGAGAGCAAAGTATCAAGCCCACTGCTTTTTTATGCCTGAAGAACCAGCCCAGGCTGCATTCTAAATGTTCCAACTCCTCTTTTCCAGAGGACAGAAGAGTCGTGTACAAAATGGCTGGCTCTCCTCCAGGGGAACCACCCACCTTCTGACACTCTGAGTACAAGAATGTGCTATTTCTACTCCCTCCTGGAACCCCCAAGTGGAATGCGACCCAACCCTAGCACCAGGTGGCTCTCCTTGAAAAGTACACAGTTGTCATCCATTTAAAGCAGCATGCGTCCACTTGTAACAGAAGCAGATCTGAAAATGTTGACTATTTCCATTAACATCTGTGACTGGAGTTCCAGGGCTGATGTTGCAGTGTGGGTATTGAAGAAGGCGGGCTGGACGTGGTGAGGAAGCAGGAGGTTTAGGACACAGACACAGAACGGTATTTGGGAATGAGAACTCCAAGAGCAAGAAAAGAAGTTCCAAAGGGAGGTGAAGAAGTACCAGAAATAACCCTTCCGTGTAGAAGTGTCCAGGGGAAAGTTACTGAAAATTCCCTTTGCAATGGATCTGAGGTAGTTGATTTATTTTTCCATTGATACTTTAATATACAGTTGTTTTTTTAAAAAATTCCTCATTGGTCTCACATTTAATTTGATCTACTGAACATGAAGTTGCTGCCCACTCTTATTTCCAAAAGATAATTTGTATTCCACTTCTTTCTTTAAAAAACTGTATTGAGTGCTCTTTGTTAAACATTTTACTATATGTCATGGTAGATGCAAGATTAATAAATATGGGTTTTTTTTAATTTTTTTAATGTTTATTTTTGTGAGAGATACAGAGAACATCCGGGGGAGGGGCAGAGAGAGACACACACACAGAGAATCTGAAGCAGACCCCAGGCTCTGAGCTATCAGAACAGAGCCCTAGTGGGGACTCGAATTCACAAATCGTGAGATACTGACCTGAGCCAAAGTGGGATGCTTAACCAACTGAGCCACCCAGGTGCCCCTAGAGGCAAGATTAATGAAACACTAGAAGTTTTATTGATATGACAAGATCATTAAAATGTGGTAAGAATGCTCAGCCAGGAATGAGAAAATACAACAAGGTTCTTAGGGCAATCATTTGATATTTTTAAGCTGTGACTTCTTAAATTATCAAATAAGAACATATATTAGGAGGTCTCTAAGTTTGGATACAATGTTAACATTTCTTCATAGATGTTGCTTTTTTTCTTCCTCACTACCTCTTCTTCTTTAGGGACCTCTTTTTTTCTTTGTTGCAACACTTTCTTCTTAGAATTCCTTATTTCTTCCCTAGGCAATTTTATCTATTCCCATTGTTTTAATTTCCACTTATAGACTTATGATTCCCAGATGTAAATAGATAGGCAATGGGGGGAGGGCAGGGGGAGTGGAGGGAGGGAGAGAAGGCAAGGATACTTATCCCCTGGTCTCCAAACCTGGTATTCAGCTTTCTATTGAGTGTCTCCACCCATATATCCCCAATTCAACTCAAAATTCCTTGTGCAAAATTGAAAATCTTCTGTTTATATACCTATCTCAATAAATAATAATGTTATCTACTCAAATACCAAGTCCAAAAATGGAATTTTCCTCAATAGTTTGTATCACCATCGAACTGGTACCCTGAACAGCCCATTCTCCCTCTTACATCCTCACACCTCCAATCCATCTTCCAGGCCACCATCAGACCTTTCCAGACCCCAGTGATATTAATTCATTCCTTGTCTAAATTTAAAACAGTTAACTGCGAGTTTGTTGCTGCCACTGCCTCCTTCAAATCCACCAGTGGTTACTCATCCTCAAGTGTGCTTCTTAATCCGGAATACACATTCCCCAGGAGTCCTGGCAGTGTGCCGGGAGAATTGAAAACCCCAGCATAATATCCTCCTTGAAATTCAATTTTACTTGATGGCAAGAACTTTCAAATATTATTTTAGTATCAAAACTAATAGGCAAATACACAGTAGAATACAAAAATATGAAAGGAGACTTCAAATAAATTTTTCACTTATCATGGCCCTTCTTCAGGCAATGTACCCAAAACCCATGGGGGTGGGGTGTGTAAAATATTCTTCTTCCTTCTTTGGAGTACTTTGGAATAGACAAAAATGTTTGAGAAGGACTGTGAATGTAGAATAGAACCAAGACTCATTGTATAGCCTTGGCAATTCTCTGTCATCTAGTCCACATGTATTGCTTTAGTGGCCTCGTCTTCTTCCCTTCTCCCCTCCCCCAGGAGCTCCAACCATAGCAAGTTCGCTTTGTCTCAACATACTGTGTTGTTTTGTGCACAAAGATATGAGTTAGACAAGGATATGGAATGGGGGGGGGGGGGGGGACCGTGAGTAATTTGTGATGGTGTAAGCCTAGAGAACCTGGTTGAGAGTAGAAAGAACAGAGTTTGGGAAAAGATTGGAAAAATTGGGGCCAGCTTGTGAAGAACACTGTCTCCCACAGTAAGACTTAATATTGTAGGAAATTGGGAGCCCTTAAATGTTTTAAGTAGAGCAGTGACAGGATCATCTGTCTTGTAGAAATAAAAGCTCTAAGCTGATTTACGATATCTCTGGTGGTAACACAGTGGGTCAAAACCTGGGGTGGAGACTCTGGGCAGTGGTCCAGGTGAAAGATGACATTGTTAACAATCACTGAAGAGTTGACCCATGGAAATGCGACATGGTTTACTATGGGGTTTGAGGTTAAGAAACAAAAAATTCAGCCACAGCAGGAACTGTGATAATGATTCATTTGGTCATCCTGTAGTAGATGTTTTAAGTAGCCATATTCGTGAAAGCACATTCAGTTTTTCTAACTCCAACATATATAAATTAAAAACAATGAGACATTATTTCAACACACTGGGTTTACCGGTTTCAAGCCTCTTTGGCATCACATGTAGATTCTGTTCCCATTGACTGGAAAGCCCACATCACCTCAGACCCTATTCCAGTGGTGGAAACCTTAGTTATGTTTCAAAATCCAGACCAGAAGCTACCTCCTTAAGGAATGCTTTGTCACTGCCACCTCACCGCAGGTGCATCGGGAGGCCCTGTCTCTGTGTGCTCCCGAGTTCTGTGTCCACATGGCCCCGACAGCCTCATCCCGCTGTAATATAATTATGTTTCTGTGTGTTCATCTCCCACTTGAGACTGTGAGCTCCTTGAGAATGAGGCCACAACTTCTTTCCCTTTGTATCACCAGCAGCCTGCCCAATGCCTGCCACATATTAGATAATTAAAAGGTTATTGGCTGTGTACATCGAAGAATTAGAACTCATAAAGAAACCAGCCTCACTACTTTGTTACACTTCATACATACACATGTATGCCAAAGAAAATATAAAGACGTGTAAACTTATTTCAAAAACAAATGCCTATATTACAAGGCTAAATGTACCTTCTGTAAAATCTGTTCAACTAATACAGATTTCCTACATGTTGTGATGTCATTAACAAACATTTTATATTTGATGGAAAATTAAGTGGCAATCATGCAAATGTGAAATTTTAAGGTTTTGCGTTTAATTCTCCAATAACATTCTGAGAAGAGGGCAGAAGAGTTCTTAATATTCCTTTTTAGAGATTCAGTGGCTGAGATTCAAAGTGGATATGTGGCTATCCACATCTCACTTCTTACCCTCTATTAAGATGCTTACATATATGCTATTAGGAAATTTTAAGTAAAAACAAAATGTCAAAAGATAATTACATTTAAGAAGATGAAGATAAGTTTGCCTGATTTATTTCCTCTACTTTCATGGATGTATATTATCTGCTCCAAAGGAGAGAAATATTCCCATGAAAAGGATAACTTTTTGGTTGTAAAAAAGTTAATGTAAATAGAAGTAAGTTATTATTAATAGATCAAGATCTTACCACATTTCTCTGTACTACTTATATGTATATATACACATATATACTATTCACATATACATATGTGTATACGTATATATGGTGAGAGGGAGTGCAATCCATTACAACAGATATGTATATTTTAGTCAAAGATATTTTCCAGCTAGTTTCCTCTTTAATCTCTCTGCTGGCTTTTGTAATAGAGGCAACTGAGATACTATATCACTTCAAGTCATAAATCTAAGTCATGACTACTAAACTTTTAAAATGAAAATAGGGAAATTATAAAATGAATTATAACCTTTATTTAATACTTGCTATGCAGAAACCTGAGATAAACTCTTAAATGTGTTGTCTCATTTAATACAAACAATGTTCCCTGGTTTTCCTTACTAGCACCAACTGCAAATAGCCACATGCACTTTGTGACATAAATTTAGTACCTTACTGATTTAGAGCAAGTATCAAATCAAGAAGAATGAAAGGTCAATTTTTGCTTTAATTGACAGGACTAAAACATCTTTTATGACCCTCAAAATTCCGAGATGCATCTGCCTTCCTGAGTTTGATTAACACTCACGGTGTCTCATTTAAAGTTGGGGATGAAATGACCATGGAGTCTGTTTTGGTTTCCTGTGTCTGTACTGTATTATGTCACATTTTAAACAACGTGTAAAATTTTTTTAAACATTGTGTAAAAAACAGTTTTGTGTTGATGTGGGTCCAATTTTCAGAAGTTAGAAAACCTCAAATACAGACAGCATGCTCTTCTTAGAACGTAAGGTAAATTTTTCAAAAATATTTATTAAACACCTTTTAGAATGAGACCATTATTTAGGGATGTGGGGCCTGAGAAACTATGAAGACATAATACGAACAATCTAGTTCAAGCAGTAGTATGTGAAGGAATAAACTAGGAAGATAAGTAGCAGAAACTGAGACTGCCACGTAGATACATAACACAATCAGTTACAAAGAATCATAAAAGTCTACTTGACCACCATTATCACTTTGGAACTAGAAAAGCTGTCCAGAATGTATTGCAATTCCATCTTCGTCTTCTGTACACTTGGGGAAGGTGGACTTTTCCTGTCACTGTTGTCATCATTGTTTTCTGCTCTTTAACAAGCCGTTCTCTAGGAAGCACATAAAAATCAACTCTGACTCCCTCCTCCTTCCCACACTGCCCCACAACCGCTTCCAATGTTAGCACTGGTCTGAAGGAATATAATTATTTACAAAGTAGAGAAAATCTGTTTATGTTACTTCCATATCTTGTTACACTATGAGTTCACCTAGTGAACACAGCTTCTAGAATTTTAACTTCACTACTTTATATTATCAATTCAGACAGAAATTAAACTTCTTTTGAATATCTGATTTTAGTAAGCTAGATGTTTCCTGCCAATGTTTCTCTAGACTCTACCAGACCTAATTTAATAATGAAAACACGAACAAAATCAGATTTCCTAGATGGAAAACCACTTTCATTTACAGATTTAAATTTTTGGTGGAGATTATTTATAAGCATATAATAATCACTCCTGTTGCCCAGGTTCTGTATTAAATGATGTGTACTCTAAAGATGGTATGCAGAAAGTAGACTTTGGAGAATTCTGCCTGGATTCTGCCAGGATCCTCCTGGCTGCCAAACTTCCATGTCTACCTTGGAGTTTCCTGTAAAGTCAGATTTTTGCCTTTACCAAAGATGTTCCCCAAAATGACATGTATTGTAAAACCACATGTTAGGGTAGACAAGCCTGGGGACCTCCAAACTTGCATGTGAAATATGGCATAACAGGAAGAACATACTGTTTGGAGGAAGAAGGATGAATTCAAGCCCAAGCCCCTAATCTCACTGCCATTGTGATTTTGGGCACATCCCTTAACTTTTCTGGGTTTTGATGTACACATCTGCTTACCTTTTAGATGATGGGCTTGTTTATCAAATAAAATGATGTGAAGTTACAAACAAAATGAGTTACAGATATTCAAGAGTTTACGGGAAGACGTGGCAGTGCCTGGGTGGGTCAGTCGGTTAAGCATCTGACTTTGGCTCAGGTCATGATGTCATGGTTCACGAGTTTGAGCCCCACATCGAGCTCTGTGATGTCAGCACAGAGCCTCCTTCAGATCTTCTGTCCCACTGTCCCTCTGCCCATCCCCTGTTGTTTCTCCTCTCTCTCTCTCTATCAAAATAAATAAGCCTTTTTAAAAGAGAGAGAGAGAGAGGGAGAGAAAGGATGTGGCAATGATTGCCATATTTCTTCTTTATCTTTTTTCTCTTAGTTTCTCATCACTCAGCAAAATATTTTTGGAGAGTCTGCTAAGTTCCAATGAAAAGCATTAGAGATTCACAGATAAAGTGATATGGTCCCTGCCCTGAAGTAGTAACAAAGTGACACGATCTGACTTTGGTTTATAAGGATCATTCTGGCTACTATGCTGAGAATGCATGATACGGATGTAGAGGCAGAAGCAGACACCTGGTTTATAGACCATTGTATCATTTCAGGCAAATAATGATGGCGTCTGGGATGAGGGCTGTAGCAGTAGAAGTAGTGAGAATTCAACCGAGACAGGGACTGGTAACCAAGTCTGGAATTTATAACAAGAAGAGAATTGGTGTCTTTGTGGCAGAAGCAAAGCTCAATCAAAGCATGGGGACTAAGAGAGAGTTACATACAATAAAATAAAACTTTCATAGAATATATTGTAAAGATTAGGAGGGAAGTCAACAGGAGAAGGAAGAGTAAGCAGGGGCAAAGCACCAGCTTTGGAGAGGCTTGCTTTGGGGGCAGTGGCATAAATACAGAAAATGTCCATGAGATTGGATCAAAGGGGTGTCTCAGAATGGAACTCACCTGAGTCATGTAGGGGAGAGACTCTTCTGTCTTCACCATTAATGCAAAAACAGCTGCTACCCATTTGCCTAGGTGACTAAGATAAACATAGTGGAACTGAAGAGGTCTGAGCTGGAGCAAAAGAATCCTAACCCCTGAATAGAGTTTTCACCAGGTATTTGAGAAGGGGGTAGAGAATATACAATTACTCCTATTAATGATTGAGTACCTACTCTATATCTGCCACATTCAACTCTCACAACGAACACCTAAAAGATAGATTTTATCATCCCATTCTCAAGATGAGGAAAGTAACACACAGAGGCATTAAAGAACACTCACCTACCCATCTTCACACCGTCAGAAGTGACAAAACAGACTCAGCTCTCCCTCTCTTTCCATAATGCTACGCAGGGTCACAGAGACGCATCTCTTTTCAGAGCGTGTAAGATTGGGATTACTTGGAAACATAACATCAGGAAGGGCAGGGATAGACAGGACTAAAATAGACAGTTTAAGAAACAGGACTGGACTGGAATTGGTAATGTTCTCCACCCCTCCACCGCCATTGTTGTAGCTCCCTCAGGTTCAGCCACTGGTCGTTAGCGGCTTACAGACTGCTCTCAGGGACCTATGAGAAAATTGCCAAGTAACAGTTACTTTCAGGTTTGGAATCCAAAGAAGTTACTATTTTAGATGACTAAGTGTTGGTAAGAGTGAATAATTTTCTTTAATTAGGACTATCATCATAGGCTCTCCCCTCTTCCAAATTCTCACCCTTTCAAGTCTGACAGGAATAAAATTAAAAAAAAAAAAAATCCAGCGGCCATGCATCACCTTCACCAGTACTTCTTGACTTTTCCAAACAGCTGTGCACACCATGGGGCTCAGGGCAACACAGAATTATTGCCTAGCGCAGATTGGACCTGTGAACCCTGAATATTTAAAACCATGAATAATGAATCCAGACTCAGAGGACTTTGAGAAGGTATTCTTCTGACTGCTTATGGACATACTGCTCATTATATATTTTTACCTTGGTTCAAAGCTTTCCTTCCTGAAGGCTGTCCCCCTCACAATTTCACATAAAGGTGATGTAACTTTGATGATAAGCTCCAAGAATCAAGATACCAGAAATATGGCAGTGTGAGTTTTGCTCCGTGCACACCTCCATCCCAACCAGCAACTCTAAAGGTGCTTATTTGTTTTCTTGTTTGTTTTGTTTTAAAAGATGCTCCGCATGATTACACATTTTAGCACGTAATTTCTGGAACATAATGATCTACTGTCTTTGACTTTGAATTACTTCATGTACCAAGGATTCTTAATATTTGATGATTGAGATTCAAATGGTATTAAAGCTATTCACTACGTGTGGAGCACCAGTGTTTGGTTTTCTTCATTTTTCTTTTGGCCAATTTAATGAAGACCATGAAAATTGATTAAAAAAAACCACAACATAATATTTACATTGAAAAAGTAAACTATGGGCACAAATAAACTAAGAAACAAGTATTCTTGGGTGTTAATTATCAAATGTCCAGATTTGGGAGGACAGTTCTGATTTCTAATACTCTGTGCCATTGTTTCCATTTCGGTCAAATCAGACTGTTACTATATACATTCTAGTTTTGAATGCAGATAATATAGACATTGTAGCATAAGTAAAAGAGACACAGATCTGGAATCAGACAAGTTAAATTCTCAGGCTCTGCTGCTGATTTCTATGTGACCTTGCAAAGGGGACTTAACATTCCTAAGCTTAATATTTCCTTATCCATGAGGTGATACATTTGTCTAGATGACCTCCAAAATCTCATTCTATTCTAAAATCTTATCTATATGTAATACTTTATGGGAAAATACTACACAGATACTATTTCAAAGATTAAAGAAATGTAACCCATTATTTTAGAACATAACATGTCCAGCTTTTACTGGTTTGCTTTTCCAAAATATATGATTTTCATTCCAGTCCAATTTGTGACTCTTTTTCAAGTTAAGTCTGGAATTGTTTCTGCGATGTAATATAGTTTCAGAATTTTCAACATACAGTGCACAAAGTATGATGAAATGCTCTACAACAAAATGTATAAAAGAAAGATAATATTCCTCAGACATGGATAGTTATGAATCTCATCCAAGTAGACAGGTAAAATAAACTTAGGGAGAAGAAAACTGACATTTAAAATTGGTAGAGATACAAGCATTTCTGCAGCAATAACATCTTATCCTTTCACAGCAATCTGTCTCCTTTTCTTTCTTCCAAACACATGAAAAAAGGCATTTCAAGTTACTGATTAACTTCAACATGCTGATCTTTGATTCTGTCTAAGGTCCATGAAAATTGACTAGATTTCCTTCTATCAGAGAGGAAAACTAAAAATGTTAACACATTTTTTAAAAGCTTAGATTCTCTATTATTCCGATATATCAACCCAAGTCTCATTTGGTTGAACTATATTTTTATTTGTTCCTATTCCCAAAGAAACTAGAAACTTCTAAGGGGTTATTTTCCTAAATATGAAACTATATGTTATGATCTGAATGAACTAAATTTTCATGGGTTATCCTCCTTCTCTTGATATTTTCCACTGTAGAATCAGAGGGCCAGGCTTGTGGAGGGTTGATTCCATAGCCACTGAGGTTCTTATCTATTGTTGGCCTTGGCAATGGATGGAGATAAAGGGAAAAAACTAAGCAGGGAGTCACTTTGGCTAAAAAAAATAATAAAATACAAAACAAAATCCTTTGTTTATATTCATAAACAAAATGAATATACCAAGTGAAAATGAGTTATCATATATGCCCTTACAAGGTGAAAGAAACAAAAATATGAGGTATAGGAAATATCTATTATTATCATACAACTACTGTGTAAGAGGCAGCATGGCTGCCCTTACATGAACAAGGCAGCCCTTTTCTCAACAGTTTATGTGATATAAATCACAAGCACTAATTTAAGGAATAATGCAGTTTAGTGCTATGATAAAGGTCCCACACTCTGTGGAGAGGACAGGTTGCTGGTATTGGAGCCATCCTTGAGATTAAGAGGATCATGACAGATATGAATAGGAAGAAGGAACAAAAGCACCTATGAAGAGAGGCCATGAAGAGAGGCATGTTTGAGGAAAGGCAATTGATGCTATTCTATGTAAGAGGTGTGGGAAAGGAAAGAGGTAAAGAAAGAGTACCACTGAAAAGGCAGGGCTTTATGTTATATGTAATGGGAAGGGGCTTGAAAGATTTTTGAGCAAAATGTGGGTGAGACATGATTAGACCAGTACTCAGTTAGGATAAATAGCCTGAGAGCAACATGCAGAAAGCCTTGGGAAAGACAGAAGGCAAGGAGATCTGGTAGGAGGCTGTTTCACTGGGGTCATGAGTACATTGGAAAATAAACAAATGCCCATTATTCCTTCCCAGTCTTTACCAGCCCAGGAAAAAAGTGAGTTTTGTATATGTCAGATATGACATCAGATACAAAATATCTAGGAACAAAAGTTAGAGTCCCTTCCTCAATCTAGCTGGGAAGCTATGGGTTGACTTGTTTTTTGTTTATTGTTTTTGTTTAGGCCCTGGCTTTTAGCATGATCAACTGCTAATGATTCATAGAATGCAATTCCTTATCTTTCTGCCCAGCAGAGACTCATAGTTCTAACTAATAGATATGTCCACATGGATGTTCCACAAACTTTTTGAAGGGACAGACACATCCAAGTTCAAACTCCCCTTTATCTCTGCTAGCCTACTTTTCCTACTGTCTTCCATGATTCTCTCAGTTTTCCTAGCCAAAAATTCCAAAGATACGTACTATTTACTTTTCACTCTGTATCTAATAAACAATTAGCAAGTCCTGCCAATTCTTGCTTGGAAACTTCTCATGAGACTTTGCCCTTCTCTCCTTTCCAAGCCACCGTCTTTCCTTGCTTAGATCTGCATCGGCTCTCATCTGGATGATTATCTTGGTTTTCTATCTGATGTTACTTCAGTCTGCTTCTCAAGGCTGTCCTCCATACAGCTCCTAAAGGTATCTTCCTTTTTAAAAAATCTATTACCATCATTCACCTGCTTCAAATTCCACATATTTACATAAGCGTGAAAAACAAAACTCAAGCTCCTGAGTTTGGCGTGAAAGGACATTTTAAATGTGACCAAAATGCAACTGTTTGCACCAGCTATGACATGTACTCCAAGCTCTAGCCACGTTGAACATCACCATCTTTGATGAATTGCCATAAGAGAAGATTATCTATCCATGGCCACTGCACATGCTATTTTCTCTGCTTCAGATGTCACCCTTTTTTTCTAAGCTGGGACACCTTTTCATCCTTCAAGAACCACATCAAAAAAATCAGTTTTTCTTCCCTAACACTGCCCTAGGAAATTAGTTTCTCCCTTTATCCAAGGTACATTGTTTCTACCTCTATTCTTGCATTTATTCCCACTCTATTGTAACTTTGCCTGTTTATATGTCAGAGCTCTTCAAATAGACAACAAAATTCTCAAGCATATGGGCTAGATTTCATTGCCTTTCTATCTCCCATGTCTCAGATTAGCCTGGTAAGTGGCACATGTTCAATAAACGTTTGTAGAATGAATGACTGATTATCTCTGTCACTGTTGAATACTGTACAAATAAGTAATTACCTGTTAGGAATAATCACAATGTAGACCAGGACTTCACACAATGCACAATAGAGAAGAGAGAGGAAGTAAATCTCATGGAGATTTAGAGATTCATCCGCAAGGAATGTTTTAAAGAAAACAACTATATCCTTCTTAGCAACATGGCTTTGACAGCAAAAAATCAACTAATGTGCTTTGGGTAGTGTGAATTCAAGACTTTGGTTGTGGAGAAGAAATTAAGGATACTTATTCTATCCCTGGGTGTCTCCTTTGTAGACGTGGTAATTGAAGCTTTGGAACAGGATAGGGATATCAAGGGATCAGGTGTAGGGAGAGAAGAGTACATACATAATCCATGTTGACATTCAAATTCTTTCTGGAGATGCCACAGTCAAAACATTTCTGTTTCTGAATATGGTTGTAGTGCTGTGTTTTAGTTTCTGCTTAATTCTGTTATGTTGTGTCATTGATATGCTCTAATTTGTATGCAATCAAGGAGAAAGCCGTTTAAGAGTAAGAATGCTTTCAGCTGATTAAAAGCCCCAGTTTTTCTGGGTATTTTGTTCAAATAAAAGATAAAGTTGGAGGCAGTATCAAAATGCTCTGCCTTCCCTGTTTTATGTGCTTCTCTTCTTTTCCCATTCACTTGAGCATGTAATAATCCATATTCCAATTACCTGCCAATTCTTGCAGTGGTTTTCCTGATAAAGTTCAACTGACATCTTGGCATGCTTGGTAAAATCACAACAATATTCATCTTAAATTCAACATGTTCCTCATAATATTTATTCATTATGCTATTTATAAAGAATTGGTTTTATGATAGTTTTAGAGAAAAAAAAATGCCAGAATCACAAAAAGGCAAAGCACTTCTACTCTAGCAGAGCTTTTTATGCCTTGTGTTCCCAATTATCTAACACAGATTTAAAACAGTCAGTTCCATGCAAGTTATATGCTCCAAAGTACTATGGACCTTATGTATAATGAAACTTGGGAAGAGCTCAAATGCTAGGGAAATGGAAGAAAGAACATTTTCTTTTCTCTTAATCTTCATTATTTAGCATCAGTTAATCACATTGTGTCATATGATAGGTTGGTTGATTGATTAGCTTACTTCCCATAAAGTTAGAAGATCCTGAATTTTATAGATCTCATTAGCTGCATGATTAGAAATCTTGGGATCAAAGATTCTGGGGCCTAGAAACATATTTGTGTTGTTCCTTCCTTTATTCTCAGTAGGTAGCCCAGGCATGCAATTGATTCTTTTTTTAATGAATAAACAGTCAAACCTCTTTTATGTTTCTGTAGAAAATCAGTAGAAATGTTGATTATGTTGTGCTGTTCATCAAGTCATTAGTACATATACATTCTAAATTATTGGGAATTGCACCAAGTTGATTGAGAGTATTTACAGGATACCACACCTATGAGGTATGCCTTATGTAGGGTGAAAGGACAAAGTAACTGGAGAAGATTTTGCTTCTTGGGGAAAATATACAAGAAGAGGGACAGATAGGAAGGGCGGCTAATTTTTAGCTGCTCATTACATAAGGTCCTCTCTCTGGTAAAATAAATGGGTTTGCCTAAGAGACAAGACACTTTAAGTTTGGTATTGCCTACTCCACAGGTGGTAGACATGGGAAAGCTGAAACAAGAGAAATGCATGGGTATGTGGGTGTACATAATACAGAATTGGTGACTGCTGTTCAAACCCATGTGATTATGGATGCCCACAAAAAACTCATACCCAGCTGGATGGATCCATTATAGTCATGGCAGCAACATAGAGGCAAAATTCCAGAGCTGAAAGGAAAGCAGAGAAAACGAAACTGAAACTAACCTATTTTGGAATATCTTGATATTGATGTAGCTTGGCATTGATTGCCTCACCCAAAAGTGGTGGGAAATAACTGCCCCAAGCTTTTTGGACCACAAAGGAGTCTGTCTTCCATTTCGATCCCACTCAGGTCAGGTATCTGAGAAAGCCTTACTGGATCCCAGAAACAGTTCAGTGTCAGGATCTTTAGCCCTTAACATGGCAGAGTGTCCCTTACCATCATTTGGAAACTGTCTTGTATTAGGGAAAGCTGGAGGAGTTCCCAACAAACCCCAGAGTAAATGAATAAAAAAACCTATTAACTATGCCTAGATACATAAGTTGTCACAGGAGCCTAAAGAATTAGGGAGTAGTTCTCGGTAGATTTTGATAGTTCTACCCATAAACTTCCATATATTATTTGCAGCATGTGTGGTTCCATCAACTGCATACAAAGTAATGCTTTATAATGGAAGAACCCAAGTGTATATTGTTTAAATTATAATGTAGAGAACTGAGCTATTTACAACACTTTTGTTCCCTCATAAAAATAAGTCAACCCTCCTCCTCTTCCAACAGGAACACCCTAGCCAACCAAATTATACCACTTTAAAATTTGCAAAGCAACACACACACACAAAAAAGATCCAGATGTTTTCAGAAAGAAAAAGGGTGGGGTAATAAGTGCTCATGTCCTTCTTTTCTTGGATTATTCGATTCAAAGCACTTTTTTGTTTATTAAATCAACTAGTGTTCACAGTTTCTGTTCTAATTCTATTTTAGAATTTCTAATTCTAATTCTTACCAAGAATGCTATTTCTAAAAAAGGAATTCACTTTTATTCGATTCAATAGTTGACTTATTCTACTATTGTTGAGTTCCTAGTCTGTGCCAGGCACTGTGCTAGATTCTGGGATTATTTTAAGGAACAAGACCAACGTGATCACTGTTCTCATGACACAACTTAATTTCCTTTTTAGTTTGTTTCAATAGATTTTACTTCTTGTTCAAATTTTACACATTATTTTTTTAGCCAATCAAATTTTCTATTGAAGTGAATGTCACATCCCTCCAAGTTTATCTTAAAATTTAATGCACTTGTAACCAAAAATTCTAATCTGACTGCTTCATAATTGCCAATTGATTATAAAGCTCCTTTGGAAGAATAACTGCTGGCAACTAACTAGGCTATGTTGAGAAGGTGGCGAAGTGGGAATAGAATTGCCCTGCAGATGTCAAAATACAACACAAAGTTCCAAGAGGCAAAGGAGTGTGGTCATAGTGCAGGCCCTGATGACTAGACAGTATATAGGAATTAAGATTCCACAAACAGACTCGTGTACTTTTTAAAAAGATAGTGGAATTCAGATGTTTTCTCCTTCCCGTGAAACTTGTCAAAAGATCTAAAATTTAAAACCATAAGCTATTAAAAAAAAAGCCTGAAAATACAGAGAAATTTGTTCCAAATCCAAAGAGAATGCCAAAAGTTAACTTTGCTGTCCTCCAAAGTATAAATTTCTCTGAAAGAAAATTAGAGTACCCCAAGAGGCTAACCAACATTTTTTCTCTCTTTATCATAACTGCAATGGAATCATAGGCGGGGGGAAGGGAGAATGTGAGGGTCAAATTCTACACTTCAGTGGTAGGAGAGAGTAATTGGAATACCTCTGTAGATACTTGTATTTATTATCCATCTCCTCTTACCCTGCTAATTCCTAACATTGGAGAATAGCTTTTAGATGTGGTAAGGTAACAGGGAGAAAGGGAAGCAGCAAGCAGAATTTATTGAACAGAGATGAGTCACCAAATAAGTGACCTGTGATCTATATAGGGCTGCACTGTGGACCTTATTGACCTGTGTGATCAGCCCATCCCAAGATGTGAGTTCCTAAAGCTAAGTGGTGATGAGCCCCCCACATAGAGTAAACTCTGGGCAGAAATTCTGAAACAACAAACCCAAATGGGCACTACCAGTTTCCCAAGATCATGCTTCCCTGACTTAATAGTATCAGCAGGTAAAACTTCCTTTTTTCAAGTTTAATATTGACCCAATTCAAATATAGAACCAAGTCATATAAATGAAGCCTAGCAACCTGTTACAAAATGGAATGTAAGTGTTGTAAACCATGTAATGTAAAAATAATATAAGAAACAAAAAATAGAGGAATGTGTAAGATGTGTAAGGAGGCATAATTGTACTAATTTCTTCATCTTTATGTTCAAGAATTAGTGATGCCCTCTAAGATTTAAATATCAAAGAACTTGGATTTAAGTAAATTATTAGAGTCATAGAAGTAACATTAAAGGAAACTGATGTAACTACGCTAAACATAAAGCATACTATGGAGCATGATGTTTTTATAATTACAACATCCTATTAGTTTCAGTTGTACGTCATAGTGATTTGATATTTTTATACATTACAAAATGATCCCCACAATAAGTCTAGTCACCATCAGTCACCATACAAATTAGTGCAATATTAGGGACGCCTCGGTGGCTCAGTCGGGTAAGTGTCCAACTCTTGTTTTCTGCTCAGATTCATGATCTCCCAGTTCTTGAGTTTGGGCCCCCATGGGGTTCTCTGCTGTCAGCGCAGAGCCTGCTTTGGATCCTCTGTTCCCCTCTTTCTCTTCCCCTCCCCTGCTTGCTCTCTCTCTCAAAAATAAACATTAAAAAATTATTATAGTATTATTGGCTATATGCCCTACGCTATATATTATATGCCACGTGTCACTTATTTTATAACTGGAAGTTTGTACCTCTTAATCCCCTTCACCTAATTTCACCCACCCCCAAACCCCCTCCCCACTCTGGTAACTAAGTTTGTTCCCTGTATCTGTGAATTGGTTTCTCCTCTGTTTTGTTTGTTTGTTTTGTTTTTTTAGATTCCACATATTAGCAAAAGCATGCAGTATTTATCTTTTCCTGCTTGACTTATTTCACTTATCATAATACCCTCTAGGTCCATCCATGTTTTCACAAATAGCAAGATTTCATTTTTGATGGCTGAGTAATATGCCATTGTATATATAGATGACATCTTTATCCACTCATCTACCAATGGACACTTAGGTTGCTTCCATACTATGCCCATTATAAATAATGCTGCAACGAATATAGGGTCATATATTTCTTCGAATTAGTGTTTTCATTTTCTTCAGATAAACTCCCAGAAGTGGAATTGCTGGATTGTTTGGTGGTTCTATTTTGAATTTTTTGAGGAAACTCCATTCTTTTTTCCACAGTGGCTATACCAGTTTACATTCCCATCAACAGTGTACAAAGGTTCCCTTTTCTCCACTTCCTTGCCGACACTTGTTATTTTTTTTGTCTTTTTGATAGTATCAATCTGACAGGTGTGAGGTGATGTCTCATTGTGGTTTTGACTTGCATTTTTCTGATGATTAGTGCTGTTTAGCATCTCTTCATGTGTCTATTGGCCATCTGTATGTCTTCTTTGGAAAAATGCCCATTCAAGTTCTCTGTCAATTCTTTAATTGGGTTGTTTAAAAAATTTTTTTATATTAAGTTGTGTAAGTTATTTATATATTTTGAGTATTAACCCCTTATTGGATGTATGATTCTTAACTATCTTCTCCCATTCATGAAGCTGCCTTTTCATTTTGTTGATGGCTTCATTTGCTGTGAAAAGTCTTTTTAGTTGGATATAAGCCCATTTGTTTATTTTACCTTTTGTTGCCTTTGCTTGAGAAGACTAATTAAAAAAATATATATATGCTGCTAAGACTAGTGTCAAAGAGCTTACTGCTTATATTTTCTTCTAGGAGTTTTATGGTTTCAGGTCTTATTTCATTTAAGGCTTTAATCCATTTTTTTACATTTTTGTATATGGTATGAGGTGGTGGTCCAGTATCATCCTTTTGCATGTGACTGTCCAGTTTTCTGAGCACCATTTATTGAAGAGACTGTCTTTTCTCCATTATATATATTTTACCTCCTTTGTCATAGATGAATCGACCATGTATGTGTGGGTCTATTTCAGTGTGTCTGTTTTTGTGTCGTCCATACTGTTTGGTGATTATAGTTTTATAATTTAGTTTAAAATCAGGAAGCATGATACCTCCAGCTTTGTTCTTGTTTCTCAAGATTGCTTGGGCTATTCGGGGTCTTTTGTAGCTCCGTACAAATTTTAGGATTGTTTGTTCTAGTTCTATGAAAAGTACTATTGGTATTTTGATGGGATTGCATTGACTCCGTCGATTGCTTTGGGTAGTGTGGACGTTTTAACAATATTGATTTTTCCAATCCATGGGCACAGTATATCTTTCCATTTATTTGTGTCATCTTTAATTTCTTTCATCAATATCTTATAGTTTTCAGAGTATGGGTCTTTTACCTCCTTGGTTAAATTTATTCCTATAGTATCATGTCATCTGCAAATAGTGACAGATTTACTTCTTCCTTTCCAATTTGGATGCCTTTTTATTATTCATTCATTCATTCATTCATTCATTCGTTTTTGCCTAATTGCTATGGCTAGGAGAACAGCATGTTTTATATGTCCAGCATATATTAAAATTATGTCCTTATTTGTTACAAGTTTACAGATCCAGAAGGAGAGCATACATATAGTTATTACTCCTGGGGTATGGAAGGGAGAGAAAATGTTCACATTTTCTATTTTATTTACATTCTTTCCCATCATCATTTTCCTTTGGAAAAACAAAAAAATAAAAACTTTTTAGGAGTATTGCGTATTTATCGAGGCCTTTCCTCTAAAAAGTACATTTATGCAGCTAACACCATGCAAATAGCACCATGATGTTTTAGTTCAGACTTGTTAGCTCAGTTGGGTAGACCATGATGTTAATGAAGCCTACCCTGAAGTTTTGTTTCCTGTCTGGGTCAATTAGCTCTGCACAGAGGAAAAGTGGCTCTTTTGTGCATTATCTGTTAGCCCCAGGAGCCAGGCTTTCAAGTCTTTACCTGAGTTTCATGGCAAGAGACACTGTGCAGATGTTGCAGAGCATAGAAAATGGAAAAACAAAAAACAAAAAACAAAAAACCCTCAAACCATGTGAAGCCAAAGGGTGAAGGCAGTTAATGTCACTTTCACCTAAGAAGAATGACTCATATCTTATTCTCTTTGAAATGTCTACGTTTGATATTCCCAGACCACCACATTTCTGAGGTTACAATAAGTCAAATCAAAACAATACTACATTAAGTAAGAAACTCTTACTTTTTTAGCACTCCCTTTCCATTTGCCTTTATTGCTTTCTTCCACTTTCTCTTCTTCAGAGGATTTCTCTTTTTTTCCCATATTCATTCTCATAACAAATGACCTCAAGAAATAGAGGCTGACCCAGCCACTATGTATTGCCTCACAAAGGAATTCTGATTATTTCGGTTACAGTGAGGGACACCAATTGCTTAGGGATTCTAGTCTGACAATTTTTCAGGCCCACAGTTTTACCCCTTAACTTTGCAGCAAGTAAAGCCTGGTAACATTTTTTGGAGGCTTGTCTAATATGGAGCCTACCATCTAAGCCCACAGCTTCATTACAATCTGCATAGATCAGTGTCAATTTATAACCAGAATCATGGAAGGAATTTGAGCAGCTTGTTGGATTATTTATGTTGAGTATATGGAAGAGTTGGGGTTGTACATTCCAACATATCATCGTGAATGATGTACTAGGTAAAATTCTAAACAAGTCACTTAGAATCCTGGGTATTGGTTTTCTCACTGGAAAGAACACCTAGTATATGAGTACACTGTAATGAGAAACAAGATCTTAAAGTATCCCCCGTGTTTCTTTTGCAACATGTTTTCAGCTTTTCTGTCACCAACTAATAATTTTTCAGTTGTCTTTGTTTTAGAGAAGGCATTTTACACATTGATAATAGCAGTAGTGTTTCTAGGGCAACTTTTCCTCAAAAAAAAAAAATTCAATTTTCTAACACTTAATACTTGGATAGCAAGAAAAGAAAAATAAAGTTCTCAGGAATTTATGGCTTAGATTTTAGAAATCCCTGGATATTTCTTAAATATTCTCTCCTGGGAAATATGGAAGAGATATGTGTGATGAATAAAATAATTCTCAAGATATTTTTTCAGATAATCTGGCTATTAACTAGATAATTAATATAAAACCGTAAGTTTCCACAGAAAACCACTTCAGATACAAAAGAACTATGAGGGAATTCATTGTCAATCAATTATATTTGTTTTTAAAGCTCTTCTTCCTGTCAATAGTGGTTAAGATTACATGCTACAGAGGATTTTAATTTGGGTAGACATACATTCTGGTTTCTGGAAGAGTCCTGGTTGGCTTAAGCTGTATAACTATTGATAGCATCCCTTTTCATTTTCCAAAGTTTGAAAGGATTATATAATCACTGTTTTAATAGGTTGATAACTCCTTTTCACATCTTTCTCTTCATTATGTCTCAATGTATATACCTCTCTGAGGAAAGTACAAATACATGAAGAATGCAAACACTATCCTTATGCACCCCGGTCCTTCACCCCAGGCATCTGCTAATCTCAGGGTTGCCACCCAAATCTCGGGGTTGCCATTCACATCATAATCTGTTTGGACAGTGGCCCCCCACTCTTTTTCTTGTAACTATCCTGTAAGGGGAAACATGTGTTTACATGGATTCAACTAAATTAAATAACCCTTAGGTCTGTCTCTTTCTTCTTTCTCATACGTGCTGCCCCCAAGCCCTCAACTCAATCTCACACGAACAGTTTTTATCTCTTTGTAACTAGTCCCATTTCCCAAAAGAAAAATCCTTCTCAAATATCATGTTGTTGGTAGAATCTGGTGTCACATGAAAAAGTTTGGGGGTCTGTACTTGGCTATTTTTTATTCTAATGTTCAGGGTAACTGGTGCAATGCTACATGAAAAGAGTGAAAAGAATTGTTTCTGTGAAAACACATGTAAATGTTTTAAAAGACTAGATAATTGCTGAAAGTAATACTGTTGAAGTAAGTGTGGGCAAGATAACTAAAATGCGAGTTTACAAAGCTGAAAAACTCTAGGAAGATCTACACTCATTACTTTGCATGTTTCTTTAGTTTTTCACTCCACTTTAAAAAACACAAACATTGGGGCGCCTGGGTGGCGCAGTTGGTTAGGCGTCCGACTTCAGCCAGGTCACGATCTCGCGGTCCGTGAGTTCGAGCCCCGCATCAGGCTCTGGGCTGACAGCTCGGAGCCTGGAGCCTGTTTCCGATTCTGTGTCTCCCTCTCTCTGTGGTCCTCCCCCGTTCATGCTCTGTCTCTCTCTGTCCCAAAAATAAATAAACGTTAAAAAAAAAAAAAAAGGGGCGCCTGGGTGGCGCAGTCGGTTAAGCGTCCGACTTCAGCCAGGTCACGATCTCGCAGTCGGCGAGTTCGAGCCCCGCGTCGGGCTCTGGGCTGATGGCTCAGAGCCTGGAGCCTGTTTCCGATTCTGTGTCTCCCTCTCTCTCTGCCCCTCCCCCATTCATGCTCTGTCTCTCTCTGTCCCAAAAATAAATAAACGTTGGAAAAAAAAAAAAAACACAAACATTAAACCACACACCATGCATTGTGTATATGACTTGTGTGAGAAAAATAATAGAAGAAAAGGCCTTGACTTATATTTTTAAAAATCAGTGAAAATATCTAATGTGTAATGTTTTAAAATAAAATATGAAAGGTATTTTTAAATATAACCAAATTTTTATTTGGTTAATAAACCAACCTCTGGGCCAAGCTGCATTGGACAAAAGAGCTTGAATTGAACATAAAAATCATTTACCTGTGTATCTGCCCCCCTTTCTAGAATTTTAGCTCCTTGAGAGAAAATATCAAATATTGGTCTTAGTATCCTTTGTTCTCCAGCACCAATGAAATGCCTGGGCCTTTAATAATTGTTTGCCTCTTAAAAACTTTCAATGGATTCCCCTTGGATAAATAATATACTACCAGATTCTTTATTTTTACATTCATAATTTCTCATATGAAATTTTTATTCAACTCCATGAATCCAAATGGAAGCCTCTAAGCAAACTGTTTTGCTTCACTTCCTTAAAACACACACACACACACACACACACACACACACCATACACAACTATTTATCTGCCTCTCCTCATGAGGTGCTTCCACTTGGAACTTCCTCTCACCAATTTCAGTATCCTACCAACTAGAACCCTAGATATGACAGTCATTCACTATGAAGTGTTACTCCTCCGACATGATTTTCCCAACTCCCTCCAAGTGACCTGGTCATTGGCTATTTACACATTTGGGTACTGAAGAACAAGTCATGAGAAGTCAGCTCCCGTGTACAATTTTGGGACTGGCTAAAGACACAAACATCGGGCTGAGGGAGCTGACTCAGCTGAGAGCCAAATGCAGAAGCTCAGAAATGCCATTGAGCAGCTGAGACACGGCATCTGGCAGCATTATAAGTTAAATCAGGTTTCAGATAATAGCCAACCCAAGATTTCCTGAAGCCCAGAGCACAGGAAAGACAGTAATAGGCAAAAGAGCACAGTCATGAATCTGTGTGGAAGGCTGCCATCATCACTGAATTGTGTTGTGAGCTCACAGACCCCAACAAGAAGTCACACTGTGCAGGCTATGGGACCATGCAATAGGTGTGACCTCTCTTCTCCCAATCTTCGCTTAACAGGGTTACCAGTCAACTTTGCTGTATAGAGAACAATGCAAAAACCAAATAAAAATAGGCTATCTATGCCAGTGGGCTAGCAGACAGCTGGGTCTTTGAGGTAACATAGACATATAGTGGGGTCCCAAGGGAACACTGGATTTCAAGTGTAGAAACCAACAGAAATAATCATTTATTATGAGAGCCCAAGAAAGCAACTGGATCACCAGGTCCCATGTTTGGAGTAGTGAGCATTTTAAACAAGGAAGAATGGGGAATGGAAAGGAAGGCACTGAAGCTCTAGATACTCCCTACAGGGAATATGCTCAGGAAACAGTTGGATCATAAGCAGATGCAGCCAGATTTTGTGACCCTGGAAGAAATGTAGATGGAGCAAATAGCATAGCCTCACAGTTAAAAACACTTTAACTTAGACACTGAGTGATACTATTTTGTACTATAGGTAACCTAGAGAATAATGGGCCAGTCTCCTCAGATAGATTTTAAACAACAGTAGGTTTTAGAATCTTTGAACAGGTTTTGGTGGTAAGCACTTGGGTGGAGAGAAGCATAATTCTGTTAAGCTGAGCACCTCTCGAGAAGCTTCTTCATTCACCGCAATAATAAAGAAAAATTTGTCAGTTACCAAGTCAGCATATTTTAGGACCATGCATCTGGATACCTAGAGAATGTAGTTTTCTATGACTTCATAAAAACCTAAGTCAACCAGTTTTCAGATTTGTTAACTATTACTCAAGGACCTGAAGGCAAACTTTCTCATGTTTGATGCATTGGTGTTTCAGTTTTTTTTTCATTCTCTGTTTCATAATATTGTCATGTTCTCCGAGTAATTTTGTTAAAAGTAAATTTTTACAGATGCAACAAAAATCTCTCTTTCTCTTCCATAAAACACTACCTGGTATGGGGCATTTTTTTTTTTTTTTTGAGCTACAAACCAATTTGACTTATTTGATCAAAGAACTGGAAAAAATTAAGTGTCAACACTATTGCCTCATTCTACTCTTGTTTGTTTGCTTGTTTTGTTATATCTGTTTCCTAGTGTTAGTTGCCTCAAATCTTTTTAAACATAGGCTAGTGACAAATAATAATAAGGTAGTTAGTAATTATGGAATGCTCATTATATGCAAGAACTTATGCTACGCACTTTATTTATATTGTTAAATCTAATCTACACAAAATCTTATCAAATATGCACTCTTATATTGCTATTTTGCAAATAAAGAAACTAAAGTTCATTTAGGCTAAGTAATTTGCCCAAGATCACATAGGTAGTAAGAGGTTTTGTGAGTTGCACATTTATTGACTATAATGTGTGTGTGTGTGTGTAAGATACTAAAATATTCTCTTTTCTTCGATCATCGTGCAATTATTTTTTCTTGTACGGATGTTTATTGAACATTTTGTGCATTAACCAATGTACAAGGTATTCAATAGGATTCAGAAATGGCTAAAAATCAATCCCAGTTCTCAGAAGCTTATGGTAGACATTAAACATTTTTTAATTAAAATGACAGCTTTTTAATTGGAAAAAAAAATAAAAAGAACTGGGTGTTTGGCCCTCAAAGTTAGCCTAGGAAATTCAGATGTTGCAGGAAGGAAATTAAGTGGCTCTCACTGTACTTCACAGAGAGTAACTTGAACATTGTGAAGAACAGAATTCAATATCTATTGAATACAAATGGGGTTTTTGTCATTATCCTTGGCTGTGGAACATATTTTTAATATGTTTGTCTATGTGATAAGATTGTAAGTTCCTTAAGTGTTGAGACTCTTTTTATACCTCTATTTTGCCACAAAGCCTCGTGCATGGTTGTGTCACTCAAGATTGTGTTTAATTGAATTGAGATAGTATCTCTTATCAGTATTTAGTGCTTTTTCATGAAATACTTGGGAAATTTCTCGTCTTTCTTTCTCCCACAGCACTGAGACCACTGCAAAAATAACCAAGCTAGAATTTACCCACAATTCTAATGCCCAGTGCACAGTAAAGCTCTGCCCCTTCTCTTTTTCTCATGTGCTTTTTATATGACCTTTTTTTTTCCCCTGGATTATAACAGGACTGTACATTACATTGAGAATTATTAATCCAAATATTTTTTCTGACAACCCATTTTGAAGGAAAGAAGAAGTCAAAAAAGTGTTTTGAATTTGAAACTCCACCTTTAAACAAAAATATTAGATGATCTCTTTAACATTGCTATTACCCAAACTATTAACATTAGCAAATTCTCCAACAAAATATATATCTGTTTTTTAAAATATGCATTCAGTTTTGTAGTAGTATTTTTTTTTCTTTGCTAATTACACATAATTGGTGAGTGGCCACCAAGAGTTCAAATCCTTGAAGTACCATTTTGTAGCACTCTGGATGGCCTGTTTGCAAGATTATATTACAAGGTTTGCGTTATTCCTCTGTTGAGATTTCAAAGATAAACTTCTTACAGATTTTCCAGAAAAGAGACCATCTCTTTAATGTGTTTGCTTCTAATAAGTGAAACTTGTAGGATCACATTATTACTGTAAAAAAAAAAATAAGTTTCATACCTTTTGACTTAACCAACTAAGGTCTTGAATGTGAACATTGATTATGTCAAAAATAGAATTAACTTTTTTGAATTTACAATAATAATTGCATTTCTTTTTCTTAATTCTGTACATTCTTCATCCTGTGTTTTTGATTCATTGGGATTATGCTTTAAAAATATCTAATTCAGGAGGGGATGGATGGGGGAAATGGGTAAAGGGTCAAAAGGTACAAACTTCCAGTTATAAGATAAGTAAGTCCTGGTGATATAATAAACAGCATTAAGAATACCGTATTGTAGGGGCGCCTGGGTGGCGCAGTCGGTTAAGCGTCCGACTTCAGCCAGGTCACGATCTCGCGGTCCGTGAGTTCGAGCCCCGCGTCGGGCTCTGGGCTGATGGCTCAGAGCCTGGAGCCTGGTTCCGATTCTGTGTCTCCCTCTCTCTCTGCCCCTCCCCCTTTCATGCTCTGTCTCTCTCTGTCCCCAAAAAGTAAATAAACATTGAAAAAAAAAAAATTTAAAAAAAAAAAAAAAAAAGAATACCGTATTGTATATTTTTGGAAGTTGCTAATAGAATAGATCTTACAAGTTCTCATCACAAGGAAAAGTTTGTAGCTATGTGAGGTTATAGATATTAACTAAACTTATTGTGGTATTCATTTCAAAATATATAGGTACATCAAATTATTATTTTGTACACATTAAACTAACACAATGTTATATGTTAATTATATCTCAAAAAAAAAAACTGTGGGAAAATGCTTAATTCAATGATAAGTCAATATCTGTGAAATACTTCCTACAAAGGTACCGACAATTCATTTAATCACTTGCAGCAAACAGAGTAGCATAGCAGGAATTATATTTGCTATTTTTCACTGTAAACTCAGATAACAAAATAATTTACCCTGAATTAACATCTTGATAAGATAAGAAAGTAACAATTAAATAAGCATATACCCTAGTGGTATGCAAAGTGAACAGGCTGTCACTTGATTCGAGGATGGACGGAACCCTCTTTTTACCACTCATTCCAATCGTTTGTCCTAAGGAATCAGATGATGGTACTTCCCCGTCCCATACTGTGTGCTGTGTATATTTACATAAGATTTGTATAGTGGAACAAAGATGTAATTTGTAGTTTATTACTGGTAAAGGGGAAGATGCCAAATGTTTAGAAACTCTTGAAGACTGGCTTTAGATCCTCAACTGTTCCAGGTTTTGTTCTAAAGCGCGGGGTTAAATGAATTGCCAATGTGTTGTCTTGTACTTTGTTTTGTTTTCCATAATCCTACGCATGGTGAGCCTGCTGCTTCACAAGAAAAACAAAGTATAGCTTAAACTACCACTTCTTACCACAGACTCATTCATTCCCATTCTAGAATCAACACTTTATATTTTCCTTGTTAGAAAATTAGCAATGCAGCTCATATCCCTGGGTTAGTGGATGAAGGAAAGAGATAATTTGTATAGATTACCCAATTTCCTGCGGGTGAATGGGAACACAAAGAGAAGGGAAGAATAGAGAAGGAAAATACCAGAGTAGCCAGAGACTAATGGGCCAGTCCAAAGTAGTTGCCTGGAATGTAGGGAATGAAAGCCTGAGGTAATTGTTTGAAACTGAATGAGTCAATTGTTAATACTATTTGAAAATATTTGAAAGGTCCATAACCTCTAAGTAAAGTTAATGTTTTTGTAACCAAGATAACCAGAGAAGTACAAAGCCATCACTTCTAAAAACACTTGATTATAGAAGTATTAGAGTGTTATTAAGTATGCTGTGTAAACCACCTACTGCAAATTTTTAAATGTATTCTAAAATAAGAAGGGGCCTATCATGGGTAATGAAAACAGATGAGACGTTCTTTCTTGACAATTAGATTCTTACAGTTTGTCATGGTTCTGTATCATGGTATAACCTTGAAGTTCTGGTTAATGAAATGGATCATAACAAAGAATAGAAAGAGAATAAATTGTCTCTTCAGTTTGACTATTTAGTTCAGATGTCATGTGAAGAAACTCGCGTCTCCTGTCATCTCAGTATCAGACATTACCTGTAAGACAACTTGGAGCCCAGTTTATCACCTTTGGAAGCTGTTAATTACCAGGGACAGGTTCATATTTGACAGTTCTTCTCCCATGACTATAATCTTAAAACCTCTACAATCTGGAGGAAAGATTCATCCTTTTACAACCCGAGATGGCCCTTCCCCTTCAAACTCAGCTGAGCATGTTCTCACCTTCTCTGCCCAGCAAAAGAGTTTCAGGGTCCAGATGTATTTGTTCTAGTTGACTGTGCAGTTTTGTTATAAATGACATATAGAGAGAGCCAAGTCCTTTCTCTCTGACCATGTGGGGATCAGGAAAGTTGCATAGGTAGGCCAAAGCAAGTTAATCCTTAATCATACATGGTTACCAAAGCTTTATGTATTTGTTTGGACCCAAGGACATTTTTGCTGAGTCAGAGCCAGTCAATATCACTTTTTAGATAATTTTTTTTTTCTTTATATGCTTGGGTAAGAAGGTCGCACACTTTAGTGCCTACACGCCTGGCAGGGCCTCTTGCAAACCTCAATCCACATGTTAGCTTCTCTGAAAGTCTAGTAAATCTCAGGAGTAGATCCCAGTTGTCTCAGGAGAATGAGGTACTTCTTCATTTCACCCCCAATTTGGTCACAAAGAACTTCATCTGACAACATTTTATGATGCAGTGACACTCTGCCAATGTTTTTAATTATGAACTCATTAAGTTGGCTTAAATACAGCAAAATGTATTTAGTAATTTGTTTGCATTCTGAGTGAATTTGCTGTCAGTCTCTGCCCCTCAGGAATTTATCTACCAGTACCTACTTTTGGAATATTTACACAGCAAAATAGAACCAAGGACAAAAAAGGGGCCGTGGGTGATTCAGTCGGTTAAACATCCAACTTTGACTCAGGTCATGATCTCACGGTTCTTGAGTTTGAGCCCCAAGTTGGGCTCTGTGCTCACAGCTCAGCTTCAGGATTCTGTGTCTCCCTCTCTCTCTATCCCTCCCCCGCTTGCACTCAGTCTCTCTCTCTCTCTCTCTCCCTTTCCTTCTCTCTCTCTCTCTACCAGTCTCTTGCTCAGAAATAAATAAATATTAAAAAAGAGAACAGAGGCACCTGGGTGTCTCAGTTGGTTAAGCGGCCAACTTCGGCTCAGGACATGATCTCACAGGTTCACGGGTTCGAGCCCTGTGTGGGACTCTGTGCTGACAGCTCAGAGACTGGAGCCTGCTTTGGATTCTGTGTCTCCCTCTTTCTCTGCCCCTCCCCTGCTCATTCTCTGTCTCTCAAAAACAAACAAACAAACAAACAAAACACACACACATACAAAAAAAAACCACGAGGGGCACCTGGGTGGCTCAGTTAGTTAAGTGTCCAACTTCTGCTCAGGTCATGATCTCATGGTTTATGAGTTTGAGCCCCGCTTAGGGCTCTGTGCTGTCAGCTCAGAGCCTGGAGCTTGCTTCGGATTCTGTGTCTATCTGCCCCTCCCCTTCTCGCACTCTGTGTCTGTTCTGTCAAAAATAAATAAAAAACATTAAAAAAAATTTTTTTTAAAGACAACCAAGGACGAAAAAAATATAGGGCAACTATGTCAAAGTCGAAGGAAGTTCACTAAATATAAAAATAAAGGGTAAGTGGGAAGATAACTCTATGGTCATTTTCTATCATCAACATATGCCCTATGATTTATTTTAGACTGGCTCTGGCTTTATACAAAGCCCAACACTCAAAGGACTAGGGAGACCTCTTGAAGTCTGCAATGCACTAATAAACTGGAAAGAAGTTGCTAGCAAGATGCTACACAGCCCAAATATCCCAAACATGCAGCAGTGGTGGTGCAATCATCCACCCAGCCATGAATTCCTGAAGTCCCTCCAGATGCCACACAGAAACTTGGGTTTCTGAATCATCCAAGTAATAGGCAGAGTCATACACAAAATAGAAACTTCAACATATTTTTAAAACTAAAAATTGCTTACGATTTGGAGGAAAATGAATGTCATTCAATTTAGCCTTCAAACCAGTGAATTAACCTCAAATGTTAAGGTAAGATTCCTAAAACTAAATTATTTTAGTAGGAAAGATTTTGTGGTGGATGGATTTTCAAACCCAAGGGGGAAATGCATTGAGAAGAGTAATTTTATAAGGGAACCTAGAAGAGTTCTTACAGGTATTTTTGTATTTACTGACAAAGTTCTTTGGAAATAATAAGGGCCCACATTTCAGTATTTTCCATGGGCCAGGCACTTTGCATTCATTATCTCGGTTTTTGCAATACTGCTAAGCCACATCTCTTTTCTACAGATGAAGTTTAAAATCTTGCCCCAAGTCACACATACAATAAATAATGAAACTAGGATTGAAAGCCAGAGCTGCATCATTCCGAAGCCCCCTCTCCGGCAGTGCTGATGGCAGTGCTGGTGGAAGGGGAAGGAAGCACTGCAAAATCTCCATTTACTTCCTATCATATCTCCCTGCTCTTCTGGAGTTTCTCCCTTAAGCTTTAAGAAACAATTAACGTCCATGTAATCTCCATGTCTTCTTTCAAAGGTCTTTCTGCATCCGGCCATTCAAGCTGTGCTTCTTCTGAGGCTCCGGTTATGCGCTTTTCAAAAGAGAGTCTTTGGGGACTGAATATTGGTAAAGCTGTTTTACAGATTGCCAGCCACCTCCCTTTTGGTCAATGGGAATAGCAGGGTGATACTGTAGCTCTCTGTCCCTGTAACCTGAGTGCCGCGTCTGCCTTCTCCTTGGCAGCTCCGTTTCCCTGACATAATTAATTTCCTGTGAACTGTGGCAAGGAAAGGGCATTTTAAAACCTTCTTTACCAACAAGAGTCACTTCCTGTTATACTCCACCAAGCCGAATACAGGTTTTCACATTACATAGATCATAACATTTCCTGTTTTTCACCTTACACATCTCAATGGCAGCTGGAACATATCAGCACTACCTTTAATTACTTTATCCTAATAGCTAGGTTAGGTTGTCTTAGATCCTATCAGGAAGTATTATGAATTATAATGGTCTTCAAAAGGTTTTTGCTGGGAAATTGATGCTTGATTTTTACTATTGGTGCTGTTAATTTATAAATCTGATAAGGGGAAATAACTCTAAAAAGAAGTAGTGTTCCCTTCAAAACTCAGTTTGCCACCATTTTTATTTATTTATTTATGTATTTATTTATTTATTTTTTGCATCTGGCCTTTTTCCACGGTGGAGAGAGCAGTTCCTCAAGCAGCAGATTGAAATCTGCAATCTATGTACAATGACTCCCAAATCAATTTCCTCCAGCCATATCTCTACCCTTGGCTCTAGATTTGCATTAGTATTTGCAAAGAGATATTATTTGCAAGATATCCCCATGCATAGTATGACAGGTATCCCCTAGGTATTTCTAGGATATACCTAGAAATAAATTCCTAAACCAATGACATCTTTTCTACTCTTTATCTCTTCATAGAACCCCATAACTGGTTCATGTAAACCAGAGATCTAAGTGTTTAATGATCAGTCACTAAGTTCTGTCCTGTAACCTCCACCTCCTAAATAGCTTTCAATCAAACCCCTACCTACCTTCCCCTGCCACTTCTTTTGTTGGCAGTATCATTATTGAACATGCTAGTTGCTGCCTGCCACACCCACCCAGACCTTTCCTATTTTCCTCTTTTGTGAAAGGAGCGTTAGTCCATTCTCTAAAGAAGAGCTGCTAATAAATGGACCAGAGCAGACACACCTGCTCCAAGAGTACCCAGTGATTAATGAGGTCACTTAACACAGAACATTCTGTTCAAAAGAGGCAGCAGCATCTAGCAGGTTATTTCCTGCCATAATTTGGATGTGGAATATGGAAGGGATTGACCTATCCATAGAAAAAAAGGAGAGCAGAGCATACATGCTGGGTGAAGCCAAGAGTTCTGTGTTAGAAAAATAGAGAGAAGTTAGCCCTTGGAAGTGCTGAATTGTAGACAGATTGACAATTGCAAATCTGGCACACGAGTGCACAAAAATGAACATTCCTTTTTATTAAAGATATTAGTCTCTATGCCTTGCAACCAGAAGGAGGTGGCTAACACAGAAAGGGGGTCAAGAGTATCCTTGCAATCACAGTCTCTTCAAGGGGGTGCAAATTTGTTTGTAGGGCTGTAGAAGATAGGACAATCCCTTCCAGGATGGAGAAGCAAGCCATCCTTGTGAGGCAAAGATAAAGTGGATACTGTCCTGGCCAAAGCAAGGCTTTGGTGATTTTGCTTTGGAGCAATTCCAAGGAAATAGGAAACGCAAGCACAATTCTCCCTCCCTCTGTATCTCTCTTCCCATATTGCCTCTTCTAGAAGGATAGGCACCAATTTGTTAAAAGCAGTTACTTTCAGAGGGTGGAATTATAAGAGACTTTTAGGATTTTTCCAATTGTATTTTCTTTTTTTCCCCAGTAATGTACATGTCATTGTTCAGGGATAATGACATAAGAAGGCAAAAATGAAATAAAATTCAAGAACGGCAGAGCTGGACGACTGCCTGTCATACTATTAGACGGTTGCAACAGGGCAGCACATGCTCTGGTCCCAGGTTGCCTGGCTGAAAGCAGATAAGGAAACACAGGGCCACCATATGACTTGGCTTGAGGAAACCCTTTCTGTTTGTAACCGGTATTCTGAGACCACTTAAAATCAGATCCAAAACTAATAGTTCCCACTGCTGAATTGCAATGTCAAGCTGAATTGTCTGACTTGCCAGGTTTCTATGGTTAAAATTAATGCCCTCCTTGGCAAAGACTGTCATACTAGCAATTGGAACCATCTGAGAGGAGCCAGAGCAGTCTGGATTTCCTGACTCCTGGGTCCCTTTGAATTACATGTCTGCATTCATCTGCTTCCCCCAAGAGCAGAATGAGGTGCAGGCTTGTCCTAAGGCTTCAAACACAGCATTTGATCCAGTGATGTGCCAAATCAGAGTGTGGGGAAAAAGAATAGTATCAAAAAGAAATCATAGGAGTTGTCTCAGGAGTATGAGGAAGAGCTTCATGACAATATGTAGACATGAATTTTACATTTGCTTAACCAGGAGTGCAAAATGCAATTGAGAAGATCTAGCCAAATTCATCCCAAGCTTGAGATGAGAAAGGAAGGAGAAGAAGGCAAAGAAGACAGGAGCTCTGTGGTACCTTGCAATAGAAAGATGTGACTAACAGGACTAGAGTAGGCTCAACAGGCAATAGACCTTTACAGGAAGTGTAAATTTGGATGTAGCGTTGTGGAAGACTGAGGAACCGTGAGGACAGCCCTTCCCAAACAATAGGTTGCTATCTGCAGTCTATATGCAAAGCCTCAGGAGTCAACCATCTCCAGATCTTTGCCCTCGGAAACTTTCTGGAGGTCCAGAGGTACCTGGAGGTCATCTGTGATCCAATTAGCAACAACGAAGAGCTAGACTACCAATGGCCAATGTGAAAAAGGTTTACAAACAGTGTAGGGGATAGCAGTGTTAGAACGTTTCTCTAAACTTGTGTCCTACTCAACTGCTCCAAACCAGGTTCCCTGTTTGGGCTGAAAGATGCACACTTCTCTTGGTCATTAAAAATAGAATAATAAGAGAAGCCATCTTGGGAATGAAAAGTGCTTTCTTCACTAGGATTTGCAGATAGTGAAAGGAGACAACTGTTAAAAAACAAATACGGGACTGGGGTGCCTGGGTGGCTCAGTCAGTTAAGCGTCTGACTCTTGATTTCAGCTCAGGTCATGATCTTACAGTTAGTGAGTTGGAGCCCTACATCAGGCTTGCACTCACAGTGTGGAGCCTGCTGGGATTCTGTCTCCCTCTCTCTCTGTCCCTCCCCTGCTGGCTCTCTACCTCACTCTCTATCTCTCTCTCTCTCTCTCAATAAACAAATAAACATTAAAAAAAAATTAGGGGACACCTGGGTGGCTCAGTCCGTTAAGTATCAGATTCTTGATTTCGGCTTACATCATGATCTCCCAGTTTGTGAGATTGAGCCCATAACAGGGATAGGGATTCTCTCTCTCCCTGTCTCTCCCCCGACCCCCGCTCCTGTACACACGCTCTCTCACTCTCTCTCACTCTCTCTCAAAATAAATAAATAAGCTTAAAAAAAAAACACACTAGATTATGCAAGAATGTCTGCATGAATAAAAAGGTAGCACCCAAAGGGGCATGGAATTTCCAGTGCTATAGGAATGAAACCTAAATCTCATTTACCTATGCTTTGGGCTGCAGAATTATGAGGGAAATAGACTAACAGGCAGAACAGCAAAAATTGTCTTGGTCGGGAAAAGACTAATATGCAAAACATCTAGGAATTGGGATAAATAAAATGGAGGGAATGAGCTATTCCATCAAGAGGAGGGCTGTATATCCGCAGGGAGAAGCAGAAACACTCTATGAGATTGAACTAATGTCACAGACAAGAGATTAGCCAGGCTTATGGACTCCAGGTCCAGTTTGCATGTGAAGAGATCCCCTTTTTCTTTTTCTTTTTTAAAAAAATTTTTTTTAACGTTTATTTATTTTTGAGACAGAGAGAGACAGAGCATGAATGGGGGAGGGTCAGAGAGAGGGAGACACAGAATCTGAAACAGGCTCCAGGCTCTGAGCTGTCAGCACAGAGCCCGACGCGGGGCTTGAACTCACGGACTGCGAGATCATGACCTGAGCCGAAGTCAGCCGCTTAACCGACTGAGCCACCCAGGTGCCCCAAAGATCCCCTTTTTCTTATGGGGGCCTGAATGAGTCATATTTGGCAGTCAGAAAATGCCAGGTATCATCTCTCACCTGGACTTTTACAAGCTGGTCGTGTGTTCTTATATCTTCAGCCTTTTCCCACTCCACTCCATCTGCCATGTAACTTCTAGAATAATACTTCTAAACAATTTCCAGTCAGGTTATTCTGCCTTCAAACCCATCTATAACATTCATCTTGACCCTGCAGACTTTTCTCACTGCCACCTGTCACATACCCCCAAAGGTTCTCTTAGCTCCAGTCACAGAAGAACCATGTCAAGTCCTTCAAGCGTGTCATCTCTGTTGCTTTGTAAACTTAGACATACTTTGTTCTCTCCTCATCCCCCGCCTGCCTGATTCTACCAACCACCCTTGCTGCCGAAGTATGCAAGACTCAGCCCAAAAGATCCCCTCCTTCTTTAGGGAATCCTTCACTGATTAAGCCTATAAAAAGATGTTTCACTTCTCCTGCTCTGCTATGTAGCTTCCTTCACTCTTGTTCATGGCACAGATGACATTGTTGTGTCTCTGTTTACACTTCTGTTTCTCCCACTGGAGTGTGAACTCCTTAAGAGTGGGAAGAATCTCTTTAAGTCTGTAACTTATCTTTAAATAGCTTTAACTCTCCAGCATCTGGCCTAGTTACTAGGCTGCTGTCATGTCTATTGAAAGAATGACTATGATCGTTACCTGCTAGATATCCCCAAAAGTCATAGTCAATACCTGAGAGGGGATTTGGGATTGTTACAGTGACGTTTCTGTGTAGAGGTAAGGGGAAAGTCACCCCCCCCCAACCTGTTGTATCTCATCCTTTTGAGAAGCTTAACGATTCTTTTTAAATGGATTAAATATTATTTCCCCCTGAGGCATATTCCCTTGACTTGGAGAACTTCCTATCTGACTGCTTACTCAGGACTTTACCGTCAATCAACATGGCCACAACTTTCTTATATAATTCATTTATTTCACCTAAAATATTGAGCAATGGAATTGAGATGCTTGAGCCACCCTGTAAGTGGAGAGTGCCTCTGTAGTGGATCCTATACCATCCTAATTCTGTTTATGTGGATATTTTTAAAATGTAACATTCTTGAGTTCCCTTTGATATTTCAGCAAGGCTTTATTAAAAATGTACTATGTACTAGGCATGATTTTTATCTTCACAACTTATTGGGTGCATGGCAGGGTCAATAATTTATGCAATACCACTTAGTTAAGAAAGAAATATAATTTTTTTATTTTCTATTTTAATTTTGCTCTCCAGCTAGTACACTGCTGGGTAATGGAGAAAACATAACTCTCAAGTGACGGTATGTAAGCTTTTGGGGCAGTCACTTTGGAGTAAATCCTCAATCTTTCTGTTCTTCTCCACTCCCATTCCCAAGATGGTTCCTGGATGGGGGACTTTCAAAACCATGAGTTACTGGAATAGAAGTTACTGGAGCCATGCCCAGAGATCCTGCAAATAGATGAATTTTAGGTCCTTGTTCACTGCTTCATTAATGTCCTGTCTGAATGACCTGTGGGCCCACAGTGCTGGGTCTGGTGGACTCATGGGTTGTTCCCACACTGGTTCTGTGAAAACACCTTGGCCTGGCACTGTGGGCCTGTTTGAGGATCAGCAAGAGATTTGTCCAGGTCTGATTTAGCCATCTACCCTGCAGCCTGTGCTGTGGGGTCACTTTGCTCTGGTCTCCACAGCTGGCTCCTGGATTCTCCATTCAGGTAATTCCATGTACCCTACTAGTTAAACACCCTTACTGCTTTCTGGATTCCTTCCGTGGTACATGAGACTCAAGAGTGCGGGGAGAGTTGGAGAAGTGGAGAGTCTGACTTCCATCCTTCTATTTGAGCCCTCACTCAGCCACTTGTAATACAGCCTACAGAACAATGCTTCTCAAACTGGAATGGGTTCTCCCCACCATCCCTTGCAGACCAGTATTTCTATAAAATACAATAAAAATCAATTACTAGAAAAATAAATAATAAAGAGGTACACAATACAAGCCCCAGTTTTTTAACATATTTGATTCAACAGGCATAAAATTAGGTTTTTTTTTAAGTCAGTTTGCGCTCCTATAACAAAAATATCACAGACCGTGTGGCTTATAAACAACAGAAATGTATTTCTTACAGTTCTGGAGGCTAAAAGTGCAAGCGGGCCAGTGTGACAACTTCTGGGGGTATCTTCACATCAAGGGAAGGAGAGAGGAGGCAAGTGCATTCTCTCTCTCTCTCTCTCTCTCTCTTTTCTCTCTCTCTGTCTACTTTAGGGCACTAATCCCATCCTTAAACCCCAAGTTCCCTCAAGAACCCTCAAGTTCTTGTCTAATTCCAATGACCTCCCACAGGCCCCACCTTCTTCTACCATGACATTGAGGGGTAGGGTTTCAAATTATGAATGTGATGGGCTTGGGGGGGAGGGCGCAAACATTCAATCCATGACACTAGTCTATCAAATTGCTATGGAAGTTTCTAAACCCATTTCAGAACTTACCTCAGGATGGACTGGAGGCCACAACCAAGAATTGCAGGCCAGCACCTTCTCAGGACCGCACTTTGAGTGGTGCTGGCCTGGAGTGTCCCACCTTGGACCAAGCACTTTTCTGAGGTGGCCTTTAATCTTCCCAGGCAGTGCCCAGGGAAGAGAAAAACAAGTCCCGCTGTGCTGGAATTCTGAACAGTTTCTCTTTTATGTATTTTTTCACAGCCTTCAAACACCACACCCAACTATACTTGCCATCGCCACGTTCCGGTTTTAGTTAGGGCTAAGCCAGGACACCCTTCTTTCTCTGCCTTGGTCTCCTTCGGCGTCTGCCTCTCTGACCAGGAGCCTTTTCCACTCTCTCTTCTAGTTGTTTTCTCTACTTGGGGTTTACAGACAAAACTCCCTGTCTTTGCTTTTGATATGAGAACAGGAGGGATTTCTTTTTCCTTTTGCTTTTTCTTCTTTCTTTCATTTTCCTTTCTCTCTCTCACTTTTTTTCTTTTTTGGCATTTTAGAAAACTCTTTTCACTCTCTAAAAGGCTCAGCTCTCTTGCTGGAATTTTTTTAAAAGTTGGCTTTAGAACTCGAAACTGATCAATGCCCTCTTTGTTCCAGATGGTACCCGCCCTCTTTCTGGAAGGACAACTGGCATTGACAAAATGGGTGGGGAGCCTCAGAGGCCAAAAAAAGTACAGGATATGAAAATATTTCATAAAATGCCTATTACACTCACATCTGGGTGATACAATAAGAGTGATTATGAAGGATTTTAAAACCCTTCATCACTATTACCTTATACTTGTTTGATAATTGTTTAAAATGATGCTTTGGATGGAAACATTTATATATTCCTTTACCATACACTGATCTCACAGTGAGACAAGAGAAGTTTCCATGTTTTAGATCTTTATATATATGAAATCAAAACTAATAACCACTAGAGAAAATACAGTTAAAATTGTGAGATTTATTCTGTGTGTGTGAGTGTGTGTGTGTGTGTGTGTGTGTGTGTGTGTGTGTTTGTAAACAATGGGAGAGAGAATTAGTTTTTAACTGAGTGATCCTTATACACTCTTGGAATTTTAACTTCATGTACCAATTAACTTCTGCTTTACTCTCATGAAAATTGAGTTGCCCACAGAAAATTGAATGGTTCCTTCTTGATATTCGTATGTTTAAAAATTACAATTTTGTAAAGATGCCTGCAAAATCACTTTATAGAATTCATAATAGCCATCAAAAGAAACTAGGAAATCTGGACAGTGTTTATACATTTTCTCTTCTTGTTATCAATTTTTTATTATGACCACATGAATAATTCTAGTCATTATTTCTATTTCAGTAGCTATTATATACTTGAAAGTTGCTGAAAAAAAATAAATTCTACTGTTCTGAGACCTTACCTCTTTAAGACTCACAGCTGAGTGCAGGTCATACTCCCTTAACTATTTTAAATTTTTGCTCGGGGCCTGGACTAGCAAAGAAACCAAATAAATGTTCACCAAATTAATTAACTATTGAAGGTAAACCCTCACCTTCCCCAGACTTTTATTGAGCACACTGTCCCTTCATGTGTACACACTTTAAATTAAACTAGCTTAATAAAAGAGATGCAGGAAACACACAGTTATTTTTAATTCTAAACAAATATTGTGTTATGTGTATCTACAATATCCTTCAACAATGCATTTTCAGGATATTGGTCAGAGTCCAGGTAGGAAAGAGATGGCTCAGTCAACTTATATATTTGGGGAGAATTTATTTTTTTTTTTTTTTTTTTTTTTTTAAATTTTTTCAACGTTTTTTTATTTATTTTTGGGACAGAGAAAGACAGAGCATGAACGGGGGAGGGGCAGAAAGAGAGGGAGACACAGAATCGGAAACAGGCTCCAGGCTCCGAGCCATCAGCCCAGAGCCTGACGCGGGGCTCGAACTCACGGACCGTGAGATCGTGACCTGGCTGAAGTCGGACGCTTAACCGACTGCGCCACCCAGGCGCCCCTGGGGAGAATTTAATTAAGGGATTACTTTCAAGTGTACAGAAAGTACAAAGGATACTGTGGTACCATGGGGCTCGTTCCCAGGGGCACTGGTACCATCCTTGAGCTGAAAGATGCCAGGCCAGGAGAACCTGAAGATGGAGAAAGCTTACTAACAAAAAACTAAGAAACCAAGCTAAAGAACACAAATGTATATTTCTGTTACAAAATCAAGTAGCATTTTAAATGACAGAATTTATCCCTCTTTCCCACTACTTACCAGAGCCTATTATGGACAGTGCTGTAAACATTATGCGACTTTGGACCAAGGGATGCAGCCAACCCCGTGATCCCTGCACCTTGCAAGAAAACTCCAGCTCAATTTTCCTGTCTTTACGCTCCCTCCGCCCTCTGAACTCCTGCTAGCATTCTCTTTGGCAGACTCAAGGAGAATCTGAAGCTAAAGAAGCCTGCTGCTATCTATCGGAGTCTTAGTCTCCAGAGAAGGATGCAGGGATGTGACAAGGGAAGCTAGAGAGAAAAACACAAGACATCTAACACATTCAATGTGTTGTCTTGCAATTTACACAAGGTTGCATGTGTGATCTTTAAAATATTTTGCACCTGAGGCATGCTTTTTAAACATACTTTATACTTAAAAAGTAGAAAAGAGCTAACAAAAGGATATATTCATGCATATCAAGAGTACCATAATTTATCTCATTTTCTTTTCATAATACCCCATGGTAACAAAAGTAAATACATTTTTGGAGTTTTCATTATGTGCCAGGTACCATATATTCTTAAACCACTGTGGGTATGTCATGCTTTGTGGCCAGCCACCAGCCATAAAAAGCCTCCTTAAATGTATGGCGTTTTTCCTCTTTGAGTCTTGCATCCCAGGGTAGAAACCAGGGTTGAGTTTCCCAACCTTGGGCGCCTATGTTAGGCCAACCAGACTTACCCAAATGAGACTGAGTTTGGAGGAGAACAAGGAGGCAGGAGACTGCATAAGGACTCCCTTTTCCTGGCATGCATGGTGAGGTGTGGCACAGAGACCAGAGTGATGGGCTTCCTGGCAGTGAGTCCCTTCCTCAGCCCTGTAGTACCTATGACCAGCAAGGGTATGAATTCAATCTTTTTCTTGGCCGTGAGGCTGCTGTGTCTGATTCTCTAACCCTCTCAAAGATTTTGTAAACCATCTTTAATAATTTACTTTTTTACTAAAACTAACTCAATTAAGTTCTGCTGTTTGGAAATTGTTTTTTAATCAGGTGATAAATATTTTAAACAACAATCTAATACGATCTTATGAGATACTGTTGCTGATAGAGAAACTGGAGGTTGGAGAAGTTGAGATCACACAATATGTAAGTGGCCAAAGGGCGGACCACAGAAATCTACTCCCAAAGCGGCCTCTTTGCCCCATCACCTATAGAGTCAACAACAAACTCCTCAAAAGAAGGAAGTTCCGAAGGAGACAGTTGAGAGGGAGTTGAGGCAAGCACATAATTATCAGGTGGGTGGTTCTTATAGCTCCAGCTGTGTCTATGAGAAAGAAATGAAGGAATCACATTACTTTTTGATGTAAGTAGGAGAAAAGAGTGTCATCCGGGAATGTTAGCTACCTCAAAATGAAAACATCAGAGTGTCTTTCTTTTATTTTTGTCCTCTCTTTGAGCATCTTTAAATGTGAAACAGATGTCATCTAGACCCCTTTGGGCCTTGGAGCGCAACATATATATTTGGTGTCATTTCCATTAGTTCTTCGAGAAATGATTGGCAAAATTTTCCATAAAATTCTGCTCTATTCCCTCTGTTCTGGTTCCTGAATTCATGCATGCTCTGCTCTGCAAAAATCACCTCCTTCACCTGTTTTTTCATCACCTCCTCAAAAAAAAAATTTATTAGAGATTTTCAGGCACAATGAGTCATGTTATATATCATGCACCTTTCTCACATCTTGTCTTGTCCTTCTTTTTCCTTCCTTCTCTCATCCTTCTTTCCCAGCTTACCCCCAGTTATCCAAATTATGTTCCTTTTAGGAAAAAGAGAATTGAAGTTTTTCTTACAACAAACCTATATCCAAACTCATTAAAATGTTCAGCAAAACAAGAGATGACCATCCACTTAATGAAATGTGCCTTCAGAAGGTAATAAAAAGGTCAAAGAAACCAAGCTAACGAACACAAACGTACGTTTATGTTACAAATACAAGTAACCTTTGAAATTATTTAATAAGAATGCATTAGCAATCATCAGCATTTTCCTCTTGACAGAAGGTACCAGAAGAAAGGGAGAGAATAGGAATCCTGAGGGTATATAGGGCAAGGGAGGATGTAGCTGGGACTGGAAGCAAGGGCTACACGAGAATCTTGGCTTCTTCCACATCTTTACTAACTCTTTAAGAAAAAAGTTCCTTTAAAGAATGAGAGAGTTTTCAATCTGATTCTAACCTAGAAGCCTATGATGTATACGAGTCTGTGGTAACAATTTGAGAGGTGACAGCAAGCAGTGAGAATAATAAACTCTGTATCAACATAATTGGGTTTTTTTGAAAATCTATGTATTTTTAAAAATTTTTTAAATTATATGGAGGAGTCCACAGGTTTCACTAGCTGCCCAAAGTGTTTCTAGCATGAAAATCATCTCAATTGTGTCTCCCTTTTAAGACATCCAAATGCAGATAAGCTTTGCCATTCAACTGGCAACTTAGACCCATTTTATGAATGTGGCAAACTACAGAAATACAAAGTAATGAAAGTGATTTCTCATGCCACATACAAAAACCCATTTCATTACCTTGTAATCACATCTCACACTATGTGAAGCCAGAACATAATAAACATTCATAAATCATAGAGCCTCGATACATTACAAATTCATAATATCTTTTAGCAGATCCAGTGGGTGTTTTTAGATTTCTGGAAAGTGATTTTTTTTTTAAGTAAACTCATAAATAAATAAATAAATAAATGTGAAAATAGGGTCTCCAGTAATATTTGAAAGGGAAGATCACAAACAGGATACTTTAAAAGGTTACTTCTGGGGCACCTGGGTGGCTCATCTGGTAAAGTGTCCCACTTTGGCTCAGGTCATGATCCCACGGTTTGTTAGTTTGAGCCCCACGTGGGGCTCAGTGCTGACAACTCAGAGCCTGGAGCCCGCTTCAGATTCTGTGTCCCCGCCTCTCTCTGACCCTCCCCCACTCACGCTCTGTCTCTCTCTCTCTCTCAAAAACAAACATTAAAAAAAAATAAAATAAAAATAAACTGTTAACTTCTACTCCTGGGATTTCACATGCTATGGCTTTTTAAATACATAATGCGGTTTGCAAAAGGAATTAACTGGAACAATTGAACTGGAACAACCAGTTATATGCAGTATTTTGGGGAGAGGGAAGAATACTCACTATCGCGTTGCTTGGTTTGCTTTTATTGTAGATCTAGTCTATTTTCTTTTTAAAAAAAGGATTACAATGTAGTTAACATTCAAGCTACTCCTCTTGATTTGTTCTTCTACTCTTTGGGGAGGGATAGATTTCTCAGGGGCTCGTCCATTTGCTGCCTTTTGTTCATGAGGCTTAGTTACCAGTTTGAGTGTGTCTGCTCAGGTTCTCAATAGGACAACGAAGCAAAAAACAATGGTGTCGCGCAAACATAGATGATGTGAATTGAGAGGAGAAGAGTCCATTTCTTAACAATTTCCTTCAGAAATTGTAATCGTAAAAATTTGAAGGAAGTAATTTAAATCATTCCTATTTTTAAAATGGAAGGGGTGAAGGTAAAAATAGTTATGGGGGGAGGGGTGTAAAATGTTACAGTTTACGTATACCAAATATCTCCCCTGAATTGGCCAATCTGACCTACTAGGAAGTTTTGTCTCAAAGGTGTTAAGGAAGGACCCACATGTGCAAGTCAGGAGCCCTGTGCCTGCTAACCTGTCTTCTAAATAGACCTATTTACTAGAGCTTTGTGGCCACCCGGTGAGAATTTCTCCGGAGCAATCCCAAGAAAAATCTGAAACCATATACTTCCTTGTAGCAAAAGACCTTCTGACCCCACCCCACCCCCACCCCACCCCCGCCCCCGCGCTGTTACACGTGACTCTCCTTAGCCAGGGAGGAAGCTGGCTTTTTTTGAGACAAGCCTTGGAGACTGAGAAGCAAGCAAGGGAATGAACACTTTTCAGGAGTGCATCAGAATGCATCGGTGCTTGTTTGCTATATGTAAGTGGGAAGAAAATGAATTAAACTCAACAAAATAAAAAGATATTTCAGAGCTCTGGGCATTTGTATTCTGTGGCACTAAGAGTGGACAGGAAGAAGGGAAATCCTATCTTGTGATAAAGTAACAGTAAAAGAACTTCAGATGTGGCTTAGCCAGATAGGAAATGATAAATCAGCCACCTGTATGCCACAAATGCCAAGCTCTTTCAGTCTCCTTGCTAATTCAAAAACAGAATATACTGCTTGTCACATGCTTCACATAAAATCCTTTGAAAAGGAAATTCATTAGAGAGAGAGAGAGTTCTTATAATGAAGCAGACATTTATTGCTGAAATGATTGCTGACCTGGCTTTTTAGTTATTTGGGTTCACTTTAAGATATTCTGAGCTTCTGGCTTCAAAAGCATGTTGAGTGTAAAGTAATGTGTGTTTGTGCCCTGTGTTTCCAGAGGTCACATGTAGAGTAACCCCAGACCCTAAGCACACATCTGGGAATCCAAATATCAGTGGTGAAAAAGGACTTTGAACAGCGAGAAAACAGTTGTCACAAAGCACATACACTTTCTACTGGAGAGAGGAATGTGGCCCTCTGAACACTGAATCCCAGCTCTCGCACTTATAAACTGTCAGTAGCCTGGGTTGCCTTATCAGTAAAATGTAAATGATGATATCTACAATATAAGGTCTCTATGAACATGACATAAGATAATGCATATAAACATCTACCTGAAACATAAAAGACTTAGTAAGTGGTAGCTATTACAATTATTTATTTTGAGGACTAGGAATCTCTTTTGTTCCCTCCTTCAGATGATAAAATCTTAATTAAGGAAATAGATTAGAAGCCAAAAAGATATTCACATACATAAAAAGTTACAGCTGACAGAAATCAAACAGCCAGAAAAACAACAGAAGCATAGTATTCAGAGCCCCTTCCCGCCCTTGGCAAAAAGCCTTTAAAACATCACTACCTCTTAAAGGTATCAACCGCGTTAAAGCACAGAACTGATGTCTGTAAGGATGATGGCTAAACATCAAAAAAAAGATTAACTCTGGTATATGCTATACAAGAAAGCAAGAGAAATATTTGACATATCCTTGAATCATTTCTATAAAAGCTTTTCAATTAAAAAAATAAACTAGTGCTTCTTCAGTGGATAAACTTCAATTAAACTCTACGAAAATATCTTTTTCACCTATTAGATTAGGTTAGATTTGCAAATATTAAAAAGTTTGGCACACTTTACCACTGCGAAGAACATGTATCAGATATAGACATTGTTTAGGAAGAAAAGCTATTGATCTAGGGTGCCTTTTTATTGTCCTGTTGTTCGTCTTACAAAACAAGATGAAAAATTGGTTCTTCGATTTTTCTTATGAGCCTACCATTGTCTATAATTCCTTTATGCCCTGAAAATAAATTATAGAGGAGGCTTAGCAAATATTTTTTTCCAAAATGAGTTCAGTGAAATAATTGTCCAACAAAACAATCCACTAGAAGGAGGTCTCTGTGACCAAATAGGTTTGGAAATCCTGAGCATGATTCTTCATGCTTGGATATTCAGGAGGCACAGGAGCATGTTCAAATGTATTTATGTAGGAAAGTCACCTTTTACTTTTGAGCTGAATACCTATCAACAGGAAAATAATATCCAAAGTGGCTAGCGTGTTTGATTATCAATTTCATGATTCGTTTCAGAAAAGTATTACTACATTGAAGTAATATAATCCCAATGTAAATATTCTGTTGTACAGCCTGGTTGATTGATGTAACTTAGGTCTGTTTTGTCCACTGGTATATCCTCCACTCCTAGAACAGTGTCTGGCACATGATAGGTATTTAATAAGTATTTGTTAGATCAACAAATGATGGCATGAATGGGCTATGCCAATAAAATACTTAGTAATGCACTAATTATCTAAGAATTAAATACACAAAACACCAAAACTATACTAACACACTTTTCCTCTTCTTATTTTTGTTTTTCTAGAGATATTCCCAGAACTTAAGCTGTCTCGAAGGGGCAGCATTGTTTTTTAGTCTATGTTTTTTAGATAGACGTTAAAAAAAAATCAGAATAATTGTTATTTAGTAAAGCTTTGGTCATTAGAAGGTCACGTGTATTGTATTTAGTGAGCAAATGCTAAATAATTTTTTCTCCTGGCTATGCCCCAATCTGTAGCAACTCTCAGTACCTTGGGACTGACCTGGGTTGGGTCTGTCAGTGTTTCAAACCATGAAATGTGTCAGAGTTGGGATCATGTCAAAGTCAGACGGTGCCCAAGCAGCTTAGCATATCACTGTCAAATGCCAGAATGAGGGTTTGCTGAGTCATCCTGGCATCCTTCAGGGAGCAGGAAAATATTATACAACCTCTCTGGCCCCTAGTCATCCCTGGGGCAAATCAAACTTGGGTCAATTAATTAAGTCATATGTCCATTCAGTCATTCATTAAATATTTACTTACTGTCTACCATGTTCCCAATGGAATACCAGGTATTAAATTACTCCATATAGGTTCCCTGGTAACAACAACAGAGTTTCCTGAGTGGTTACTATATACCAAGGACTCTCCAAGAAGTTTACATGGTATCTCATTCAACATCACAGCAACCCTCAAAAGCGCTACACTCATTATCACCTTTTACAAATGAGGACACTAAGGCACACAGACATTATGGAGCTTGGCCACACAGCTAGTAAGGGGTGGCAGGATTTTGAACCCAGGCTAAGTGCTGCACCTATAATTTTAACCTCTGAGCAATAATGGAGTCTGTCCTCCCTGGAAGTAAGACTAGACCTTAACATTGTCACACAAGTGGAGCTCAAATTTGTTGAGCATTGTCTGAGCACAGGTCCTATGGTTTATATTTTCTGTATGGTATCTCATTTAATAGAGCTACACAGTGAAGAGGTAGGGAACAGGAATTAAGAGCACGAGACCAGTTGGGTAAACTGGGTTCAAATTCCAGCTCTACCACTTTCTGGCAATGTCCTTGAGCAACTTCCTTCACCTCTCTGTGCCTCAGTTTCTTCCTCTGTAAAAGGGGAGAGTACATACTGTACAGAATCAGTATTACTAAAAGAGTTAATATATAAACCAAACACTTAGACCATGGTTGGCAAATTGTAAGCACTATATGTCATAGCTATTTTATTTGTAATTTAGGTAAAATCTAGCTTAAATAACCAACTGAAGTTCTCTAAAAAAATCATGGAAGTAAATGGAAGTGTTGGAGGAAAGCAAAAAGGATAACTCCTCTGCCTGACATCCCCCCCATAGGATGTTATACAGCCAATATGTTCACCTCCCAGGGTAATCTGGATAAGGTGCCTCTGAATCTCTGAACCTCAGGATGCTTTTGTCTCCAAACACACCCTCCACTATCACCCTTCTCCAGAATTCCCAGCCACTTTGCCCCAAGCTGTCTCAGCATCCAAGGCTACTGCTTAATCTTCTGGGGGTTGGAGGGAGGGGAACTCTGACCCAGGGCCCATCCATCCATTCTGTCATATCTGAAAACAGGACTTTGATTAGGTCTTGATGCCCCCATATAAACATCTAGGAAGGGAAATGTGGCTAAGTAAAAAGAGCTGAGCCTCAGTTTTAAGTGAGATATATTACAATTGCCACAGACTGGAATGAGCATATACCAGCAAAAGAAACTGTTATCAATCTTAAGGCATTTGCGGTTCCACATATATATCCTAAGATAAAACTTTCTGAAAAAAAAAAAATCATTAAGATTGTGTTTCTGAGTTACATGTGTTTGTTCTTTTTCTGGAAGAGCCTGGTGATTGCTCTATGATTGCACATCTAAAAGATACAATTTCAACAGGTGTGTAGAAAAACCTCACTATTTTAAAGTACTTCATTAACCATTAGTCATAGCAACAATCTTAGCTCATCACTGTTCTGATTACAGAACTCCAGATGACCTACAGCAAAGTTAAGAGGTCTTACGCGTCAAAATCATTGGTCTGGCCAGTGTTAGCACCATTCAGAACTAAAAGTTCCAAGGCTGTTACTTGACCCTTGCTGCCTCCTCCCACTCTTCTATCCAACAGCCCAAACTTCTTTGGCCCTACCCTAAGCCTGTTAACCCACAATGCATAACAATCTGCCAATGAAGTTCAAACAGCCCTCCAAGTTGTTGTTGATCAAGTCGTAAATAAAAATTGTTGACTGACTGATATGTCGACTGGTGAGCTAGTTTGCTGTAGATGCCAGTCTCCCTCTGTCCTTGGTCTCATTTGTTGTTTTTGAGGCCTCAGTGGCTTCTAAAGTGTATTGTTACAAAGTCTGGGATGATTTAAGAGCATTTGGTGATGAAAGAGAAGGACCTCAATATGGAATTTCTTAGTACACTATTGATGGAATAGGAAGAAATATTTATTTTGTTATAGTTTGTAACAAAATGTGTATTTTATAACAATTTAATCTGGTTTGCAACAACATTTAATTTAATTTAATGTAGTCTATAACAAAACATACGTTATTTTCTCAACATAGTTTAAAGAAAGTATTGGCATATATATAGACTCTGCTGGGAAACTTGACTCCATCTTGCTTGACCTCGACTAGAAGAGGAAAGGTAAACACTACAGAGTTGATACGTCCCCAGTGGTTGGGATCTACGTCACTAGTAGCTGATTGAAGAGGCACTTAACGCATACTTTTTATGATAGTCGAGTGTTCATGTCAAATCGCCACGTGACATTAGTGCCAACTGTGTGCTTCGATAGTAAGATGTCCAGTCTGCAATACATTTAGTCAAGTAAACCATTATCCTTGTAGACAAATACCGCAGTTTTTCTACATAAAAACTGCTGGCAACGTTGAATATTGTTTAAAAACAGAGCCAAGGAAAATATTTTTATTTCCGGTGAGGCCTGCTGGTCAGTAGAGCTCTACTGGTTGCTGTGCTACTGAGCACTATGTCTCTCTGCTCCAGTAGGTATCTGCAGCCTTCTGGGAAGGCAACCCTTAGCTTGCTGTGGATTGCAGTAAGCTTGCATGCATAATTACCAAGTCTCCAGTAATTACGGTTTATCTCTGCATACTTTTTGAACATTTATAATGGAGAAAATATTTGCTGGAGGAAATTCTCATCAAAACATTATTTGCAAGAATGTTGCTTACATAGTTCTTTCTCGATGCATATTGCTGTGTTCCATAAATAACAGTGTTAAATATTGCAGCATCCTTGGGAGGAAGTCAAGCGGGAATATTATATTCATTTTTTTCTATGGTTTGGAAAAACGAACTCCTTTCCTGGTTTACCATATTGAGTTAGCCACACCTGTTTCTGGGCTTTCATGGAAGTGTGGCATCCCTACAAGTTTGTGAGCTCTAAGCTGACACTATATTTTCATTATCTTTTGAAATAACATTTATGGAGAATCTTCTTGGCAGAAAGATTAGAAAGTGCAACATAAAGAATAAAAATCTGTCAGCAACACTGCTAAAAATATTTTGATGTTTAAAAGCCTTTTTATGTTTATATTTAAGTGCTTTCCAAACATCATTGTATATATGAGTTACTTGGGGATCATGTTAAATGTAGATTGTGATTCAGGAGGTCTAAGGGCCTGAGGTTGTGTATTTCTGTCAGACTCCCAGTGGTGCTGAGGCTAGTGGTCCATGGGCCACACCTTGAATAGCGTGTCCTATCTTTATGTCTGCTGCTATCACTTTATCAGAGTGTAGAATAAATGCTTTTAAAATCTTTGACAGGTGTTCCAAATAATATTATTAGTGGAATTTTTTATTTATTTAAGGTTATTCTGAAATGGGGGAATTGGTGGTCATGATAGTATTTTCGTAACTAGAAAAAAATTGTTTTGTGATTCAGGAAAGAACATGGAAGTCTCTTCTGAGCGATGATCAAAGAAAATTGGTAAGGAGTCACATGGCTTGTGAAGATGGCAGACTGTAGAAAACAAATGTACAGTATTAGGGAATCTCAGCAAAGTGGCAGAGACGTGAGGGCCACATTAAAGACAAAGACACATGGAGAGCAGGGCCTAGATGGATGCAAATCTATGACAAGTCAGGCTGACTTGAGAGTGGGGAAAAGATAAAGACTTGCCAGAAGGCTGAGCCTTTTTGCTACTGTGCTCCTTTAATGAAATGTTATCTCCTAGAGCAAATCACTCAAGGCATTTGATATTCCAGCTATCACACTGGGTGCACTCAATATTTATCAAAGGGTCATGGTGCTTTAAAAGGATTTGGTAATACCTGCTTCTCTTCTACTTTATGTACAGATTCTTTGATTTAAAACAATTCATTTTATCACAGTGAGGAATATGGTGTTAGGATAGGTTGTCACCCAGACACAGAGATAATTTTTATTGAAGCACTAAATTTTGACATAGAAGTTTTTCGGATAAGATCATTCTTGAACTAATATGCTTTGTCTTTGGATGAATGAAATCAATGTACTGCTTCAGCCCATCTCACCACTTAGGCTGCTCTGTATGTCTGTGATATATTTGAACAAAATGGAAGAATTATTATATCAGTTGGAATTGTATAGATATTTTAGGTATGAGTGTAAGAACTAGAAATAACCAATTTCACTCTCTCATATTTAACAAGATCTATTGAGGAACCACTGTGTACCTGATAAGATATTGGAGAAATAAGAAATGGAAAAATATGGTCTCTGTCTCTACCATCTAGCAGGAGAAAGCTTCAGAAATAAATAAAAGCAACAATGTAGTAGTTGTGATGATGCACAAAAAGGGGAGTGATCACTCCCATGTGGGAGGAATCAAAGATGATGCCAAGATGGCGTGACAGCTGAGAAGTCAAATGTGCAAGACTATCATGATTTTGGTATATGTTAGGCATTGCACTAAGAGCTGCAGAAAGTGAGTTATAATGTAAAAGTTTCATATTTATCCAACAAATGTTTATGGAGCACTTTATTCCATGTGACATGATCAGTTATAATCTTTATTTTCAAAATGTATAGCCTAAGAGAGGAGATGAGACATAGACATGAGTGTTTGTGTGCATGATGCACGTGTGTGTGTTAACAGAAGTGTTTAGGTGCTAAATGAACATAGTGCAAGTGAGTGGTAAAGGAGGGAGAGAGCTCTATGAACCCAGCTGACCCAGGAGGGCTACAAGGTGATGGCAGAACTGGAGTAAGACCTGGGTCAGTGGAAAGATGGCTATTTTAGTTGGAGGGAATGACAGGGCAAAGGCATGGGCACAGGATTATATCACCAAGGATATTTTAAGTTCAAGAAATGGAAAACTTAAGACAAATTGGCCTAAACAATAAAGGAAAGTTGTTATTCAGAGAACTGAAAAGTGTGGAGGGAGGGTAGGCTTTGATGCCGTTGATTCCAAACTCAGTTTGGCTCAGTTTCTTGGGATTCTCTAAGCCCTGCCCTCATCCGTATCCTACTTTGTTCCAGGCTGGTTTTGCTTAGAGTAGCAGAAGTGGCTGGAGTCTGTCAGGAGGCAAGAATATAGAGTCATAACATTCCAGGTATAATTGCTGAGATTTGTTCTCACTGGACTGACTCAGGCCATTTGCTGCTCCTGAACCTGTCCTTGTTCAGAGGGATGGGGTACAGACTAGAGTAGCTGCACTGGAGTCAGGTTCCCGGGAAATTTTCCAAGCAGAAATAAGGGGACTCTTTGGAGGTGGGGAATAGATATCAGATAGCAGTCAAGGGGTGGCAAGTTCAGCTGGTTCAGAGGATGTTCTCCTGTCCTCAGGACATGTTGTCACCCTTCTCTGTGGCACCATTGGCAAGTGCCATGTTCATGTAGAATGTGAACACTTAACTTGATTGTTTGCAGTGTGCCTGGTTCCTCTGGTAGAAAATGAACTTTTTGAGGGCAAGGACCATGTGTCTTATTCGTCTTTTATCTCCAGCACCAAAGCAGAGCGGGCACATAGTAGACACTTAATAAACCAGTGCTATTCAATAAATCCTTGTACAAAAGAACTTCAATATGACAATGATAGGCTCAAAAAAAAAAAAAAAAGAAACTGAAGTTAACAGCCCATTATACACTTGAGGCTTGAGTCGAAAACAGGTTGGTCAAGGGCAGCATTTTCCAAAGTGTGTTCCAAGAAATACTAGTCTCACATGATGTTCCTGGGGAAAGAGCCGTCAAAACAGTTTAGGAATAAATGTCCCCCACACGTGCTTCTAAGGAGGCTTGTCATATGTATTAAGGTATTACACACGCATTACTTTACATAAAACAAAAAAAAATGCTGAATGTATTTGACCAAGCAGTTCTCAAGCTTAGCTGACAAATGCCCATTCCTCATGCTTCTCCACATAATGTCTGTTAATCTTTGGGGAAGCAAGATCTTGTTTTCTATAAGGAAATGTGTCACTTGTTCCAGTGTAAGAGTGCCAAAAACCTTTCTCTCCCCATGCATTCCTAACAGCAAAAATGAGATTGTTCTTCTTTCTCACGTGCACTGTCCACGGCACTTGGGAGGGGATTCTGGGTTCCTTCAGGAGCTGGAAAAAACGGGAAGGGGCTCCAGATCCCAGGCATCCCTCCCCCTTGTCTTCCTAACCACCACAAAAGGTAACCCCATCCCCCACATGACCACAAGGTAACAGAAAGTCAAGTAAATCCCGGTACCTCCCCTGGGATACTGTAGCCTGGGGCAGCCCATCATATACATGTGTGGTGTCAGTAGACTGTTTGAACTGATTTCAACCTGATGTAACGATGCGGCAATCAGCTTGCCCTCCAATTCTCTGCACACCGTGAAGAGAAAATAAAGTCACCCAGAGACAAAAGTGACTCTAGCTCTATGTGTGTAGCTCCAAAATCAATCCCTGTGAAGAAGGCCTAATCACTAATTCAAGAAAGTGCAGTTTCCAATTTGTGTATCAGCTCACTTCTAAATATTTTTAAAGTTTGGGGCACCTGGGTGGCTCAGTCGGTTAAGCATCTGACTTCAGCCCAGGTCATGATCCTGCGCTTTGTAGGTTGGAGCCCCGCAGCCGGCTCTGTGCTGACAGCTCGGAGCCTGGGGCCTGCTTCGGATCCTGTGTCTCCCTCTCTCTCTGCCCCTCCCCCGCTTGCACTCTGTCTCTCTGTCTCCCCAAAATAAATAAACGTTAAAAAATTTTTTTAATATTTTTAAAGGTTATTTATTTATTGTGTGTGAGAGACAGAGAGAGAGAGCACAAGGGAGGATCAGAGAGAGAAGGAGAATCCCAAGCTGACTAGAATCAAGACGTGGGGCTTGAACCCATGAGCCATGAGCTCACGACCTGCGCGGAGATCAAGAGTCAGACATTTAACCGAATGAGCCACCCAGGTGGCCCTCTGCTCATTTCTAAAGCAATGAACTGACATATAATTTTTATTGTGCAAAATTTTCAATCGTAAATAAAAGCAGGAAGGGCAGTGTAAAAACAATCTTTGTCCTCATTGGTCCGCTTGAACAATTATGACATTTGTCAGTTTGTTTTCGTTTATACTCGTTTCCACTCTTACTGCTTGTTTTCTAAACTATTGTAAACCAACTGCAGACATTACGCCACTTTCACTGTAAATTTTTTACTATCCGTCCCTAACTGACCACACCACATCTATATCATGCCCTTATCAACTCAAGAGAAGTAATGGTAATTCCTTAATACGATCCGCTGCCTAGTTCATACTCATGACTCCCAGGTTATCTCAGAGACACTCGTATGCAGTGGAGGCCCTTGGATCAAATCAAGATCCAGACTAGGGTCTCATAGTTACTTGTTATTTCTTATGTCTCATTCTCCAATGTTAGTTCCCTTTTTTGGATTTTACCATTATTTTCTGTTTTCTCTTTTTTCTTTTATGCTAAATTCATTTTTAAGATATTTTTAGGACTTATTGTTGTAATATAATCAAATGACCTAAAAAGTCAAATAGGTAGGTCATCTTTTAATATTTGGGTGGAGTACATACAAAATTAAATGGACCTTATATTTTATCCTTTCTGTTATGAATGTCACTTATTTATCCTCAACCATTTCTTTGTAGGAAGAAAAAAAAAGAACAAGCAGTAAGTCAGGAAGCACAGTTCCTGAGTAATAATTATAGTTTATAATTTTATATTTATAATTTATAATTAATCATTCTTATCAGTGAGACAGGACCGTGACCCAAATGTACTGATTCCTGGGTATCCCAAAGCCTATTCCTGATGAAATAAGTCAAAACCTTAAGTGCTCTTCTCAAAATGTTTGCCTATATCCATCTAGATTTCTTAATTTATTTTAAATATTAGAGTTAACTACCTCATGAATGTTTCATCTTTCCTATGCCATGATTGGGAACAAATTTACAAAAGAAAATCGAATGATGATTTTCAGAAATAGGATCCAGCCTTTTTAAGAATTTTCCAGTTAGCCATCCCTGTTTCAGAAAAGCTACATGCTAAATGGGTCACTTCATTGGCAAAGGCAGTAATTTCTGAGCCTTTATTTAGAAGAGATGAGAAAAGAAAGATAGATTGTGAAGAGAATTAGTAACCCAATCTTTCAATTGCAGGTATTTCAATTGATTAACTGTCAGGCCAAGCATTTCCCTAAATTCTGCAAACCAACTCAATCTGTCTTTTGACATCTTCTTTGCAATTTGTTAAGTCTTTTGGCCCAATCAAGAACACCAAACACTGACAATTAGTTTAGGTTTGATTTGTTAGTTGGAATTATTTTCCATAGGGAAATCTATACATTGCATGGTAACTCCACAACCCAGTTAATCAAAACTGTTGTAACAGTGAAGAATGTGCCTGAATGTCCTAAATAGGCACACAGAGATGTGTAAAGGTATCTTTATTGTTTTCTTCCTGATTTGTTATAACTGTGATATTCCTTCAAGCTCTGAACTTTAACAGAATAGCTGCTGTGTAAGCCATCTCTTTCTAACACGGGTAAGAAATTTTCTTCTTTTAAGTACAAGTTAATTATGTAATCATTCATCATTACCAAATGCTGATTTGGAGGACTGTTTGGAAAAGAAAGGTTGCATACCTGCAGTCTTGTTTCTTATGACATATTAAAGTAATTAAGAGTTAAAAACTCCATGCATTCAGTGAAACAAACAAGAGAGATAAAGCTGTCAGCTTTTAACCACATGGAATATGCTATTTTGCAGTGTTGATCTTGATTAAGCAACCTCAGTTTCATAAACCACTGAGAAACTAGAATTTAACTAGCTGGCAGAAGAACCATGGCATCGATATGTCTTTAAATGGAGGTCAGGGAGAAGTTAAATTATGGACTAAATGGGTAAAAATCTTTCCCCTGACATATAGCCTAATTTTTCAGTACATCTCCAGGCAAGATTGTGTGGTTACATTCATTTAAATAATTTTATTTTTACAGTTTCCTTCATATTAAAAGGGGGATGGGTAAGAAGTGACATTGGGGCTCAAAAAGGGCAGTTATATATAAGTAAGAGCACTTCCTTGACACAATACTATTTCCAGAGAAGCAACCGTCTTTCCAGCAGGACAGATGCAACCAATCGTGTTGAATGTATACACGAGTCACCTCACGGTGTTTTTCATTTCCGCTAATAGGCATATCTCTCAACCTCTAAGGCTATAATATTTTCTGTCTAAATGGGCTCTCACTATATGCATGAGGCTTTCTCTGTCTCTCTTTTTCATAACCAAAGGCTTGTGGGTCATGGGATCTAAACTTTCAGGCAGACCTAAGTTGTAGGTCTGATGATCCAGGGGCTGCCTAGGTTTGGGCTGTGCTCGACAAAAGGAAGGCTCAGAAGACTAGAGAAGTTTATGACATATGGGACACAGTAGGCACTCAACAAATACTTACTGACCAGCAACTGGCTATATACAGTATCTATAATCTCATTTTTAATGGACAAGGCAGAGGTTGTATTTTTAAAATATAAAAAGAAACTGGATAAATAAAGAGTAACAAGATTATAAAATGTCATTAAAACTGGGGTTGGGGCAAAAATGGGATGCCATTACTTTCACTGGGTTACTAATGAAACAAAGTATTGCAAGAAGACTCTGGGACCAGAGACAGTCAAGTGGAAGAACTTCCTTTGACAAAGGAGATGTCCTGGACTCACTTGCAGCCTGTAGATTGCAGTAGATCTAGGAATAGAAAAAGCCATGTCTTCAAGGACCAAAGAGATGAACCAGCCTCTATTCAAAAATGAAAGAAACACCGTTATAGAGTGATGGTCTTTCTTCCGTGACATCCTCATTCAATTTCTTAAAATTTGCTATCAAACTGAGTCCTTTGGTTCTTGTGAGTACCACAGAGAAACACAATGAAAACCCCTGGTTTTCCTAAGACAGAGATGGTCAAAACAATCAAGATGTAATGTCATCTCCCTTTTTTATAAGCTATGGGAGATACTGCTAATAGTTATCTACTCATATTTGTTCAGCACTTTTTCCTTTAGTGGAGCACTGATTTTTTTCTGGCTTGCAATGCATGTAATGAAAAAACTCTTTTTCAGCCATATTTACACCAGAGGACAATGTGATACCACAGCCCAGTGGATGGAGCTTTGGGGAACACCACACAAGGGGGCAGAATCAGCCAGTACACATCCTTTGCCCATTGGTCCCCCCCTTTTCCCTTCCTGGAAACGTACCTAACACTGGTTGATGGCCTAATCACCTCTTAGAGGCCCCAGATCCTAATAACATCGTTTGGGGCATTAGACTTCAACTAATTAACATTAGACACAAACATTCAGCCTATAGCCCACGCTTTAAGAAAAATGACAGAGGGGCACCTAAGTGGCTTAGTCAGTTAAGCATCTGACTTCAGCTCAGGTCATGATCTCACGGTTTGTGAGTTCCAGCCCCGTTTCGGGCTCTGTGCTGACAGCTCAAAGGCTAAAGCCTTCTTTGGATTCTGTGTCTCCCTCTCTTTCTGCCTCTCCCCTGCTCAGGCTCTGTCTCTCTCTGTCTCTAAAAATAAATAAACATTAAAAAAATTTTTAAGAAAATGACAGAGCTGAAAGCTACAAGCAACTACCCCCTGGTTACTCCCATCGTGGTGGTGGCATACCAGCACTGGACCACCTGACTCTAACTTTTTTATGTGAGAAAATAAAAGCCCTAATGTATTTAAACCTAGTTTTAGAGGTTTCTGTTGCTTGCAGTCAAACACAATCCCCAAGTGTATTTCATTCATTAATATAATGTATTGCATACATTAGCTCATTAACATTTGATGATGTGAAATCCTCTGGGGTAGGAATTATTATTATAAGACCAAAGTGAATTACCTAGCATCAAATCTTTTAGTTATCTTGAATTTTTCTCTTCCTCTTAAATCACAAATCCAATTCCCCCGCCCCCCACTCCCCCGGTCTTTCTGGCTTCTCTTCCCCACCTGCACCATCGTGGCCTTAGATCAGACTTTCCTCACCCAAACTATTTACAAAGCCCTCCCGACTATTCTCTCTACATTCAGTCTCATTCATTTATTTATGCAGGCAGCAACTCTTCATTGAATGTCTAGCACAATACTAGACGTTGGAGAAAGTAGTGAAGCAGACTGATGTGGCTCAAATATTAAATATCTTGGATTCTTCCTACTTGCTGTCATCAGTGATCCTCCAAAAATGTATATGTGATCATGTAATCCCTTATTTAAAATTCTGAAGACTTTCCATAACTTATGGGTAAAACTGAAAAGTTTAAATTTCATGTAAAGTCTTTCAGAATCCTGCAATATGGTAACTTTCCAAACTCCTCTCCCCACCTTCCATCACCTCTTTCTCCCACGTTCCCTATTTTCAAGTTCACTGAACTGCTCGCTAGGTAATGTATTTAAAATGCCTTACACAAGGCTGGCAAAAATAGGCACTTAGAAAATGTGGCTGCTTTCCTCAGCCCTTCCTCAAACACACTACACACTTTTGCATCTTCTAAGTTTGCATGTAATTTTGCCTGTAATTTCTTGTTCACTTTCCTTCCCAAAAGACCTTCTATGGAACGTTCAAGATTCAGCTTCAATACTGTGAACTCTAGGTGTCCCTGATGATGTGGATGAATCAACTGTTATGCTTTATACCTTTTTACTACATCCTAGTGCAGAAAGGTTACTAAAAATATTGAAAAGAATTACTCATAAGCGCACATAACTTGCTTCAAATATATCAGGTTTCTGGCAGCTGACCATTGGTATTAATGCACTGTTCCGGAGCAATCAAGGAAGATTCTTTAGAACTGGCTGTAGTGGGAACCTAATTGCGACAGATTCCCAGTAACCCAAAGGCAGCTAAAATGGTCAGCTCTACAATGATCTGAAGCAATGATAACGTCTAATGCAGCAAGTGCAACTAATTTAATTAATTCGATATCTGCTAAGCAGATAATGTGTGGATCTAGGTGGGATTGCTCACAAAGTAGACAGACTGACATAAAGCAGGAGTTCTCTTAAAGGGTTGAGAGGGAGGAAAAGGTGTAAGTATAATGAAGCAAGAAAATAGAGAGTATAGATAAGGGAGTAAGTTATCAGGCCCCTGAGTTTAGATTAGATATGGAAGAAAATGAAAACCCAACGAGACTGACAAAATTGTGAGAAAAATTGGGAGATTAAGCAGCTGAATGTCTCAGTACAAAGAATCAGTGCAGTGGATGTAATCAGTGAAAATGCTACAAGGGAGGGGCACCTAGGTGGCTCAGTCCGTTAAGCATCCACCTTCGGTTCAGGTCGTGATCTCACCGTTAGTGAGTTCCAGCCCGCATCAGGCTCTGTGCTGTCAGCTCAGAGCCTGGAGCCTGCTTCAGGTTCTGTGTCTCCCTCTCCGCACCACCCCCCCACCCAGATTCACACTTTATCTGTCTCTCTCTCAAAAATAAACATTAAAAATTTTTTTTTTAGAAAATGCTACAGGGATCATGATTGGAAAACAGAAAATGTGAGTTGAAGGTTTCAGCGCCAAAGCAGTCCCTGGGGATGAGTACATACCCTGAGCCTTCATGGGCATGGAGTGGAATGAGATTGCTGGTCACTGAGGTGAAGAGGACAAGGCACCATGAGGTTAGAATATTGGGTTTGTCTACATGGACAGACATGTCTACATGGCTGGATGAGGGGTGAAGACAAGGAATGTCAGTCAGATGAAAGGTTTTATCTATTTGCAGAAGGTCATCTATGGGGAAGCATCAAGGGTACTCAAGCTAAATAGTTTAACCTCCACAGCACAAGGAGTATTTATGCAACAACGGGAGAACAATGCATTGGAGAGGTACCGGGCACACCTGCCCCCTCCGTATTAGTCACACATATGTACCAAAGTTTAATGCTGAAAAGGAGAAAGGATTAGTTTTAGCTTAAAGGGTGAAGGGAAATGGTATTCTTGGGAGCAAACCAGGTTTAAATCAAATCAAGGAGATGTAATGAGTCTTGTGTAAAGATGAATAAGATGATAGAATTTTTCTTCTTCATGAAATAGAATTTCTTGAAAATGTAAAATATTACAAGACACTTGAATAGTAGGAGGCTGGCCAGGGGAGAGGAAACATAGAAAATCATCAGTATAAAAAATATGAAGAGAATAGATAGCCTGAGGAGTTCCCTTTTTCCCCAAAGGTGATAGGTTGCGAGGCACAGTGAGTTAGCAAGCGTCAGATTTTCAGGGAACATTACGGACAAGTACTTGGAGGCCTGACTCAGGCAGAGCTTCAGGTATGTCCTAGGAAGGGAGGGTAAGCCTTCCGTGACTTTTGTTCTGGGCTCATATGTGAACCTAATTGAGAATTTGTGATGTCTCTAAAGAAATTCTAACTCAGAAATTACATAGTTTTGGGGTGCCTGGGTGGCTTAGTCGATTGAGTGTCTGACTCTTGGTCTCAGCTCAGGTCATGATCTCACAGTTCGTGGGTTCAAGCCCCACATCAGGCTCCATGCTGGCAGTGTGTGGAGCCTGCTTGGGATTCTCTCTCTCCCTCTCTCTCTTCCCCTCCTCCACTCACGTTTTCTCTCTCTCTCTCTCTCTCTCTCAGAAGATAACTAAACTTAAAAAGAGAGAGAGAGAGAGAGAGAGAGAGAGAGAGAGAGAGAGTTACCACATACTTACTTTCAGTAGAAACCTCCCGGTGAGAAGGTAACTTAAGGTTTTGAAGGAGTGTGGTGTGGCCTCGATCGGGTCTCATCCTGCAAGGCTGCTGGCAGCATCAATCAGAAATGAGAGCCAGGAAAAGGAGACTTTCACTCTCAAAGACATAGAAAGGTCAGAAAATCATAATCACTGTGTCTGACACAGAAAACAGGAAAAAGTGGGGCACCTGGGTGGCTCAGTCGGTTAAGTGTCTGACTTTGGCTCAGGTCATGATCTCACGGTTTGTCAGTTTGAGCCCTGTATCGGGCTCTGTGCCGACAGCTCGGGGCCTGGAGCCTGTTTCAGATTCTGTCTTCCTCACTCTCTGCCCCTCCCCTGCTCATGCTCTGTCTCTCTCTGCCTATCAAAAATAAATAAATGTAAAAAAAAAAAAATTTTTTTAAATAAAGAAAATAGTAAAAAGTATTTGTTGAATAAATTAATATGATTGTAAGTTTTAACTTACTGTTATTAAATAGAAACATTGGGGCTCCTGGGTGGCTCAGTGTTTAAGTGCCTGACTCTTGATTTCAGCTCAGGTCATGATCTCACAGGTTCATGAGATGGAGCCCCGTGTCAGACTCTGCACTCACAGTGCAGAGCATACTTGGGATTCTCTCTCTCCCTCTCTCTCTGCCCCTCTTTTGCTTGTTCTCTCTCTCACTCTCAAAATAAATAAACTTCAAAAAAAAAAAAAACACTGGATATTTTGGTAACACATTTTCAAATTGCTTAAAAGGACTAGAAGACGTACTTGTGGGGGCACCTGGGTGGCTCAGTTGGTGAAGCATCTGACTCTTGGTTTTGACTCAGGTCATGGTCTCACAGTTCATGAGTTGGAGTCCCACATCGGGCTCCATGCTGACAGTGCAGAGCCTACTTGGGATTATCTGTCTCTGCCCCTGCCCCTACTTGCTCTGTCTCTCTCTCAAAAAATAAATTAAAAAAGAAACAGAAAAAGGACAAAAAAGAAATGCTTGTGATTCTTTCTGGCTGCCCTGTATCTGAGCCCCTCCTCTATGTGGGAGAGTTCCCATATTATAAGTTAAAGGTAAAAATTAATGCAGCTCCTCATTTTTCTAGCCTCCCTTGCAGGTCAAAAGCATGCATGAGACCCACACTCAGCCAATGAGAGGCAACTTGCCAGGCTTTACTCTGGGATCTGGAATGCAGAACAACAAAGAAATATTTCTTCTGGCAGGGGCTTTAGAGCCCAAGATTCATCTCCCAGAGCAGTATTGGTAGCAATGGCAATGGCAACACCTAGGGTTCCATGCTGGTGGCATCCACAGTGTGAGCTGCAGGACATCGTGCTCTGTGACAGTGGTAACTGTGTCAGAACTAGCTGACCCCCCCCCACCCCCACCAGTTCCACATGTGATTTGTGCCATCGCTCCTGACTACACATCCTCTGCTCCTGGTTTCTCATCCCCACATGATTCCTCCCCAACATCCTTTCAGTAAACCCAGTGTCTCCTTAAATCAGATAAATTGGGTTTCTTATTTTGGCAACTAAAAACCCAACTGATCCAGATACTGGATCCAAAAATGGGATGCTAAAATGAGGAATTGAATAAATGGAGGAGGTACTGTACTTGGTAGTGAAAACACTGGGAAGGTGGTGACTCTTTTTATGTGGTTGTGAAGCAGTAAGTTAAACTACCTGTTGCTCTTAAGCACAGATCATGGATGAGACAGTGCAGGCCTTGGTATTAGGGGAAATGGTAGGAACATCAATGGATGCTTTCCAGTGAGGTTCCATGGGAAAGAAACAAGTTAAGACTAAAGACGAACCATCTTAAAGAGGGCAGCAGCAGATCAATTTTAGCCAAAAAACAAGCTTAATCTTCCAGACCCATCTTAAGCAATTTTTATAACATTGTTTCTGCCTGACAAAGAGAAAAATCCAGATGGCCAAGATTGGATTATGGGTATTGCCTTCCCACCCAGGGTTATTGTTTTAAATTGCCTCAGGGCAGAGGTCATTTATCTGAGGTCCAGGAGGACAGGCATCATGTAGAAGTCCCTGGCATGGAGTCAGGAATTCTCAGACTCACAGTCTATTTCTAGAAAAGACCGTTGGCTGTGTTATCCCATGGAGTTGACTGGAAGCACCTGAAGCCTACCGAGTTCTTACAGGAATTGTATTACCAAAGAAAGCCCAAGGTTAATAAACAATAGCCTGTAACAGGCAATCCCTGGGGTTCCTAAATTCTCACCAATAGGACACAGATTAGTAAGGCTATGTAGCCCCGAAGAAAGAGCATGTCCCGATGTTCATCTCCAGAATTGCCATAAAGGAGAAATGTATTAGTCTGGGTGGGGTGAGTGCCATAACAAATAGACCCAAAATGTAAATGTCTCAAACACAATAGAAATTGTATTTCTTATTCACGCAACCAGACTGAGCAAGTGTAGAGGTAGACGGCACAGCCTTTATCCGTGCAGTAATTTAAGGATCCAGGCTGAAAGATGTTCTACCATATTGAACACATCCTCTCAAGCTAATCTTATCGGGAATCTCCATTTCAGTAAGCCAGAAGGAGGGGGGAAAGAGGGCACAAAAGCATAAATGGCAGTGGTCTTATGAGCCCAGCCTGGAGGTGACACATGGCACTTCCATTAATATTCTATGGGCTAGAACCCAGTCCACACAGCTACAGCTAAGTGCAAGGAAGGCTGAAAAAGTGGCCATCTCTGCTGCAAAAAAGGAAAGAAGACCATTCCTGATAGCAGATTGTAGCTCTACAATTGAGTGATCTCTCTCTACTGCCAGAATAAGAAGTCCTTGCTATTGTTGTCCAACAGAATGTAAATGCTACGAACCAGTGACTGCTGTCAGTCACTTCCTGTTGTCTCCTTTCAGAATCAGAGTGGATGGGGGCAAGGGGGTGAGTGGTGGATGGGTAAAGGGAGAATTTGTCCCATTTTGTATTGGCTATGCAAGTGTTGAAAATTTGTTTTTAGTCCTAGCTAATGGACCCATTAGTCCACAGACCATGATGGAAGAAGTTAAAAATAAAAGCCTAGAAATCCTGGATATAGGCTTGGGTGTACTGACTAATGAGACTTCTGGCAATCTTTCTTTAGGGAGGAGGTGGGCACACTTTATATAGACGTGAGCACTTTTACCAAGGGTGAATGGTATGAAGGGTATATATTTAGATGTAAGTTGAATAAAGGGTGGACCTGAGGAGGCATTTTTAATTTCCAGCCCAACATCAATTTCCCTACACCCTCCATTCCACAGACCTAAAATTGTGCTCACATAGCCCATTCTCTCCTTGATTTCATTTAGTCAGTGATCATCTCATTCCCTTTGCCTGTGGTATAGGGAAGCGTATGTGATGCAATTCTGGCCAAACATTAAGGGAAATCTGCTGGATGGATTCAGAAAAAAAGATTTTACTACTAATAAAAAAAGACTCATGGGGAAAAAAGAATCTCTTTTTCCACTTGACCTTGTTATGCATGCATATGCTATCTGGAACTGTGCCTACCGTGTGTGACGATGAAGGGAGCTGTACTGAGGCTAAGTCAACAGGAGCAAAACAAAGCCAAAGATGGAAAGAACCTCAGCTATAATTGTAATGTTATCGAGCCACTAAAGTAACTGGTTTTGGCCCCAACCCATAAGAGCCTCCAGACCTCTTATTATGTGAGATAATACATTTTTATTAGTGTTTAAGACATTTCAAGTCACGGTTCTGTTACTTTTAGCTGAAAGCCTCCTAAGTGATAAAGATCCTTTGTGCTATATCCAATCCAAACATCTCATATCACACATGGGAAATCCAAGGCTTAGTGCTTTGTCATAGAAAATACCTTGTTTATATCTGATAAGTATACACTATTCTATGCAGACGACAGTAGTGCTAGAAGCACATGAGTGTGTGTGTGTGTGTGTGTGTGTGTGTGTGTTTCATGAGGGTGATAAATTTAGATTGATCTATCTACATTTTCTCAAACAGTTTTCCTTATAACTGGGAACATATAGTTGATAGCCAGTTGGCTGGGGTCAATAGTATAGTGCTTGGTTATAGACTAGATTGAAATTAAGTCAGAGTAGAACATGTTGTCTTGGCCTGATTAGGACGATGGGCTAACCATCAGAAGTTATGCTCACTCTGAGAGTAAATAACTTCATTACAAGCCCTCTATCATGGAGGGACTTGAGAACTCTCCAAGGTTCGATTTTCCATCAACTTTCTTGCTTTGGACAAATAAATAGCAAAAATAAGCCTTTGCAGATGTGGGTGGCTTACATGGTATTTTAAGATCCAGTGTTTGTTTGGGGGGATTTTTTTAGCAGCTGAACATTTCCTATGAATGTTTCTAAAGTTACTGCAGATAATTTTCTTCCCATTCTATTATATTATACTCTATTTCCACCTTTCAGTTATTGTGAATATGTAATGATGAAAATAACTACCATAAATAATGCATTGACTTTTTATATCTTCTTTCCAACAAAGAGAAAAATTCACACTGAGCTGCAGGGGAACTGGGTGGCGGCTACCGCAGCATCTCAGTCGTCAAAGATGTATGAACCATTTGGAAAGAAGCAGTTTTTCCTCCTATCTGGGATGAGATGGGAGGGAATAGGTACAGTAGCCATGTTGATGTCTCACAATCCCATCCCTCCCCACCCTCATTTTTTAACATGAGCAATCTCCAAACTGGATGTGCTGAACATCTGGGGGTGTCAAAGCAGGCTTCTTTTCCTTTCCCTTCTTTCTCAAGAGTTTAAGGATTCTTGGGGAGCCTGGGTGGCGCAGTCGGTTAAGCGTCCGACTTCAGCCAGGTCATGATCTCGCGGTCCGGGAGTTCGAGCCCTGCATCAGGCTCTGGGCTGATGGCTCAGAGCCTGGAGCCTGTTTCCGATTCTGTGTCTCCCTCTCTCTTTGCCCCTCCCCAATTCGTGCTCTGTCTCTCTCTGTCCCAAAAATAAATAAACATTGAAAAAAAAAATTAAAAAAAAAAAAAGAGTTTAAGGATTCTCAGGAAGACAGTGGAGGCAACAGTATAGATTTGCACAACCTTGGACAGAAAATGTAATCGTTTTACTCCTTGAGGCAAGGCATTGATTAAAATCTTAGCTCCCCTATGTGACAGGAATGGATCATTCTGGAAACAATATAGGGTGTGGAATCGGGAGACCTGAGATGAAGCCCCAACTCTGACACTAATGAGCTTTACTTTATAACTTTGCTCAGGTAGCTTTACCAATCTCTAAAATTAAGACAATAATAGTCAAATTATGTAGTCATTCATTTTCTTATTTTCTCATATATACCATCTTAAAACATTTGAGGTAGGTTATGAAAAATTACATCTGCAACGACAACCTGAGGCTGATAAAACAGAAATAGAAAAGCAGAACAAAGGAAAGAGAGAGAGCCATGCTAACTACAAAGATTGACACAATAGCCATACATATTCATCACATTCGAATCTGAGGTTCCTGGAAGCCAGGGCGTGAAGGGAAAAATGAGGTTACATGTATTTGGTTTTTATTAGGGAGAGTGAACATCAGCTCGTCTGTGGACATATAGCATTTTCCTGGCACTTGTTCTCGAAGAAATTGAAGCCTTATAAGGATAACAGTGCCCACTCCCAGGGTTGTTAAGTGCATTAAAGCCTTTAGAAATTGAAAACTATTATTTAACACTAATTAATATATAAGTATTAATTAAACATATTTCCAGAGACTAAAGTCGAAAGCAGAGAGCAGAGTTTTAACATCTTAATTCTTTTCAGTGGAAAGATTTCTTTATACTCTATGCTTTCCTGTCTTCTTGAGCAGATCACACAGAGCATAATATCACTTGTAGAAGAGATTTGAGAATTTGTCATTATAAATACTAATGGTTGTGGTTTGCAGAATCCGTAGCCATGAATGTAGATACGAAAGGAATTATGTAGTGTATAAGGATGAATGGAAAGGACCCCACCAATGGGTCTGACACTGGCTTTCTAGGATAAACAAAATTACCAGTATTTGTTTGCTTTTCAACAATTTGTCGTAAAGGTGGAGCAAAGGCCATACAGCAGTTGACCCCTTGGGCAGTGTAACACAGCTGCTTCTCTGTAAAACTAATTAGTGAACCTAAAGTTGAAGCAAGAAGCCTTCTCCCAAGTGATTTTCTCACCCCCCAGACAATCTGCACAGTCACCATGTCTCTTGCTTGTCAACACCATGCATAAGAATATTCTTTGTTTCTGCATCTCAACTCCAGGGATGGTCCAGGGTTGTCTTCTCATCAAGCTGTCCTCTTTTACCTCACTGACCCAGTTTGAGGATGCAGTGTGGAGGAAGAGCTTACCTCAATACTGGACAACAAGAAATTGTCCAGGAGCACACGGTACAGTTTGTTGCAAAGCCTGCCCACAGCAGTAATAACACCTAACAGTTGCATATCAGTTTAAAAGCTCAGTTAAGCCCCCAACTCTTGGTTTTGGCTCAGGTCATGATCTCACAATTCATGAGTTTGAGCCCCGTATTAGGCTCTGTACTGACAGTGTGGAGCCTGCTTGGGATTCTCTCTCTCTCTCTCTCTCTCTCTCTGTCTGTCTGTCATGATCTCACAATTCATGATTTTGAGCCCCATATTAGGCTCTGTACTGATAGTGTGGAGCCTGCTTGGGATTCTCTCTCTCTCTCTCTCTCTCTCTCTGCCCCTCCCCCACTCATGTGCATGTGCGCTCGCTCTCTCTCTCAAAATAAATAGACTGAAAAAAAAAGCTCACAGTTACTCTGTGTGTTAGTTATTATTTTCTCTATTTTTCAGATAGAATAAGACATATCTGGATTTAAATCCTGCCTCTGTTCCTAATTAGCTATGGGAGCTCAGGCAAACAAGTTGAATATTTTTATGAATCAATGTCCTCACCTATAAAACAGGAATAAAATACCTCGGTGTTGGGTAAACAGTGAATGAGGTAGTATCTGTGAAGTACCTTCAGATTGTCAGTCATAGAGTAGGCACATAATAATGGTAATTGTCATTATTATGTTATGTAAACAGAACTCTCCCGGCCACACAAAAAAGTTACAGTCATGTTCCATTAAAATCTTTTCTCAGATAATATTATTTTCTTAATAATATTTTGATGTGTAATTTGAATTCATGGATAAAATTGGTTTAAAAAAAAAAAAGGCAGTCCTTAAACACAAACCTATGTCTCCAGAATAAGTATAAAATCTCCTGGGACTCTTTCTATGAAGTTATCAAACTGTGATTAAATCACTGAGAAGTGTTTCTGTCTCCTGCCATGGTTGGCTTATACTCTGTACTCAGTAAGTAAATATCAGGAAACTACAATACTCCAGAATTAGGAATTTTAATCCCTAACATTTTCATATTTTAAGAACCTTGACCCATAATGCACAAAATCTTTTTTATTTCATTCATCCCAGCGTCCTCAGACTGTCTTCTAGGTATCTTCTGGGTTTGATATACCAAAATAGCCTAGCTTCTTCAGCCTGGTAAATTGTTTAAAGGTGATTTATCTGAAAATAAGCCAGAAGCATTCTTTAGCAGCCTCCTAATATGCTGAGTCTTTGTCACCAGTTATTTCCTTTTCTAATAGCACGCCTCATTTTAAATTGCCAGCCACAGCCTGGAGAAAGTGCACGAACCGTGGTTCCAGTGTTTGCTGGGATCGCCCAGTCTTTTCAGCCAGCACCAGGTCAGGCTTGGGGAGCGCTTTGATCTTTTCTCTGCGAGGCACATGGTCTCTGTGTCAAATATCACCAGTGGCACTATTTCACAAGCCGTTGTACCCAAGTTGGCATGAGGACTGGGCAGGAACTAAAACTCAGAGTCGGGGATAGATTCACACAAGTAAACACGGAGAGCCAAGCACGCCTGTGCCAAAAGAAAGTTGTCACCCAGGGAGCAAGATAAGATACAGAGCCAGAGTCCAGTCAGGGGTCAGAGGGCAGGAACAGGCCTCGTGGCACCTAAAACTGCCATCCTCTTGCTAAAGCTGTTCAGATTGGACCACCTGTGAGTAGAGGGTCTCACACAGAGGGGCATGCAGTGTCTCACAGATGCCGCTTACAGCAGTGATGACAAAGGGTGCATAGAATTTGAACAGCCGCCATTTCAAAGCTGTGTTGTTGTCGCTGTGTTATCAGGCAAGTACACGTAAAACTCACTGGCTTAAGGCCAGTTCATCCAATGATAAAGTCACCTATTTGCATATGAAATGAAATGTGCCTTTTAGTTTTGATATAACCATTCTAACCAACCTTGGAAATTTTGGGATTCTGATAGGTTTCCAATTTGTCTAAGCATTCTTTCACTTTATTGTCATATTTTAAAAACTTCCTCATGATAGCTTCATAGATGATTCATTGAATGCGTCCTTTGTATCTTGCATTCTTTAATGAGTGCTTTTACAAAGTATATAAATAGATTAAGTAAATTAACAAATACCCTGTGTTTGCTCCCTTTTAATGAGATAGCACTGTTTTGATGATAATAAAAGATCTGTTATGATTTTATTATGTAGATGTCAGGAACAATGGAGTGCAATGGAGGATTAAATTCAATGGAGGATTAAATTAAACATGAGATTAAGTATAAAATCATAGTACCTGGCATATGTTAGCTACTTGGTTAACACAAATTCCTTTTAGAGAAATGAGAAATTCATTTTCACTACCAAATTGACTTTTTTGGTATTTTATAGACCTCAGACTCACAGATTTTTGCTAACTTTTTATTTCACGTTGAATCCTACCAATCTGCTTTTGTGATGTAGAGAGGTGGGAGAGGAGATGAAAAGAATAACCTTCTACTTCAGAATCAGTGAAGTCCCAGTTTAGTTATTTCCCTAACTCCAGTTAGAAACAGCCTCTGGGAAAAGGAGCTATTTCCACTTGACCCTATACTGGTTCCAATGCGCCTAATGCCAAACCTCTAGCCTTCTGTCCTCTCCCTTCTGGCTTCTGTAAGCAAAGGAGGGAGGTACACCAGATGTTCCAAGGCTTGCCTCTCCCCACAGGAAATGCTGTGGGCAGGGGAGCCAATTCAGTTATGCTCTAATGCATTCTTTGCTTGAGCATCTCTATGTGGTAGCTGGCCAGATGCAGAGGTGACGAATAAAGGGAAAAGAATAAATAAGGCCCAGAATCAGGGTGTACGAATGGATGTGGAAGAAAAGACCAGGATTTATGAGAATGAAAAGGTTCAAGGTGAGCAGAGAGAAGGATCAATACTTAGTTCTAGTTTGGTGAAAGAAAAAAATATGGTTTTGTTTGCCTACACTTGTTTCTGCATAATTACAAAAGCACAGTATCGGCCACAAATATCCATGAAGAGAAAGAATGGACAGAATCACAGCATGTGTAGGGCAGGGAAGACTGGGTGATGTAAATCAATGAGATAACCCTGCATCCCTGGGAGAAGAGCTAACTGTGTGAGTATAGATCTGGAAGAGGTTAGAGAAGGTATGGAAGAATACCAATGAACTCTTGTGTCAAATGTGCAGTGCTGTGTATTTGATGTTAGAACAAAGTAGATGGTAAGTCAGAGTCTGAGAAATGGGACAAAACTGAAGGTAATTAGTAGATAAAGAAACGTAGGGGGAAATAGTACAGAAATAGGATAAAGATAAAATAAATCATGGAAAGAAATGTAGAAAGGGGAAAATATATGAAAAATGATACAAGGAGGACTTTTTATTGGTTTCCTCACAGGAGTGAGCTACTTAGGTAAGAGTGATCATTCCAGTCTTCAGTATCTTTTTTCTAGCAATTACTTGTTAATTGCATTCTTACTCATAATTTTACTGGAGGCTTTCAGTCTCCTAATCATTCTCAGATGAAGCATTGAATTTGTGATCTTTAAGAGCATCTTTTAGTTTTTAAAAAGAAAATGTTGGGGCGCCTGGGTGGCGCAGTCGGTTAAGCGTCCGACTTCAGCCAGGTCACGATCTCGCGGTCTGTGAGTTCGAGCCCCGCGTCGGGCTCTGGGCTGATGGCTCAGAGCCTGGAGCTTGTTTCTGATTCTGTGTCTCCCTCTCTCTCTGCCCCTCCCCCGTTCATTCTCTGTCTCTCTCTGTCCCAAAAATAAATAAACGTTGAAAAAAAAAAAAATTTTAAAAAAAAAAAAATAAAAAGAAAATGTTTACATATTAGTCCAATATCCTATCCAATCAATACCTCCTAAACTAACAACCACCAATTAACCACCTTCTCTAGATTTTGCCCCTAACAGTCTCTTAACTATCACAAGTCTTCCTGTTCGTTGCCCACCCAGTGGTCATTATCTTTTTCCTCCCCGTTGAGAGAAACATGATTCTGCAATGGGCAGAGATCTCATTTCAGGCAATGTAGGATCCTGATTTAGCCCCAGGGAATGAGTCATGATTGGTCTAGGTCATTTTCAATAATTTCATTTTCTTCCATTAGTGGTAATGTCCAGAGGTGGGATATGACCCAGTTTTGGTCAATGAAACATCAAGTGAACCTGGCATTTCCCTTTTAATTTCAAAAGGAGCATACAGGAGCTTTTCCCTTCCTGTTTGTAGAACTGATGAAAGGACATAACACCTGGAGATGTGGCAGCTATTTTGCAACCACAAGGCAACAAGTACAGCAGGATGGCAAAGTTGAAAGATGGAAAGAGTCAGTCTCCAGATGATCCCATGTGATAGCTGTAGGCCACTTCAGCAACTGCCAGCTACCAGATGTGTTAGATGGCTACTATTTAGCTGGGTTTTCTGTTATTTGAACCCAAAAGTATTAGTCTGTCAATCACATCTAGACTGGACCATCAACTTATAAACTTGGCCATGCTTTTCAGGCCTTAAAAGAATACATTTGTTAGCTAGCTAAAGAAACTATTTAAATGAATCATCTCAAAACTAACATTTAAAGAAATAAAATAGCACGTTCGCTTGTTGCCATAGATCCAGACAGCTTAAACATAACAAACTGTCCTACCTATTTTCATGTGTTATCATTTTCTACTGGGAATATTAAAAAAGGATCTACAAGAAAATTAAAATGAGTAAATTGAAGTAAAAACCTACGTACATGAATAAATACAGATATTTAAAAATAACATTCCCACGTTGACTCCTAATGAATCATTTTATAATAATACATAAAGTCATGTCTTCTTCGAGAGCCAAAAGGTGATAAATATCTCTTGTTTTACCCAGGGAACAAATGGAGAGGTTAAGCGACCTGTTAGAGATTATTCAACTAGGCAATAATAAGCAGGACTGGAATATGATCCTTTCAGATCAAAGTGTTTCTGAAATTCTATCATACTGACTTCGAAAGGATACATAGAAGCACCATCATATTATTGAAATCTGTTCACCAGAAAGCAGGGACCAGAGATGGCCTTTTCTGAAATGCACCTGTTATCTTCAATTCTTCCCTCCTCTCTTGTTCTTTTCTTATGCATTATACCAATATTTGTTCTGTCATTTTTCTTTCTTACTTTCTGTTTTATTTGTTTCCTCTATTCTGATCACCTAAACTTTCCCTTCCCTCTCCTTCTGATTCCCCATTCTTACTCCACTAACTTCCATTTACTTGTATCTCCACTCTGCCACCGAATCCTGTTTCAAGTCACCTAGCCACTCACCCACTTTCTCCTCTGAGCATAATAAACTCATAGGACTTTAGCAACTTGCATTGCTTTCTTTGGTTGTTTCTATTATTTTTTGCCTGTCTTTCTAATATAGTCTATTTTCATTCCTAATCCTTTTTCTTATACATGCTTTTTAAAATACACACTCTAAGTTTGTAATTATTATTTTATTCAGTATACCCTGCCATTTTCCAACTTTAGCGGAGCAGTAATACTCTTAACCACCTCTATCCAATGCCAAGGCTGACCCACAGATCTTTGCCAGACTTTGAAAATGCTGAGAAGTAGAGTGAAAATAAGCAGAGTCAAAAGAGGGAAGAGAGCAATGAAGGAGAGAAATAAGAGAGGCGCAAATAAACAGCATCATATTCTACTATTTCAGAGATACATTGTTTGACACACAGAGAAGAAAATGGGCAAGCCTCCAGGTTGTTGGGATGGACTGCTGGAGGAAGGCACAGAGAACCCCAAAATTAAGCATCTGGCTTAATTTAAGAACCACATCTGAAAGAACTGGAGTTAAAGGTTAAAGATAAAAGATGTTTGTCAAGGTCTCTTCATTGTTGATCGATCTGTGTTGCCAAATAAGAGGGTTCTTTGTAGTGTCATTCATCCACTGTGTTTGACGGGGGGAGGACATTGGACATGCCACAGGGAGAAGGAGAATATTATTTTGGTGGGAGTAACAGCTGACCTGAGCATATAACTTACATCCTTTACGAGGGAAGTCCAATGTTCCTAACTTTGTTGCAATTACAGGTTTTATTGGTTTGTGATTCTGCAGGACAAACCTATCTTTTGGAAATGGAAGTAATGTCTTTGGCTGCCACCTTTCCATCTTCACCCCAGCACAGAATTTGTACACTTTATTGAAATGAACTCTACCTAGGGGTGCCTGGGTGGCTCAGTTAGTTGAGCGTCTGACTATTTTTTTTTTTTTAGGCTTATTTTATTTATTTTTGAGAGACAGAGAGAGAAAGAGAGAATACAGGAAGGACAGAGAGAGAGGGAGAGAGAGAGAGACAATCCCACTAAGGCTCCATGCTGTCAGCGTGGAGCCCAATGTGGGGCTTGAACCCACAAACCGTGAGATCATGACCTGAGCTGAAATCAAGAGTCACATGCTTAACTGACTGATCCACCCAGGCATCCCGAGCATCTGACTCTTGATCTCAGCTAAGGTCTTGATCTGAGGGTTGTGAGTTTAAGCCCCTCATTGTGCTCCACACTGGGCATGGAGCCTACTTAAAACAAAACAAAACAAAACAAAACAAAACAAAACAAAACAAAACAAAACACCTCTACCTAATAGTCAAAGTATTTTCTTATAAAAGAACTTGCTAAAATGATAGAAATAAAAACATATTGGTTTAAAATACAGTAAATTTGGGTGCCTGGGTGGCACAGTCGGTTAAGCGTCCGACTTCAGCCAGGTCACGATCTCGCGGTCCGTGAGTTCGAGCCCCGCGTCAGGCTCTGGGCTGATGGCTCAGAGCCTGGAGCCTGTTTCCGATTCTGTGTCTCCCTCTCTCTCTGACCCTCCCCCGTTCATGCTCTGTCTCTCTCTGTCCCAAAAATAAATAAACGTTGGAAAAAATAATAATAATAAATAAATAAATAAATAAATAAATAAATAAAAATAAAATACAGTAAATTAAATATCCCATCTCTAGATTAATCAGGGAATGAAAAGAACTACTTTGAATATTTCTCATGACTGCCCCTGACCTTTGAGTCTTTATCGCTGAATACTTTTTGGTGTGTGGTTTGCTCATACACATGGAGTGTTTGGGAGTGGGGAGGGAAGAGGTGGGGAGGAATGAAAATTAATCTCTATAACTAACCATACAACCCATATTTCCATGGACCACCCTTGGCTGGATCTAAAATTAAATTACTCTAAAACGTGAGTAATCTGCTAATCTCGTAGGGATGCTATAACAAATTGCTACAAACGTGGTGTCTTAAAACAATAGAAATGTATTCTCTCACAGTCTGGATGCCAGCGGTCTGAAATCAAGGTGTTGGTAGGGCTGGTTCCTTCTGGAGTCTCTGGGGGAGAGCCCATTCTGTGCCTCTCCTCCAGCTTCTGGTGGCTTCTGGCAACCTTTGACATTCCTTGGCCTGTAGCTACATCACTCCAATCTCCTTCATCTTCACATGGCCTTCTTCCCCTGTGTCTTTTCATGTGTCTGAATCTTCCTCTCCTTTCTCTTACAAAGACACCAGTTATTGGACTTAGGGCCCACCCTAAATCTGGGATGATTTCATTTTAGAGCCTTAGCTAAATTACATCTGCAAAGACACTCTTTCCAAATAAGGTCACATTCTGAGGTTCCAGATGTACATGAATTTGGGGGGATGCTATGCAACCCACTATAGGGTATAGCAACAATTTTTTAAACATGGCTCACCACAGATGAACAAACTTGGAAAATCTCTAATCCAGCCACCATTCCCAAGTCCTACTAGTCCAGTTTAATGGCGCCTCACCAGCTTATATCCAAAACACTCCGTGAAGGTTTCAAACGGACACCCAGGCTTCATACTACAGACATTTCCCACATGAACAGCATGGCCTCAATTATGATCATAATTGTCCCCCATGGTTCCATCATGGCTGCTCCTCTGCTCTAGTGAACGCCTGATGAAGAGGGCAAGAAGGAACTGTTCCTTCCTCGTGCCTATCAGAACCTTTCGAATGTCTCGAAACAGCAAGCCTATGTGCTTGTACTTTAAGTCAGTTAGAGCAGACCAACACCAGACTCAAATTCAAGCATTCTGGGTAAAAAGGTCTCTTGAGGTAACTACTCATAATTACTCCTCCCCACTCTCCTCTTCCAGTGTGTCCCCACATTTTACCTCCCCCAATCTCTGTAAGCTCCTTCCCTTTCCAGTACATATACTTCTTTTTTTTTTTTTTAAGAATATCTTTTTTTCCCCCAAACTTTACTTATTTTGAGAGACAGAGCGTGACCAGGGGAGGGGCAGAGAGAGAGGGAGACACAGAATCTGAAGCAGGCTCCAGGCTCTGAGCTGTCAGCACAGAGCCTGATGTGGAGCTCAAACCCAGGAACCACGAGCTTATGACCTGAGCCGAAGTCGACGCTTAACCTACTGAGCCACTCAGGCACCCCACAGTACATCTACTTCTAAGGAGTGAACTATGTATTCTGATTTCTGAAGGTGGGGCCACAGGGAAGGAGCCAAAACCTTAAGTGTCCCCTCATCATTTTTTATCTCCCTCAGCTCATTTGACACTTACAACGACACTTTATTTGTTCTATGCTCTCTGTTCTCTGGAAATGCCTACATATGTACATGGATCAGGCCGAGTACTTCCATAAAAACATAAAAGCTTCACGGTAGATAAGTTTCTTAGTTCCCTTATCTTAGATAAGTTTCTTAGTTCTCTTCTCTTCCCAACAAAGAATATACAAGAATGTATCCCACTTGTTTATATTTAGGGAATATCTAGTTCCAAGATGACATAAATAAGATGGGTATGAGAGACCTACTAGCTGACTATTTTAAACTGAGTTCCATTACGTGTTAGCGTGTCCATGAGGTCTCCATGGGTCTGGAATATCCTCTTCAGGATACAGAAGAGACACATTACACATACCAAGAGCATGGGAATGCATACTATCATGCCATAGTCCTACACAAAAGAAGATACATTCTTTACATGTTTGAGTTGGATGTCCAGTTCTCTCTGGGGAGCTAATTCGCATCAACCAAATAGCAAAGCATTGAGAAGCCAAAATGCCAATATACTAATTTAATCTGAAACATGTTAACTGCCAGGTAGACTGTAATGCTCACTTTGACTAGAATAATACCTTCTCAATAGAAACGCCACCCTGAGAAATAAAGGCAAAATTAGAGGATATCTAGTGAGTACTGAATGAAGATAAAAGACACTGAATGACATTCAGGCACACAGCAACTCCTCTACCTTGGGGTTATAATACCTCTCAGATTTCTCAGTTGCTCCAGAGTGAGCTAAAGAAATAATGGAACATGTGTTTTGTCCAGCTCTCAATGTTCAATGTTCTTTATTATTATTTTTAACATCTGTTAATGTTTATTTATTCTTGAGAGAAAGAGAAAGAGACAGAATGTGAGCAGGGGAGGAACAGAGCAAGAGAGGGACACAGTATCTGAAACAGGCTCCAGGCTCTGAGCTGTCAGCACAGAGCCCAATGCGGGGCTCAAACTCATGAGCCATGAGATCATGACCTGAGCTCAAGTTGGACGCCCAACCGGCTGAGCCACCCAGGTGCCCCTCAATGTTCTTTATTATTATACAAAAGTTCCTGTGACTCAAATGGCACTTAGCATCAGAATTTCTGGCATTATTACATAACTCTATTTTTTTTTTTAATTTTTAGTATACTTTTAAGATTCAGATTTCCCTGATAAGAATTTAGGAAGGTATTGTTATCTTACCTCTAGCATACTCTTATAACCCATCTTAGTGCGATGTCACATTTTTTGGGGGGGGGGGAATACCCTTTGCAAAAGGCTAAACTCATTCATTTGTGTAATTTAGTTCAGTCAGACTGAAAGGTAAGCACCTTCTTGGAATCTGCAGGACTGTGTATTTACCACATAAGGTCTCAGGTCTCAAGGACACATGTGGACACTATGTGGTCTCCAGTAAACTCAAACCCTAGAAGGAACATGGTCATTTGGGGCATGCAAAGGACTAATATTCAGGATATCTGGGTTCTGGTCTCAGCTCTGCCTCCAGGTACTTAAAGTGTAGGAACCTCATGCCTGTTTCCTCATACTTAGGCATAGATAATTGGGACAGCTCATTTTCTAATCCCTCTGACTAGCATGCGTAGGTACTCATGCTTGTTGAATCAATGAATCATCTCAAATAGTTCTTTCAAGTCTAAAAATTCCGATAAAAACTTGGTGAATTAAAATCTAGACTGGTGAATGACTTTTTTACAAATTCGTTTTTTTTGCTAACGGTAGTTTTCCATTTATTCCTTGTGTGAACATTCATTGCAAACTACGCATGTGTCAGGCAAAGTCCCTGACCATGAAGAATTGACTGCCATTGATAATTTCAAGTTTTCCCCTCATTTTCCATATACTTCATACGGAACACTCTATCTCTACATATAACCTTCTATTTATTCTAATAATCTGACAGTCTCTCTTTATGACCAGCTCCTTTTCTACACGTCTCCCTTTCGTGATTGTCCCAAGATTTATTTGTCTCTGGGACTCACTTGTTCGGAACTCTTTTTTTCTCAAGAAGCCTGCCTACTGCTTTGTAATCCCAGTTCAGAAGTCCAGGAAGAGCAGATTCTAACAGGAAAGCAGGAGTCTGAGTGAGGGATCCCAGTAGCTTTCCACTTACCTAATCCTGGACCGTGAATCGTGCGCATCTACAATACCGGAAGGTCACCCTGACTTCTCCATCCTAGCGTTAGGTTGCTCCAAGAACTCAGAGTAACTCCCAGCTCTCCATCTTACACTGTCTGCAAATCCCCTACAGGGTGGCTGGGAAGGAATCCAGCCAAACATCCTGCAGCCGCACATGTGTCTTAACTCATACTCCGGCCCCCGCAGCCTTTACAGGTCGCTGCCCTCACGCGGACCTCCCCGGACCACCCACAGGGCCCTCCCCTGAAGCCCTGAACATACCTCCCCGGCTCTCCCTCACCTCTCAGTCATGCCTGAACATGCGCAAACTGTGCTCCGCTTCTTTCCACCAATAATATCACGAAGGAGATTTTAAAGAGAAACATGATTTTAAATGTCATAACATTTTAAAACCGAGCGAGAACGAACCAACAAAGTGCGGCAGAAGCAGCAGCAACACACGGTAATGAGCACAAGAATGAAGAGGAGAGGCACAGGAGACTGAAGGGGCCGGCCGGATGTATCGCAGGGAGAGGTGTGGGTTCTGAGTCGGCCTGATGACTACCATCTGAGACAGCAGAAGGTCTACACACTCAGTGCCTTCCCTGGTCACAGTTAGCCAAGACCCGAGAAGCCCCAAATCCCACATCACTTAATTCCTGTGTTTAGCAGTCTTCTCTGATCCAAACAATTGGCCTATCTGAGCACGCTGACATTCTCTGTTCTGTATCTCAGGGTCAGGATAAGGATTAATGACGGGTCTGTGGTGCAGTTTGGGAGTCGATCCACAGGGAGCCTAAGGGATCAGGCAAATTATGGCCATGAGTTGACTGTCTCCGGTGGCCACTCTGGGGTCCCCTTCTTCCGCTCTGTTCTAGTACCTGTGTCCACTACGTACATCTGCTCTAGCTCAGGTGGGTGTGCACAACCAGCTCCTTCCCCAACCCAAAAAGGTAAATCATGGCTATAAGAAAACATGTTTTTTTTTTTAAATATAACAATTGTTTCTTTATGTAATAATCTCTTGATCATTAGAATACTTTAATTTTATTGATGCCTTCACCCTAATATAGGTCTGCAGGATCACGTGAACTAGCATTCGACCATCTGAGCCCTGCCAGTTCTGTTTTAGAAACGTGTCACAAAGAGGCAATTGGGAAAACACAAAGGTGCAAATACAAGAGTATTTATTACGGCATTATATGTTTGCAAAATTTGATGAATAGACCAAATATCAATTGATTGATAAAATATTAAACATATATACAAGACACCGTGCAGTCATTAAAAGTACCTATATTCATGGATAAAGTCCCCTGTGATTCATTGTTAAATGCAAAAAGAAAGTCGAAAAGCAACATGCATGACCCCATTTATGATAAATATATACCGGTAGATAGTGGCACAGAGAAAGGTGCTAACCCAAATATTGAACACTCCTTGTCAAATTTCCAAAGTGGAATTTCAGGTGGTTGCAAATTTTTCATTTCTATCTTGCTGTATTGTTTGAATTTTCTAGTGTAAAATAAATAGTTTTTTAGGACTAGGGGAAAACCTTAATCAGCTATTTTTATTTTGCAAACAGGAAAAGGAAGAGCCTATGGGCTTCCAAATCGGATAGAAGTAGGTTCACACCCTCACTCTCACTAGCTATGTGACCCTGGGCGTGTCATTTAACTATGACATGAGCCTCCTGCACTCCACCTGTGTAATTATACCTTACTTACCACAGTGTTGCTTCAGGACAGTATGACATAGTAGTGGTAAAATGCTTTGAAATGTTGTTCAGTGTATCTTTCTCTTCTTTAACTCCTTTTTTATGCCGGAGCCCTCCTGCCACTAAAACTAGAGAGGAAAGCGGAGGCATGTCGCCTCAGGAAAGAGGAGACATAGGAGAAAATAGTGAGAAAAATACAGTGAAATCAGCGGTCACGTTTTTGTGTTTGAATTCTAAAATAAATTATTGAAGTTTTTAGGAGACAACAGACTTGAAAAGCAAAGGACTATTTTAAAAATTTCATTGCGTGCTTTTTTTGTGCTTTGTGTTATGAGTATTACTTTTGAAATAAAATGCCTTTAATTTTAAAAGAGAATAGGTGATCTCAAACTTCCAAACAAATCTCCAAATAAGCCAAGTTCAATTATTTGTTACAGAGTGTAACACTTCATTCCTTTATTCAACGAATACTTTTTCCAGGCACACTTTTCTAGGCACTGAGAATGTAGGAGTGAGAAAAACAAACAAAAATTCATACTTAGTAAAATACTCAATACATTCTCTCTCTCTGTCTCTCTCTCTCTCTCTCTTTTTCTCTCTCTCTTTTTTTTTTGCTTCGATTTCAACAAGAATTTATTGAAAACTTAGCACATAACCACCAGTGTTAGATTATACTAACAAAGTTTGTTAGGCAAGCCTTTTACAGTTGGTGACCTCTAAAATGTGATGAATCATTGGAAGCTCTTTTTTTAGTATTATTAATGTAGAACATTTTCTTTTTTGTTGAGATATAAATGACATACAACATTATATTAGTTTCCGGTGTACAATCTAATGATTCAGTATATGCATATATTGCAAAATTATCACCACAATATGTCTAGGTAACATCCATCACCAAACATAGTGATGTTTCTTTTCTTATACTGATGACTTTTAAGATCTACTCTCTTAGCATACTTTCTTCTGATGCATACATTTGCAGAGGGGGAGGTGTAGAGTGGAGAGGATGTGAAGTAGGTGGAACTAATGTATTTCTGGTGGGTGATTCTAAATTGATTCAACTCCTGTGGAAGATAATTTGCTATTATACTGCACAGTGGAATATCTGGGTACTCTGTGACACAGAAATTCACTCCTAGGCATATTCCTAAGAGACATGCACACATGTATCATGCACACATGTATCACAAGACTTATGCAAGGATACCTGTAGCAAAGATGTTCATAAGGGCAAAAAACTAGAAAACAACCCAAATGTTCATGAGCAGAAGAATGGATTAATAGACTCAAGCATTTTCAGACAATGATGCGAATAAATAACTACAGCAACATTCAGTGTTATGGCTAAACCTCTGAAAGATAATTGTGGCAGATGGTATTTTTCAAAAGCTGGCCACAATGTATTCCAGTCTCAAATGTTCTTCCAGAAGCTCATTACTCCCCTCTCCACAGTCACCCAGGTCAACAGGTAGAGTTTCTGTTCCCTCCCTTTGGATTTGGGTGGGTCTTTATGACTGCTTCAACTCATACAAGACAGATGCTTGGTGACTCCTGAGGGAAGGTCATAAAAGCCAATATAATTTCTGGCTGGTCCTTGGATTGTTGAGCTGCCTTGTATGGGATCTGACAACCGTCATGCGACCAGACCCCATAGAAAGAAACGGAGAGAGGAGCCCAGAGAAGCTCCACTTGCTCTAGTCCCCAACATCTCTAGTCTTCCCAGCTCAGACACCAGAAATGTCTGGTGTCTTGGAGATGACCCCAGCTCTAGAAATTACATGGCTCCTAGCACATGGAACCAGAGCCTCCCAACCATGATTTTCTTGAACTCTTAATTCCAGACACACTGGGAGATGTCCATTTGTGTCCATCAACTATAAATGATGGTTGTTTTACACCAAGTTTTGGAGTGATGCATAATACAGGGATAGATAACCAGGACAAGGACATTAGGTAAAAACAAAGAACAAATCCCAGGAAAGTTATTACAGTCTGATGTCATTTTCTTAGTGCTCAGAAATGAGTAAAACAAAACAATAAAAATTTATTTTAAAAATCATTGGAAAGAAATAGAGTATGTTCTAGATTTTTTACAAATGTTTTTATTTATTTTTGAGACAGGGACAGAGCATGAGCAGGGGAGGGGCAGAGAGAGAGGGAGACACAGAATCTGAGGCAGGATCCGAGCTGTCAGCACAGAGCCTGACACGGGGCTCGAACTCACAGACTGTGAGATCATGAACTGACCTGAAGTTGGACGCCCAACCAACTGAGCCACCCAGGCACCCCAGTATGTTCTAGGTTTTGATGTTAGTTTCTGATTTTATTGTGCTAGGATTAGAGAGTTACTTGTATTATGTCTACTTTTCAAGTTCATGAAGGCTTTCTATGTAGCATAATATGTGATCAGTTTTTGTGAATACAACTTGAGCACTTGAGTGTATATTTGTTATTTTCAAGATACAATATTTGACATTTACATCTGTATGTATATATTGATCTACCCTACTTATTATAATATTCAAGTCTTCTAGACACTTAATTTTGATTTGTGAGAAAGGAGAAATAAGGACTTATACTGCTACTATGTATCTGTCTATTTCTCATCAGATCTTTGGAAATTTCTGCCTTGCTTTGGGGGGGAGCACAAATATTCTAATTGTACCTCCACTATGAATTATAAAAACCTTCTTGGGTGGCTGAGTCAGTTAAGTGAGTCGACTTCAGTCCAGGTCATGATCTCACGGTCCGTGGGTTTGAGCCCCGCGCCCGGCTCTGTGCTCTGTGCTGACAGATCAGAGCCTGGAGCCTGCTTCGGATTCTATGTCTCCGTCTCTCTCTGCCCCTCTCCCACTCACGTTCTGTATGTCTGTCTCTCTCTGAAAAATAAATAAACATTAAGAAGTTAAAAAAAAGAAATTTTGTATCCCTAGACTACTGGAGCCTGTATAATTATAATCACATAATATCCCTAGTTTTCCATTTTTTAGGTAATATCTACTAACTTTCTATTATGAGCAATGATAAAATTAGCATGCTTGCTCTTTCTGTCCCCTGCTTCCTCTTCATCTCTACTGCCTTTTCTAATGTTTAATATTATGGCTACAAATGCTAATATTTCTATTACGTGATCTGTCAACTTTAAATGCTATCTCTTGATTCTCAAGTATTACAGATGAAGTAATCAGTAAACTTACACTAACTCTCATTCTACCACCCCCCTTTCCTCTCCAAAGTTTCATTACTTAGATAATTACTAAATGGTCATGGCATATAACATATATCTGGTCAGTCACCAGGTTCCCTCACATTTGATTTTGGCTTTGCCTATAGTTAAACAGATTCTGTGCCCCCTGCTTACACATCTGCCAGTCTCCAAAGCTATCCCCAGGGATTTCATCATTGGGACAATATTCCCTGTGCTCCTGCATATTCAAACAGCCTGGACAGACTTTGGTCTTTATATCTGAAGGATAGTTTGGCTGGATATTTAATCTTTGGCTGACATTTCCCACTAGGAGTACTGTATATGTGTTTAAAATACCAACAGTTCAATGCATGCTATTTTTCTGCTGGGAAAATTGGCTGTTCTTTTATGTATTTTTCTTTCTTAGAATATCTTTTCATGATGCTATAGCACTTGGGCCTTTTGCTGGAGGTCATGAAGACTGGGAGGCTACCCTGGGGGACCCTCCCAGCAGAAACTCTTCTCCTCCTGAACTAACACAGAGGTAGACTGTGTTCTGCAGTTATGGCTCATCTGTGTGACTCCTTGTTTAGCCCTATGTCTTTTGCTTATCTGAACCAAGCGGATCAAGAGGGCCTCCACTATAGCCCTGCTCACCCCAGTTCCTGACCCATTCTTGTAGACAAGCGCCATAGTGTTTGTGCTTCAGTGAGAACCCCTAATCTTTGGGAGGTGGTCCAATCTGAGCTCTGGTATGCTCTGGGCTTCCTCTTTCTACTTCCTCCTATGGCTTTTGACCATTCTTACATAATTTTAAAGATAGTAGATTATATATATGTATTAGACAGTAGATTATATATACATGTGTATGTGTGTGTGTGCGCGTGCGTGTGCATGCGCGTGCATGCGTGTGTGTGTGTGTGTGTATAATTCATGAAAAAGTAAGCTTGCAAGGTTCATTTTTTCTTCCTTAGACTTTTGCCTATTTCCTAGGAGAAGAGGCAAAAAGCTAAATTATGCAACCCTTTTGTGTCAATATTGTGTCAGGTGTCAAAAGCACTTTTGGTTTGCAAGAACGGGACTTAACAAGAAAGAAAAGGATTTTTGGGTTCTAAAGATCCAGAGCTTGTTTCACTCAGGGCATATATTTTTTTGATATTACACATTATACTGTAGGAAACTCAGAGAAGAATCAGATGGCTGGAATGAATTGATTTGGAGGAAACATGACTAGCTCACACAGAGGCCTCTGAGAAGTGCCCAGAAATCTGTCCTAGTTTGGAAACTAAATTCTGAGTAGAAATAGCAGCAGAAACCTTCTATTTGAGGGAGACTCCCAGAGAAGACAGGACTACAGTTTAAGTTCCCAAGATCTGACTTGGGAAGATCTGTTCTGGAGCAGGGGTCTCCAACATACCACCTGCCAAATGGGAAAGAAACGCTGAGGAAGTTATCTATGCAAATTGTTCCCATATGCAAAGACGTGGCACAAACAAGAGAGAAGCAAGAATGTGCAGACTCTGAGACTAGAGGCCACAGACATCAGTAACAGATGCCAGGGCACTACAGCAGAGATGACTCAGGTGAGCTACACGTCACTGGAGGCCAACAAGTTCAGAAGGCATCGAACACCCCTCCCCAATGACAGGATAATGCAAAAGCAACAGCTTTCCTCCCAACACAGATTATCCCAAAAGTGAAGGAAGGAGAGAACATGAATTTAAAACTGACTGAATATTTAACTTGATTTGGCCAGACCTAAGTTGTAAATGACTGACTCATCTTGAATTACTCAGATTCTGTTTTTGCCATCTCCAAAATGGGAGGTACAGACTGAGTTAATTTCACTTGTAGAGAAATAAACACTATTAGAATTTTATACACATAGGTTAGTGACTGCAAAATTTTAAATCTGCTGCATGTGGGGCCTTGCCTGAAATTCCAAGGAACACTCATGCAAGGCATACTTGCACCATGAACTAATTCAAACCTTAGATAAGAATGGGAGCAAGTCAGAACCATGATGCTATGAGAGAACTGTCTGCAGAAAGCCAAAGTTTGGAACCCCAAACTGTGATATTAATTTCACTGAGATGATATTGATAGTCAGCAGAGAAAAAAAAGGGGACCGGCATAGGAAGTTATATTTATGGCCATCAGCTCTGACTCTGAGATGCCAAAGAAATAAATCTTCTATTCTTGGAGGCCAATTCTAGGGGTACCAACTTAGGCCATAAAAGTGGCAGTGGCAGTGTATTTAAAGAGTTTGACTTTGGAAGATGAAACAAGATCCCATATTCATGCTGTGAGGAGAACCCACACCTTCCATTGGAGAAGGTAAATAGACCAGGGAGGACCTTGAGACTCTGCAGAGTAAAGAGCACCATGATGTTGTAAGAGCCAAGGACTGGTCAATACGTATCATCTCTTTAGCCAGGCTGCCAGGACACAGTTTAAGGGACAGTTACTATTCTTGGGAACCAGTGGACATCCCAGAAGATTTAGACTGGGATTCCATGCATCATCTCCTCCAATCGTAAGCAAAGACATTTGCCTACCCTTAGTTATCCCAATTTCAAGCTGGCTCCTTCTGTAGTATAGTCTACCTAGGAGGGGAAAGTGAGCAAAGAGAAATCTTTGGGAGAGCAGTGATGATCCCATAATAGAAACAAGTGACAGCTTCACTCATGATCCCCATGTAACTCCATAATCTCAGAAACTCTGGGAAGTAAGTTATGGGTAAACAAAATTTGAACAGGGACATAGCTATGATACTCTTGGACAAATATTTTTCCCCGTAGGGACACAAATATTTATTAGGGGGATAAAAGAAAGAAGATAATGTTTTTGAAAATTAACCAATTCAGTTTATTTTTGCAGTCATTCTTAAGTTCTTAATGTTTTCAAGAGTCTATTTACTGAATACATAATATTTATTGCTTCAGAAGGGGTTCAGATCCAATTTAGAACAACAACAAAGTCACCATTTCATTTTAATTTGAAAGGAGAAGTTTAAAAATCCAGGGTAGGCAAGCAGGAAAGTAAATTGACAAGGATCATGTCTGCAAACCCAGGACAGTGGGCAAAGGTTCAGGGGGATTCTAGAACAAAAGGGCAATAGCTTGGCTTCCCCAGGTAAAGCCCATAACACTTTGAAAGTTTTAAACCCAACATTGACTCAAATGCTGTTAACTAACAAAGCTGAATACAGGTCTCTGAGCTCTTGAGTTTTTGACCTGAGTGTGGTGTTGAGTGTGAGGGTGGGGGCTTGTGCTGAGAGGACAGGTGTATTAAAGGAGACTTCGTGTTTAGAACAAAGAAGATGAAGAAAGCATGGTCTGACAACCCGAGGCCATTGGAAGGGTATGAACTCAACAATGTATGGGCCAGTAATTCAAGTTCAGGCATGACCAGCTATAAATTGCTGGACCGCAGGAGCACAGAGGATAACACCTGGATCAGATGACCTATACCCAGGCAGAAACGATATTTTTACCAGCCCCTCCTTGAAATCCTTTCTGACCAGGGTCTTAGTTCAACTCCTGGATTCAAATAAAAATTGAGGGAGAATCACAAATTGATTTGAAACCTTAAATTGACCACAGTGAGTTCAGGAATTTACTAAGTAGACTTGAATTGACAATACAAAAATTTCCACCAGCAGAGAGACTGGAAATTTTTAAGTAGTTTCAGTTATCATGGGGGGGAAAAAGCATTTTCATCTTTAATACCCAGATTTTGTGACTCTGTGAAATTAAGCCCAATATATACACTAAGAGTAACAGGTATAGAGGAAACATGTAATAAATGACAGCTACTAATTACTTTTGTATTATTACATCTTTCCCATTTTTATCTGCACTTTATGCTTTGGTTTTATCAACTTGTATTCTTAAGAACCTTCCATAAAAGCAAACATCTTTAAAATGTCCCGTTAGTTTATCAGGTGGCACAAAAGTACTGACAAATAAAATCTTTGGTTCTTAGGGAGGTAGTACAAGTATGGGAATGTGGTGGAGTAAAAAGACTGATGTTTGAGAAAGGAGCATTCTAGAAAAATTTATTTAGTTAATCATTTTGCCTGGAGAGGAAAGCAAGCTTATCTGGCCCCAAGTCACACATGAATTATTTGTAGTAGGATGGCATTTAAATAATTAATAATGAGAAACTTAGCTTAATATTCCTGCTAACCAGCCTGTATTGAGAAACCAAATTTTTAAAAATGGCTTGGGAAGTCCAGGATTAGAGTAAATGTGTTGGGTGGTCTTGCAAGCTATTTTCATCACATTGTAGGAGTCCAGTGGACTGCTTTTCTCTCCATTAAAGGACTGTACCAGAGCATCTATTTATATTCCAAAGTCAGGCCACCCTCTTTCTTGGAAAATACTGTCAAAAATGAAACACTCATCTATTATGAACTGCCTGTTTTTATTTCCTGGGGGTGTCACCACTCTTTACTTTGTATTTATTACCTCATCCTTTTCCTTTCAGCGTGCATTTTTATAGCATTGCAAATTAATTACAGATAATTTTTTATTCCTAATATTTTTGGTTGGTTCATTTTCTTAGCGTGTAAAGAGCTATTTTGTTTTTCACGCCATTGCCATAATGAATCTAAGACTCACCAGAGGTAGGTTACTTCTGTCAAATCTACTTCCCGAATTGTGTGTTTATAAGCTTCAATCATTTCCTGGTCAGGATTTCTTACTGTCTCCTTTGACTTTTTCCAACATTTGAGGATCCTTCTTAGTTTGGGGGAGCTTTGTCTATTGACTGTAAATGCCTAGTCACATTTTATTTTTACCCAGTTGGAATTATAATTTTAAATGTAAATGGTGATATGAAAATGCCCCAGAGTACCACTTTTTTCATGCTCTCAAGATCTAGTTTTTAGAGCTACGAATCTTCGGTCTTTGGTCTTCCCTCAGACCCTAAACTAAAGTCCCTATCTACACTTGTAAAATGCCTAAATGAGTTTATATTCATATAACTGTGAATAGACTCATCACCTGTTATAGATCATGAAATTAGTAATTGGGGGCAAGCAGTACTATTTTATTATAACTGATTAATGATGCTACTAGGAATCTTGTTTTTTGATTCATAGAAACAAAGTTTTCTTGTTAAAAACGCCAATGCTCAATGTATGAGTGTTAGCCTTTTCATGCATGATAATATTTGGGTAGGAAGAATTCTTTCACCATATAGTAGAGAGGTATTCTTTGATTCATTTAATAATGAATTCAGTAGATAGTTCTGGAGTGCCAGCTATATTCCAAGCACTCTTCTAGGCATTGTGTGTACATTAGCAAATAAAACAGACAAAAAGATCTGTCCTTACTGAGATGACAACCTAGCTGGGGGGAGATAGAATGTAAAAAAATAAAAAATAAATAAATTATGTTAATTGTTGGTGCTGATATATGGAGAAAAATAAACCAGGGAACAGATTTAGGACAATGTAGGGAAGAAGTTGCTATTTTTGAAAAGGTTTCAAAAGGGAAGTTCTGACTGACTGGGTGAGCAGACAACCAGGGGCGAGGACATGCACAGGTGTTGATCTAAGCACCAACCCCTTGAAGCAGAGGGAGTCGCAAGTGTATAGCTGTGGGGCAGGATGGCCTCGTGTGTTCAGGAGCAGCAAGGAGGCCAGAGTGGGTGAAAACTGGGAGGGAGAAGAGTGAGAGATGGGATGTGGAGAGGTAGCAGGTAACCTTGACACACTCTGGCAGTCTTTGCAAAGACTTTGCTTATAAAGAGTGAGTGGGACACCATTGTGGGAGCCTTGAGCTGAGGAGGGAGGAGGTCAGATCTGACTTAGGTTTTAAGACGTTCCTTCTGGACAGTATCCTGAGAAACGTCTGTAAGGAGGGGAAGATGGAAGTGGGGAGTCGATGCCAGAGGATTCTGCAATAATCCGGGTAAAAGAGGAAGAGTCGTACCAGGGGAGGTGGTGAGAGAATAGCAGACTCTGCATCTAATTTGAAAGTAGAGTTGATTGCACTTGCTGACTGACCACATGCCAACTCTGAGAAATGATACTAAGATTTTTGCCCTAACAGTGAGGGGAAGGAAGTGATTGCTATTGACTGACATGGAGAAGATGAAAAGGAATAGATTTAGGGCTAGGGTCTGGGGCTCAGTTTTATACAGTGTAATTTTAGTTGTCCATATGCATATGAGTTTAGCTATAGAGTAGAATGTGGACTATACAATCTGAAGTTAGGGGCCCCTTAATATACACATTTGAGAGCTATCAGGATATTAATAGCATCATTGATGGCATTTAACCCAGAAGACCAGATGAGATCTCTAAGGGAGTAGGAGAGATAATTAGGAGATCCAACAGTGAACATAAGCACTCCAATATTGGAAAAAGGAGAGGGGAAAGAAAAGAATGAGAGAATATGGCGTTCTGGAAGGCAAGGGAAGAAAATGTTTCAAGGAGAAGATGGTGCTAAACTATCTCTTTATCAGTTAATATTAGTGTTAAACTTCACCTTCTTGACCTATCTGGACCAAGTTCTGCTGATAGGTCAAGATGATGAAGACTGAGCATTTGCCACTAGGTTTGTTTACACGCTCGATTTAATTTTTGTTGACCTTCACATACGTAGTTCGAGTAGAGTGGTAGGGATGAAACTGAATTGGACCCAAGAAAGTACAGGAGAAGTCAGAGTACAAAAAAACTAGAGAACTTCTTGGCAGACTTTCGTTATCATGAAGAATAGAGAAATGGGGCGGGAGCTGGAGGAGACTGTGTGGTCAGGAGAAAGATTTTTGAATTTTTTCCTAAGACTTGGCAAATGTCAGGATGTTGTGTGCTGAACAATTGAGCAGAAAAGGAAAATCTGGTGATGCAGAATTGAGGAGACAATTACTGGAGCAATCTACATGATGGGGTGAAAGATAAGGGGTGGAATGCTGGATGGAGGAGTTGCCTTTACATGGGAGAATCGACAGTCTATTCATGGCATCACGAAGGAAGGTGGAGCTGTAAGAAATGGGTAACTGGGGTGTGAAAACATATGTGGAAAATCCACTCTTGAGGGCTTCTTTTCTCTCATGAAAATAAACAGCAAGGCTATCACTGGACAGTGAGGATGGAAGATGAGGTTTGGAAGTTTGAGGTGAGACAGGTATAAAAAAGTCACTGGGGGGCGTCTGGGTGGCTCAGTTGGTTAAGGGTCTGACTTCATCTCAGGTCATGATCTCAGGGTTCATGGGTTCGAGGCTCTGGATGGGCTCTGTGCTGACAGCTCAGAGCCTGGATCCTGCTTTGGATTCTGTGTCTCCCTCTTCTCTCTGCCCTTCCCTGCTCTCGCTCTGTCTCTCTCTCTCAATAAATAAATAAATAAATAAATAAATAAATAAATAAACATTTAAAAAAAAAAAAGGTCAATGGGGTCAGGATATGTCCCAAGGTTGTTGGGCAGTACTTACACCCCAAAATAGCATTTGGGGACTCACATTCCTTGAGAAAAATATTCCCAGATTATCAAAAGATGTGTTTGAAAACTGGGTAATTAAATATTTGGGGGACCCATTCTATACTATGTTGACTCTGTCTTTTACAGTCATAGTGTCAATTAACAGCGAAACAGCTGTTGAAAAAACAGCTGCTATAGCATCCTCTTCAAAGAAATGTCTACTGTTCTATAACCAAGTTTTTTCCAAATGTTTGAGAGCACAGAACTCTTAGGGCAGCAATACCGATTAGCCTCTTCCAGAACACTGTTCCATGGACTCCAGCTGGAAAATCACTGCCACAACTACAGCATCATCAAAGGCCATCACCAGTGCCCTGGAGAAGCTCTTGAAATCATCACTATTCCATTTACAAGGGGCAACAACCGAAACTAGATGCACAACTTAAGACTCTAGGTAAATAGGAAAGAGCTCACTAATGTTTTTTTGAAGTTCCTCCTTCATGGGCCAGAATGGGGGTATAAAACACCTTCCATAATAATTCAGTCTAACGGGAAGAACAGTGTGCTCAAATCTGACATGCACAGACTGGGAGATCCTGGCAAGTATCTACATTTCCACAAACAGGTTTCCTTCACCCATTGTGGGTACAGAATGCACAGTGATTAAGAGTACTTTACCCGAAGGACATCTATGTAGAAGCAAATCTCAGCTTCATTTCCTACTAGCCTTGTCACCTTGGAAACAAGTTAACGTCTATGGATCTCAGTTTTCTTCTTTGTAAAATAGAGAAGATATCCCCTCCCTCACAGGCTATTGGGAGGAATAAATGAGATAAAACACATCAAGCACTTAGCACATTGATTTTTTACATGCGTACTGTAACACGAGAAGGCAGTAACTGATAGGGAGCACTTCTCTAAATTAAAAGTCCTCTGAAATTGTAAAGCAGCAGCATTGGTTCTCTATTAACGATGTGGCAAAAGAAATTAAGTTAAGAATGTTTTTAAAAGAGAACACATAATACAGATAGATTTGGTTCTTAAAAGTACCAAGCTAACTCATTTCTCGTCACCAATATTCTTAATCTGTGTTCTCCCCGGGATTCTGACAACAGGCTACATCAGATCTGTATTCAACTCTTGCAGCATTATTGCAGAAAGAAATGACTTTTCTGTTGGGGATAATAATAGTAATAAAATAATATTATTTTAGATTTGTGGTTCAGCATTTCCTTTACAAGCAGGGATTGCTCCTAATGGGAAAATAAAGGTTACTAAAGGGTTAACTGACTTAGTAAAGGTCAACAACATGGCACAATCATTCCACTCACAGAGCAGGCAGGAAAGCCTGTTTCTGACATATTTATAACTATGGTTAAGATGTGCGTTTAATGTTCTTTTTTATTCAAAGGTCTCTGACCATTTAAACCTTTCCTCCCTTTAACTTAGATGTGCTTTGCTAGCCATTAATGTCCTTTAAGTACCTGCTTTATGCTCATTCTAAGATCGGGCCCTACCAATTTTGAAAGAATTCTACCTTGACAAAATTCCAAAATAATGACACCATTTTTAAAAAAACGAAACAAACATGTTTGAGTTACATAAAACTTTCCTTTAGATTTGAAATGTCAAAGAATTAACTTGCTTGCATATTGTAATAAGATAATGCTTAGACTTTGTGATGCTAAGAATAAGAAATACTTTTGCATATAGGTTTAAAATGTGCTTGAATGTGTCTGCTCTTAACCTTGGAACCTGATCCAAGATGAGGTTCAGAAATAAGAACTAAAAACCTCAAGTCTAGGGTTTATTGCCAAATCTGTAGAGAATTGTCTATCTCCTTTCTAACTTTGATGCTTCTAGATAAAATGGCAAAATATTTCTTTGCTGCTTGATTGCATGTTAGTAAATAAAAGTGATATTTGTAAGTATTTTGGGGGTTAAATTATATAAATATTTTTATTAGTAAGAAGTGCCGGTCCCAGATGTAGATATGCACGAATGGACACAAGTCAATACACGTGCACAAAAAGAGATAGAATTACGTGTGGTGTGCGTCTAGATTTTCTCAGCAGACCCCGCCATATGTTTCTTGTCTAGGGGGCTGCCCAGTGAACTCATGCATGTGGATAACAGTTCTAGCAGGCAAAAAGCCATATAAACAATGAGCATAACTCATAATGAAACAAAGAAGCATGCTAATAGCAAATTGTATCCTTATAAAACACTACTCAACCAAACTTTTTAATGAGTACTTTTGATAAATGAATAAATGAAGTGTTAATATAATCATCCCGTTGAAAAATAATCAAATGTTTGATGGTGAAGGACCACATAGCATTTTGCCCTGTAAGAGGTGATAGTCACTTCCCCTCCTTGACTTTTGCCTGTATTGTAACCTCTCTGGAGTCGGCCAAGACAGTACCAAGCACAATGCCTGAGAAACAGTGGTTAAGTTCTACGAAATATTTTATTTTGCCATTGCAATAGGAAAGAACTGCTTCTGGTTTCAAAACAATGAAAAAAAATTAAACCCTTTAAAATTCAGGATTTGAATTCTTTGTCATTTTCTGTAATAACTAAAATGTGTACTTTCTGCGGAGGGTGGGGGAGGGAGGGGTAGTGTAACAAAGCTATAGAGTTTCATTCATGCAGGAACATTTTTATATGTTAAAAGTAAGCCTTATGCTTCACCTGATGTTTTCTCCTGAGAAAATACAGTCTCCCTGCTTAATTCAATGAGGAAAATATTTAATAATTGATGAGGATTTGTGGAGTTGAAAATTGTAAACAAGGCAGTATTTCAATACAACAGCTCTAAAATAACTAAATAGACTTCCTCTGTTGTATTTATTTACCCTTTCTATAGCACCTATCATCTTAATACTTAGGCATAAAAGTACCAGGCATAATGTGAGGATGAAAATATTATGATTCCATCTAATTTTTCTCTCTCGGTAGTTAAAATATAGACAGTGTTCAGCCATACATTTATTTCCCCACGTTACGCTGCTTAGCTTCTGAGAATTCCTTATGTACGACAAATATGCAGTGATTGGTGTGAAAGAAATATGAAGGTGAGACACTGTATTTTAGTTCAAGAATCAGTAATTTGTTTAAATACAAACAATCTATGAATGTGTAGATATAGTAGCAATAGCCACTGGCCGTCAATTCAATTTTCTTTGCCTTGGTTTCTTGCTCATTTTCAAAGACGCTCTCTCTCTCTCTCTCTCTTCTCATGAACTTCACAACAACCAGTTGAGTTCCTGAGACCCATTCGCCTGCTGGGTCTGCAGAGGTTATTCAGCCCTTTCACGCTAATGAGATACATGGAAATGATTTATAGCATAACAATTAATAACAGATTGTAAAAAATCCTTTTAAGTGTTGGTTTGAAGATAAAATGATCTTAAAGCATCAGATGCCTCAGAATCCTCATCTTTGCTATGAGAAGTGTATTCCTTTTCAATATTTAGTGGGTGCATACTCCATGCCAGGGCTGCGGCAGAGAACACAAGAGAAAACTCCCGTGCCCTTTGGAGCTCCCACTCTAGTGGAGGGAGGCTGCAGAGGGAGAGACAGAAGTAGGCAACAACAGTAAAGCAAAATATACAATATTAGGTGGTGGTAAGTGCTGTACAGGGAAAGTTGAAGCAGAAGGAGATCAAGAGTACTGTGGGGCTTGCAGCTTGTAGCAGTTTGGCAAGGCCCACCCTGAGGAGGTAGAAACAATAGTTCATAGGATTCTTGTGGAAAAAAAAAAAAAAGGAAACTGCAGTGTGATTTGAGCAGTGTATAGCCCACAGTAAAGGGTTAATAAATGCCAGTTGGAACCAGAGGTAGTGATGTTTAGTATTGTTTTGAGGAAGGCTTTTGTTTGCTGTGTTCCTTCGTTTGCCATGGCCATTTGTATCTGAAATTAAGAATGGAAGTGTTATTTGGATATCGCCTTAAAGCTTCAAAAAGCTAATTTGTAAACTAGCTAAAAATACAGAACTGAAAGATCCTAAGTCTTCCTGGGTAAGTTATGCACAGTTTGTCCCTGTCTTAAAGAGAGAGAGAGAGAGGAAAAGGAGGAGGAAGGGAGGAAGGAAAGAAGGAAAGTTCTTTAGTTAAGAGTCTTTTTTTTTTAGGAATAAAATTGTTTTAAGTCACACGGTTTAAGTTATTTGAACTTTATATGTATTCTAACTTGCAAGATAGGTCAATTAAAACAGATGTATGTCAAATCTAGGAAGATACTAATCTTTGCTAATTGGGTTGACTAGGTTCAAACATTTTATTGAACTAATGTATAAAAATTTTATACATTCCTCCAGATTATTTTCCTTTACAAACAGCCCTATTATTCTAGTAGGTGTATTTTGATAGTAAACAATAAGTTATTTGCATTAAAGCAGCCAAGAAACTAACAAAGCTAATATAAAAGGAAAATGAGTAATTATAGGGTACCCACTATGTGTGGGTGTGGACTAAGCAATTTGGAAGTTGCTTTCATTTTTCCTTCAAAAATTTTTGAGGGAGGGCGCCTGGGAGGCTGGGTTGGTTGAACTTCCAGCTCTTGGTTTCAGCTCAGCTCAGGTCATGATCTCAGGGGTTGGTGAGATCCAGCCCGAGTCGGGCTGAGTGTTGACAGTGGGGAGCCTGCTTGGGATTCTCTCCCTCTTCCTTTCTCTCGGCCCCTCCCCCACTCATTCTCTCTAAATAAATAAATAAATATTAAAAAAATTTTTTTTGAGGACTTGGGTGTTGGCTGCTGACTAAAGCCCTGGGGAGACAACTGAAGAGTGGTCAGACACATTCTTGCCAAATCTAGAGCTTACAGCCTTCTAGGTGAAGGTATGTAACGACCTCATTAGTTCTTCACGTCCTTGTAAAAAAGGTGCCCTCCCAGTTGCACAGGGAGGAAAACTGCAAGCAAGAAAATGAGGCAAACCGTCAAGAGTCACTCAAGGGTCAGTGATGAGACCCAGAATCAGTTGAGGACTTCCGGTTCACAGGTGGAAGCCCTTACACCGATGACTCAGTAATATTTGAGTGTGAAATACAAACGCAGTTGGTGTTTACCTTTCTAATTATGGCTTGTTTATTCAACTTTTAAAAATTAATGTTCATTTCTTGATGCACATCAATGGAGTAGAAAGATGAGCCATAACCAGACTATGCAACTGGGCGAAGCTAAGCTGGGATTCACGTTTTGCCTTAGGTAAATCACACATGGATTAATCTGAAATAACTACATTATGGTTTGTGCACTTCGATGACTTTTTAAAATCACATTGTGTGGAAAAGTTCATGTAAAGGAACATCGTCAAATCTTTTTTTTTCTAAGTTTATGAATGGATGTGTTTCCAATGATGGTGTCAATGACTCATAAGCTTAATGGCATGTTTTTCTTTTAGCTGTCTGCCACCAAGAAGTCCATAGAGAGCCTCAGCAACATAATGGTTTTCGTCTTAGGACTAGAACATTCTAAACAGTTACATAGCGAAAAGGCACACACTGTCAGTTGACTGGCCCAAATTCCATCTGAGGTGCCCTAATCCACGTCTACTTTCCTGTGATTGATTTTCATGAGACCATGTGACCCAATAATGGCCAATGAAATATAAGCAGATGTTAATGTAGGTGAGGCTTCTGGAAAACTTTCTAAAAGGAACAGACTTGGCCTTAACTTTGAGATTTTTTCCTTCTTCCTGCTGTGGTGAGAAAAAGAAATTATGCTTTAAGAAGGGGAGCAGAAAAACAAAATGCGCTTGGGGAGCAGGAAAACAAAATGAACTTGGAGTCTTGGGGCACCAAAGATCACCTGCACGGCCTCCACTGGGGCTGCCTCCCTTTGGGCTTTTTGTTTTGTTGAAGGAGGGGTTGGGGAGGAGACAGGGCAAAAAATATATATCTTAAGCAGCCATTAGTTGGGTTTTCTGTTGTTTGCAAATTAAAGTAAAGCAATACTAATCAGTGTTGATCTTCAACTTCCTTTCCTATCTCCTTTCCCTGTATTTTCATTTCTTGTTCTTTTATTCCCAAGTTTCTGACTAGTTTTTAATTTTTTCTCCGTATTCTTTTTTATCAGTTCTCTAATATACCATTTTACTTTCAAATTTGATAGAATGGATTTTCTATTTCTGTGACTTCCAAATTTATCAAAACTGTAAACACACTAATATTCCTGAATTCCATCCTTTTAAGACCCTTTTCTTTTTCCTTCTTATCAAGGCTTGAAATATGAGACAGAGTTTCCCATTTTCCTTCCCGTGCACCCCTTTCCCAAAATAACAAGTTGTTGCATTTTAGTTTGAATTTGTAATGTCTTTTGCAGCTGTTGTAACGTTCATTTCCTATTGTAGTCAGACTCATCTCAGCCAAGCTGTGGCAAGAGAAATTGATTCAGCCCCAGCCTTCTACCCACTGTTGTCAAGTTCAATTTCTACGAATCGGGGAACTAAAATTCAAGCCATTCTTGTTTTCCAATTTAAAGTTTTTTATTTCAGAGTACCACCCAACTAACCAGAACACCACCCAGTTAGCCAGAATGCAGGGAAGATGGTACTCTCATATATTATGGTGTCCTGGTAAGTTGGTAGAATACTTTTGAAAAATAATCTGGTGAAATGTTTCTAGAACAGTAAAAACAAATTCATCATCTTTGCTTTGGTAACATAACATAGAGGACACTTCCGAAAAAAAATTTTTTTTTAAAGAAGCTAAGACGTTCACTGTAATGTAAGTGTGATTGCAAAAATTTGGAGAAAATCCTAATGTGATAAGTTAAATAATAGCAATTCACTACTAGGAAAAATGATTATGAATACTTTGTCAAAATAAAAAATATGTCTAAAAAATTGCAATAAAATAAATCCCAGGTCAGAAAGACATAGTTATTCCTGTAAGAATAGGAGAGGGATATGACTGGGTTGACCAGAACGGGGGGCTTAGAGTATTGGAAATATTCTATTAGTTAAGCCAAGAAAAGGCCACAGGAGCATACCTATGTTGTATATTACTTTACACACATGACATAGTTCATATTAAAAATAAAATTATCTTTTGAAGAAATTTTTAACCTCCACAAGGTCTTTCCCCACAGTCTTCTTAATGTTTCCTAACAGATATAACTTCATCCAGAGTACTGTAATTGTACTTCATATTATAATTATTCATTGCTTTTATCTAAGCTCATCTTCATACACTTATAATACTGAGGCGAGTGTCTTGTATATAGTATGAAATTAAAGTATTCTGCAAACTATGTACACTGTAGATGAATTGAATTATTTCCATGGCGGCGTAATTTTTACTTATAAAAAATAAAAAGGCAAGGATAGCTATGGTTCAAATCTGATATGCCTCGATTTGCTATATTTAAAAAATGCAAACTATCTCTATTTACCACATTATATCTCCAACATTTGCAGTCTAAAAACTTGCAAAGTGCTATTTTTAAAAACAAATTTGCTATGAATTTTCCCTCTGGTTATAAAAAATTAAAATTTTATTTAATACAATTCCACTCAAAGGAGAGTGAAAAGTAGTATAATTGAATAAATATGAGAGGGACAATGCAATTAGGTAAATATGTTCCAAATTTGGTACATTTCTGTATGTAAAAACTTCTAATTTAAGGGAAAATTACTTGAGGAATGTTGCCTGGATCCGTGTTCAAAAGGTGTTTGTCAACACATTTCAGAGTTTTGCTTATTATTTTTAATATGTGCACCCAAATGGAAACTCAGGTTTTCAGGTCTATAATGTTTTAATGTAGGTCATTCTAATTCTATTTATTTTTTAATTAGTTCAACAAACATTTCACTAATCACCCACTATGTGCAAAATAGTGTGAGGGGTAAAAGGAAGGCTAAATAAATGGCTAACTTACAGCCCTTTTCTCAGATGGTTACCTGTCTAGGGGAGCCAACAATATTTAAGGAAAGCAGAAAAGTCTAAGTACCTAAAGAGTAAGTGAGGGAATTAACATTTGCTGGATGCCTACTTGGGCCAATATATTTCACACTGGCCCAAGTAAGGATCTAGTAAGTGTTAATCCTTCAAAGTATGGGAAATATTATTTACATGGGCAGAAAAAATGGAGAATCAGAAAGGCACTCTTTCCATTACGTTAACAGAAGCTTCAAGAACGGAAAGATAATTTTTTGATGAAGAGGTGGGATATGTAAAATGTGTGCAGGGCGTCATGGAATCATTTGGGGAAGATTCCAGAGCAGACAATGGGGGTGGGGGCACTGAGCCAACTAGTAAAGGCAGCCAGGATGGATGGCGCATGGCAAGGTGTTCACCTGGGTAGAAGGTTACAAGTCTGAGATATGAGAACCGAAGTGGGGCCCTTAAAGGTCATGGTGTTGTATTGACACTAATTTGTGTCACTTTGGGTTTCTAACTATAGATGTGCCATAATTAAGGATTTGCTGGAGGCAAGGTGGAATGGAGCTGAGGGAAGGAGGCCAGAGGTTCAGAAGTGCATGATGGGGAGGCGCGTGGTGGTAGCCCTGAAGGAGACTTGACTGCGCAGGACATTGGAAAAGAGAGAACATCCGAGGGAGTGATGATCAAGCTAGAAGGACCAAAAACCGTATTGACTGCAACAAAACAAAGTTATAAAATGTCATTTTCCTCTAATTGCCAGACAGCTCCTCACACAAATCAAAACATGCTGTTTACCATGTAATCACATAATATCACCAGCTGTTTGCATTCATAGTAAGTCCTCTTACATGCCTTTCTCAGACTTAAACAGGAAAATTCCCCTTTGCTGAACATTATTGCCAAAATAGAACACATGAAAAAAAAAAAGGGCATTGAAACCTAGCAATACATATTCACTTCTGGCCCTAGGAAAAATCAAGACTGTATTTTAAAATATATGAAAGCTTTGGAAATCACTTTTATTTTCACTTTGAATCAGCTCTAATCTTTCAACACAGCTTTTACTTCTGAAAATGGACTCCATTTTCCCCCATCACTGCCTGGAATTACATTTGTGTTAAATCATCCATGCAATCTTTGGCATCACTAATCCTAAGGCTTAAGAACTTTAAATATACAAAGATACTGAAGAGAGTCTTTACCTTAGAGAAATCAGGGTGTGGTGCAAGTAATACTCTTAATATTGTAAAAGAGTTTTCTACCACTGGCACTAATTTTTCAAAATGTATCACCACTGGTGAAGTGGAAGTAAGATCTGACAAAAAGTTGCAGGTAGGTAACGTTTATTTTGACATTAGCAACTTAAAATCTCTAGTTGCAAGTTGTGCCTTATCACGTACATTGAATGAGATAGATGATCTGCTTTGGGGGGTGCTTGTGTGTGTTCTTCTCTTTTCTAGGATAAGATGTTAGGTAGAAGAATACCACGGTTAAGAAACTCCGAATACCGACCTCCATCCTCCTCGTTAATTCATTCTTCTTTTAGCATTTGCGACAGTGAACACTAAGTCAAATAGAAGTATATGAATTTGGGGAAATGAGTCATCTTTGACCCAAATTATCCTGGTTTTAAACAGAACTGAAATATGATAAAAGATGGGATTTGAAAGATACTTTCAACACTGACTTTTTTTTTTTTTAGAGTTTGTTTGTGTGTGTGTATGTATGTATGTATTTAAAGAGTGAGCAGAGATGGGCAGAGAGAGAGAGAGAGAGAGAGAGAGAGAGAATCCTAAGCAGGTTCCACACTGAGCCACCCAGGAGCCCCTCAACATTGACATTTTACAATTTTGTGATTTCAAATTTTTTTTTTGTGCGACCAGAATTATACATTCCTGGTAAATTAATTTTGCCATGTTTACATTTCCTGATTTTTCATATTCTTGCACACACATGGAAGTGGAGGGTAAGGGACTACCTGTAAAGATATGCACATATTTTTGCTAAGCTATGTATGCTATTTTCCTAACTTCTCTCCTTCTGTTCACACCTTAGTTTGTTTTACCCCAAGTTCTATACAGGGAATGAATTACATGAACTGAATTGGAAATGTATGCCTGCACACACACACACACACACACACACATTTACTCCAGTATCCTAACTCCCAGTGATGACCACCTTCTTCATTCTTTGGTTTTGATCTTCTGCTATCTTCTCCCTTGCCTCTTTATATCTGGAGAATTGCCTTAATCAAACATTTCTATTCTTTATCTGTCAACAATTATAAAAAACAATCTGCAAATATTTTTTCCCCTAACTAACTTGATGTAGTTCATTTTTTCAGCCACATTACCCAGAGTCTGGATATTAACCTTGACTTTCCCCTAATTTCCTTATCTCTCTGGAATGGAGTCTTGTACTTTTTCTATCTTTTGTCATTCTATTAACATGCCTGTGGCTGTTGCCAAAAGGAGGGAGTGCAGCTTGGAATGCTTCTACACGTGCAGAAAAGCGCTGGCTACAGAACATATTTATGGTCAGTCCGCTACTCAGCTCTCTTTCTCTGAGAAAGAGCTGTTAGGACAAGAAGTGCCACGATGACATAATTTCTTACAGCATCCTTCACTCTTACAGTTAAACTCACTTCCTTCACTCTCTGCCCCACCTACAGGGAAACTTCACAGTGTTTCTAGTAGAGGCAAGTTTTTCATTTAAACATTGTACATTTGTCAATGTTCTACCATTTTTCAAACTTGTCTTTTCATGTTTCATCCAGATGTAGTGCAGTGTAAAGGGCTGTTTTACCTGATTAGCCCAGGGGATGGGGTCCGGAGCCCCTTCCCCTCCCCCCCCCCCCAAAAGAGACTCCACCCTGCTACCGCCCTTCTGCGTGCCCGCCCCATTTTGCTCCAGGGTTCCAGATTCCTGCCCCACCCACGTCTTCAGCCGTGGGCATCCCTCGCCTTCCTGCTCTCCCCACAGCTTTCCTGTTCTCAGATGACTTCACTTAAGGAGTGGTCCACGATTTTAAGACACTGTTACACTTATCTCATTTGTTCTTCTTCGGAACCCTAAGAGTCGGGCAGATCCCTCCTCGCAGTCCTGTTTTGTGTCTAAGAGTCAGGCCCATTGACTCATCCCGTGTGGACTGGAAGTGGGCTGCTGTCGACTCAGCGTCCAGGCGGGACCACCTTTCCCATCATTCCTCACGTAGATTGTGGCAGGTGGCAGAGGCCACACCAGGCGGTACCCTGCCTTTGTTTCCATTAATAACGCACACCCGGCCTTTAGAAGTGTTTGGAAAATGCCACACAAAATGTAGAGCACGGCTTTTCCTGGCTAGAAGTCGTTCCTTTGCTCTCATTTCCTGTTTCTCGGCCTCTCCCTTGTTTCTCTTCCCACCCCACTTCATGCCACATTACTGCAAATCTTGCTCTCCCTAACATAAACTTCCCCTTCGCAGCCTTCCCACCGCCGGGGCGGTTTCCCGCGCGGGGCGGGCTCAGGGGCACCGCGCAGGGGTGCCTGCGGGCTCGGGAGCTCCAGCGCGCTCACCTAGGTTTGCAAGAGAAGTGGCGCACGCATCTCCACCGCTGACCGCAGCGCCCGGCCAGCCCACCCTCGCACCCCGCCCGTCCGCTTCCGCCCCGTCTCCTCCCCGCCCCCGCCGACCCTCCGGCGCGGCGCTGACCCCGCGCCCTCCGAGCCGCGGCGGGAACGGCCGCCCCGCCGCTGCCTCCACTCTCCCGCCCCAGAATCCCGCGGATCCGCTCCCCCAGGCGCGAGGGCGGGGAGGGAGGGGCCGCAGGGGAGAGCGGCTAGGGCTCCGCTCCCGGTCGCCCACTTCTCGTGCCTCCCTCCTGGGGCGCAGGGCCGGGGGCTGGACTCCCCTACGCCGCTGCTAGGAGCCCTCGGGGGCCTCGGCAGGGGTCTGGAGCTCCAGCTTCCTACCCCTCCTGCAAGTTCGCCTGCTTTCCCGAATAACTAGCGCGGGCAGGCACCCCTTCTCCCGGGTTTCCCGAGCGAGGCATGCGTCTCCCCTGCCCCCATCCATCCCAAGGTGAAGCACTGGGAGGGAGGACGCCCCCGCTTCGCCCACAACGTGCGCTGCTCCCGAACCCAAACAATGATCCCTCTCCCTTCCTCGCCCAGCCCCCGGCCCGCCCCACCCCCGCGCGTACCCCAGCTCCGAGAGCACCGCCCGCCCGGCTGCCCCTGCTTTGGACCCCATTGTTGCCCGACCCGGGCGATGCCCGGCGCCCGGGGGCGGTCCCCGGGAGCCGCTGCGCCGCCGTGCCCGCAGCCTCGGCCGGCCGCTCGAGCCGGCTCCGCCCACACCTTTCCAAGTTAGCTGGCGGGCGAGCCGCGGGGACGGCTCGGGCGCCCGGCCCCCTCCCTGCACGCCCCCACCCGGGCCGGAGCGGGGAGGGGGCGGGGGGCCGGGCGGGCTGCGCGCTCGATTTGCCTCCGAATTCTCTCCCGAAGGCTGCCTTGCGCGCTCTGACACAAAAGAGGGGACTTTCTCGCGGCTCAGCGCGAGTCCTCGCCTGGCGAGTTGCAATCCGGGGGTTCCTCCCGCCGCGAGGCCCCGCGGGCCCCCCTCGGCCGGCGGCTCCCAAAGCTCCGTTGGCCATGTGTAGGTTATTTTGGGTGCCGCAGCAAGGTGGTGCAGGTGAAAGGGAAGCGCGGCCGAGGCCGGGGGGCGGGGGCAGGGGTGGGGCGGGGTGGGGCGGGGTGGAGGCTCCGCGGACCCACCCCCCAGCCCGGCGGCCCGGGCGGCGAGGCGAGGGCCGGGCAGTGGGTGTTGCCTTCTACCTCTGCGAGCGGGGAGGGGTTAGTTTCCCACAGGGGATTTCAACCATCACACTCAGAGCCCGCCTCCTAATCCTCGGGCGGAGCGGCTCGGGGGCCCCATTTTATGGCAATAAAGCGACTTAGCGCCTGCTGAGCGAGCCCCTCCCCGCCGCCGCCCCCGCCCTCGGCCCCACCCCGGGGCTCGCCCGCAGCGGCGGGGCTTTGTTTCTGGGGAGGAGGACCCGGAGCTCTTTTGTTTGGGGGTTTGGTGTTTTCACCCCCCCCACCTCACCTCACCCCACCCCACCCCACCCCCCACGCCTCTCCGGTTTCCTGAGCTGCGGGCTGCAAGGGAGGAGAAGCGGCGTCTTGCAACCCCCTCGGCTGGGCCCCGGGGTAATTCGATGCGGGCCTGGCGAGGCTCCCCACGCTAGACCGGGGCTCGCGTCTCGGCAGCCTCCACCCACCGGCCCACCCTACATTTAGCGCATCATGTGATCCGGGTAAGTCATTTGCAAGTACAACAGTTCCCTGGGTTGCCCCCCATTCATTTCCTGAGAACTGCAGAGAGCAGCTGAGAGGCTCTGCCTGTGCGTGTGCGAGTGTGCGTGTGAGTGTGCGCGGGTGACGCCGTGTGTGTGCGAGAGTGAGTGTGTGCGCGCGCGTGTGTGTGCGAGAGAGAGAGAGAGAGAGAAAGGGAGAGAGAGAGGGGGACTCTGTGTGAGGGAAAGAAAACAATTTCTCCTGCTCTGCAGCTTCTGTTCAGGTCTGTGCCGATTCCGTTTCTTATCAAAATAAACAACCCCCTCCTTTTTTTTTTTTTTTTTTTTTGCCATCCCAAATCAGACCGTGTTCTCTTAACATGTTTTATTTTCCTTCTGTCATCTGCTCAAGTTAAATCATTTTGGTTGGTCTGTGTTCTTAAAGGGGGAAAGTGTTGGGAAGCGGGAGGGGGCCGAGGGAGGGCGATGCTATTGCAAAGCAAGTAGCGTCGGTCGGATATGTGAAGAAGAAAGAAGGAGGTTTCTCTCTCCACCCCCCACCCCCCGCACCAATTTTTTTTTTTTTTTAAAGAACTTATCAAGTACCGTGAATTAAGCAAATGTTTTTCTACCCCTGGTGGAATTGTTGGTTGCAATGTTTGCCTGACGGTTGCCAAGGATGGGACATAAAACACCCGGGCTGAATCGGGGAGGCGGGGGTGGGGGGTTGTGGAAGTAGTTTGCCCCCAGGAAGAGAGCGAGTTCGGTGAATAGCTGCCGCACCGGGGCTGTGTGGGCTGTGGGTGTGCGCTGGAGAGAGTGGAGGGGAAGGGGTTAAGGCGGAGATGACACTGCTGGCATGAATAGTGGTCCTGGTGCTACATTCATTATTGTCTCTGGTCGTAATGATGTGTAACTGTCACTTGCTACAGTGCCTGGTCCGCGGAAGTAGCCAGGGGCTGGCCCGTGGCTGTTATTTTCAATTACGGGGGAGCCGGCCGGAGTTGACAAGGGGCAACTTTGCACGTCCACCCGAGCCGGGCAGCCGGCGGAGCTGGCCTGGGAGCCCTTTCTAGCCTCAGAAGCTCGCTCCCAGGACTCGGACTTGACCTCCGCGACATGAGTTGGTGTTCGTGTTAGATGCTCCCCTATGGGGAGAATCAATCCTGCTTTTGTTGGGTAGAGAGCTGCGTATTAGAACTTTGAAAAACTTTTATCTTTGGGGAAAAGGGTGGGGTGCACTCAACAGTTCTGTTTCGAAGTGCATTTGAGGCAAACGCTTGGAAAAAGTACCAATTCCTTTGTTATATGCCCTGCGGCTTCCCAGCCCCCCTTCACCCTGCGCTTCGAGTTTTGCATACTTTAATAGTAATACCCTTAATTCAGCTGATAAAAACTGACTGTTGAGTTAAAGAGTGTTAGTACAACGGAATGTGTAATCTGGATAAACAGTTTGTATGGTTAATATCGTCAGCTCTCTAATTTAACAGTACAGATGGTTTAAGTATCGTTCTGTATGGATTGTTTTAAGCAATCCCACTGGCTAATAGAATTCTCGGCCGAGCGCTGGGATATTTTATTGTAAATCAGCTTTAATATTCTCTGTTTCCCGGTCACACCAGGGAGGTGAGCAGGTCTATTTACATTTGGTGCCTGTGCATCCAGTGGCCTCAGTAGACATCTGTCAATCAAATAACGTCATTGTGCAAATCCACCTAGACGCCTCCAGGCCCTTTTCTTACTGGAGGAGAGAGTTGTTTAGATAAGTAAATGCTTTGAAATAAATTTGGTGTCTTTTAAAAGGGAGCCTCTTGTGATGGGAATAGGAGTGGTCACTCTGGAAGAGTGGGTGTATTCCATCATGTAACAAATGCTCTTTGGAATTGGCATTTAATAAAAACAGTGACTCCCCCCACCCCCCCAAAAAAAGCCTGGTTGTGCTGTTTGTAGACCCCATTCGCATTTTGTTTACATTCTTTAAAACCACGCAGAAATTGGTTGCGATAAAGGGGTATACTTTTAGGCTAGAAGATGTTTAACTGTGGAAGCTTAGTAGACATGGGATGGTGAAGGGCAAACATTTCAGTTGCATAAGTTGTATCTTTATCGCTGCAGCCTGGTCAATCGATTGGAGACTAGCTTGAGTATGGTAAGCTTCTTTGAGTTGGGGAGGGAGCAATTAATTAGAGCATAGAAGTATTGGCAGAAATTGGTAATGCATTTAGGAGAGAAGTTTATTATTCTTGTCTTGTAATTCATAACTATTATGAAGTATACCGAAGCTGGTGAAATTTGGAAGTTTCAAATTTATGAACCAAAACCATGTAACTAATATAGTTGTGTCAGATACACAGAACATTCTTGAGGAATTTCTGTTTATTTTTGAGTTGCTTCAGTTATTTATCTATTACTTAGCGTTGCCTATTTAAAAGAAGCTTCGGTCAGCTAAACTTTATTTTGGAATGCTTTGTATTACTATTTATTGAATGAAAATTGTTGTGCCAGTGGGCCCTTAACATATATTTTTTTTCTCCAGAAAGTTCTTTTTCAGTAACTGAATGTCATTTGGGAGAAAACTGGTCCTGGTGTAGCATTTGAGACCTTGACCTTAGCAACTTTTGGCTGGTGGTTGTTTACTACAGCTGCAGCCTCTGTGTGTACAGAAAGGGAAGGGACTGCAAACACCAGTGTGCTCACTCTCCCCAGGCCAAGGGAAAAACAAATCAGGATGCGTGATGTTCATTCATTCCGAAGAGGGTGCATCAGGCATAGAATAGCAGTAGTGTTCTGGTCATTTAAAAATATATATGTTCCTCGGGGATTACTTCCCTGCCTCCTGTGAAAGGTAAACAAGCACTTGAACAGACTGAGTGAGTTTTAAATGTTCTATCATGAAGCAGGCTGTTATCCAGTGAATGAAATAATTTGGTCTTAAACATAGGTGTGGGTTTTTTTGTGTGTTTTGTTTTTTTCTTTTTCCTCTGCAAAGAGGACGTAAGTGCTTAGGCCTCTAGGCCTACACTGAGGGCATTTTGAACTCAAGCCAGTGTTGGTTAATCTAGAGTACTGAGTCGCCTTACCAGTGAGGTGATATTGTTAAGCAGTTGAACATACGAAGGTCCTCGGTGTTTTTGCCATTGTACAAAATGGAAAGTGTGGAATTTCATATTTATGTGTGAATTTCATTAAGATAATCAATTAAATTGGGGGTGTCAAATGGTTTTCTTTAGATTGTGAGAGAAACAGTCTTCTTAGAGGGTTTACTTCATAAATGTAACTAGATGATTTGTGTATTGATACAAACTAGTTGTATTCTACAAAACTAGAGGTGCAGACTTATTTGAAAAGTTATTTGTTTTGGATAAGGAAGTCTTCCCGCTTGTGCTTTCACGCTGATTAAGGAGCAAGAACTAAAAATCTCAAAACTGCCTTATTTAACAGTTTCATTTAACACCCATGGTTATCTTTTTCCTTGTAGAAAACAGCTTTCATTTTTATAAATAATTTCTAAAATAGGTTGCGGTTGCTTGCCTTTATCATTTATGTTTTGAAAATGCTGTATGATAGTAGAGTGGTAATATCTGTATTTTTGCCCCCTGTTCACTTATTTTCTTTTATGTTTATTTTTCAGCTGACAAATTACGCACAGCTTTCAGTCTTTAGTATGTACAAGATGTAAGGGTAAAAATATTAAAATTAAATCACTGGCGACACCCTATAAACCACAGCCTTAACTCATCCACCACAACCACAGCTCCCCAAATCAAAACGCAAGTAAACAGATGGGCCTTGCCCTATGCCCAGGAGGTCAACAGCCCTGGGCTCTGTGAGATCTGCTGTATTTCCAGATCCCAAACCCGTTCAGGGAAATGTCTGACTTCAACAGACCAGAATTCATTTTCAGGGCCTGGACCAGCCACACCCCGTCTGATGTCAGCTTTTGAGTTCTTGTGGCTGAGAACACATGCTGTGGATTAAATGGTTACTTTCTCTATATATTCTCAGTAATTATGTTACAAAAGGATTTTTCGGTTTTGGGTGTTTATTGTCATAAAAGTGGCTACTTGAGTAGTCCTGTTGCTCCATAAAAATTTGTTTGGGTCTGGCAGTAGACTACAGGATATTCACCCAGAGAATTCTGCTCTTGGCGTGGTCTTTCTTCCTGTCTTTTTCTCCAGTGAAAGTCATATACTTCTGTTGCTGTTTCGTGGTATATTTTTTTGATTATTAGCATAATTGGACTGGTCTGAAGAGTATTGCTTTTTAGGTACAGATGGGGTAGCAGGAAGCCTTTGCTGCTGTACTGCTGCATGGAAGGTGAGAGAAACCATTGGAGAGCTTTGGGATAGTTTTCTCCATCCCATCAGAAGTAATTGAAGCCGCAGCTATTACAGTTTACTGGCCTAGACAGCCAGGAGTTGTGTTCCCAGTGCTACAGTCACAACACCTGTGGGTTTTTAGAATTATTCTGGGCGTGATGCATATGTGTATATTACATGTATGTGTATTTGCTATTTTACGTATATTTTATGTATATATATGCATGCATATAGTATTTATGAACGTGAGTTTTTATATTCTGTATGTTGGTATATATCCCCCGGCACCCCCGACGCTACATATATTACAAGCAAGAATTACGGTAAAAAGTCCCCCTCCTCCCACTTGTATACAAAAGAAGGAAAACACACAGTTTGTTTTTTCCAAATCCTGTGTTTAGTAATAATGTTCTCACTTGGTTTTGAGTTTAGGAAGCAAACTTAGAACGTGAAAACAGCCTTGCCCCAGAGAAAACAAACCAGCATAACTAAATGAGAACCAAGATAAATGATTGTGAAAAAATGAAACAGTTAACTGTAAAGAAAATATTTATTCATTTCACAATCCGGTATCTGCTAAGATTATATATCCTGGAATCTGGACTGATTGAGGTGGCAGAGATATCACAATCTGAAGCAGGGTCTCTTGGTTACTAAAACTGGACGACCTTGGTTAAATTTCTTAACCTGAGTCTGTAAAATGGGAAAAATAATAGACATTTTACAGGGTTGTGGTGAGGGTAAAAGAAGATAGTGTGGGTACGAATCACTTTGTAAAACTAGAAAGTACTAGCGTGGCAACTGATTTGACAGGAAAACCACTCCCTCTCCATCCCCCACATCCCTACAAGGGATGAACTTTCCAGCCTCTCTAAGTGAGCATATAAATTACACTTATGGAGAAGGAATTTCCGAGTGTGGGTAGAAAACTTCTGGCAGTCAAAGGTCATGAATTCCATTCCTGTCTCACCAGAGATTTGCTCTGTGACCTTGAGAAAGTCATTCTTAAAAAGTTTCTCTGTAGCTGGTATGTAACTTTACCATTAACATTTGTATAATGCAGGTGAAGTATCTGAGCTTTTCAAAAGAATGTACATGAAAATACAGTTCCCATAATCATTTTACAGAAAACAGAAAGTGAAGATCAACAGTGATTTCTTAGAGATTGTAAACCTCCTTCAGTGAGACCACTAGTCATTAAAAATACCCTTTTTTTAATAGAATCATTAATTTTGTGCTGTTATTCTATAATTTAGAACAGTCTTATTGAACTGCAAATCCCTAGTTAAGCGAAGATTCTGTTGATTAAGCTATGTCTGATTTATGGCTTAAGCCAGAAATAAAGCGTCTTGGTTAGACTCAAACATTGTTGTAACACAATAAATGCACAGCCAAGACAGGTAAATGATGGAGATATTACATGGATATTTGAAAATTTATTGAACATATTTTATTTATGCACACATTTTTTCTGCTGTGTACATTTCTTTACATACATACATTTGAGAAAATTAACAATATTAATTTACATAATTTCTCCCCAGCCACATTTTCTTCAGTTAAGAAACAAAAAAAATATTTTTTCACGCTCTGTGTAAACACTATTCTTGGAAGAGCAAAGAAATTGACTCACACTAGCTCATCAATAGAATTCATTTTAGACTCTTTCTATGTCACACATACACCTTGCCTAACTCCTGTTCCTGTTGCAACTATCACTGTAAGCATCACTTCCTCTGAGATTCTTACCATCCCTTACTTTGCAAAGTACTTGAATAAGAATATTGAATAAGAATAAGAATACTGAATAAGAATATTCAGGGTTCCAGGCTGTGTTCTATGGCCCTATAGTACATGCTGTTTTTCTGGTGCAACTGCTTGTTGATTTGCTGGTCCCCTCCCAATAGTAAGCCCCTTGAGAGCAGGAAATGATTCTTCTTCATAGTTACTGTACTGGCTTCTCACCCAGTGCCTACCATAGTGACAGATCACACAGTGCTAAAATACTTGTACAAGGAACAAATTAAGGAGTGCAATCTCTGTGACTAACCCTCCAGTAGCCAAGTGCCAGTATCATGGATTTTTCCTTCCTAAGTCTTTTGATCTCTCTCTAGCTAAGCATATTCAACTCTATTAGCCATTCCACAATTCACTACCTTTTCCTGCCTTTTTTTTTTTTTTTTTCTTTTTCTCTTCGCGAAATGAAGCTTTGTAGTGGAGTCAAAGGGTGCTGGATTTGAAACCTCAGACTACTCGGGTTTGGCTGTCTGACTGGACAAGTTAATTCTCCAAGTCTCCGTTTACGTATAAGTAAAAACAAAAACAAGAACAAATAATGTCAACATTGCAGAATAGTTTTGAAGACTAAAATTGTGGTAATGTCCATAAAGTGTCAGGTGTATAGAGCCTTGTACATATTTAGTGCTCAATAAATATTAGTCTGCTCTAGGATATTGGTGCCTCTCTCTCTTTCTCTGTCTCTTTTTTTTTTTTGTATTATAATTTTTAATTCCAGTTAGTTAACATACAGTGTTGCATTAGTTTCAAGTGTATGATATAGTGATTCAACGCTTCCATACATCACCCAGTGCTCATCAGGACAAGTGCCCTCCTTAATCCCTGTCACCTACTTAAACCATCCCCCCTCCACCCTCCCCTCTGGTAACAATTTGTTCTCTACAATTAAAAGTTTGTTTCTTGACTTGTCTCGCTTTCTCTTATTTTCCCCCCATTGCTCATGTGTTTTGTTTCTTAAATTCTGCATATGAGTGAGATCATATGGTATTTGTCTTTCTCTGACTGACGTATTTTGCTTATTGTTTTAGTCTTTAGCTGTATCCGTGTTGTGGCAAATGGCAAGATTTCATTCTTTTTTATGGCTGAGTAATATTGCATTTTATATATATATATATATATATATATATATATATACCACTTCTTTATCCATTCATCAGTCGATGGACACTTGGGCTGCTTCCATATCTTGGCTTTTGTAAATAATGCTGCTATTAGTATTCTTGTATTTGGGTAAATACAAGTAGTGTGATTGCTGGATCATAAGGTAGTGCTCTTAAAAGCAGCCATTCAGAATGAGTAGTAGCAGCAAAATAAAATAGCTACTCTTTATTGTTCAGAAGTTAGGTACTGTGTTTTTCACATGTTAGTTTATTTGATATGTACTCTTTACTACACAGGTATGTATGGTTGACTTTCAAATAATTTACACTTTGAATACTATATGTGGAAACCCCTAAAGTACCTTCTATACACTGGATTTTGACTTAAGGATGCATTGTTTTATAGCAGTTGTGTGATGGTGCTCACTGCCCAGTAAGAGTTCCCCTCCCCCAATGACTTTGCTATTTTTGACAGTATTTTAAAAAATAATTTGAAAATTTGGGGCACCTGGGTGGCTTATTCTTATTCTTTTTAAATTTTTTTTTTTCAACGTTTATTTATTTTTGGGACAGAGAGAGACAGAGCATGAACGGGGGAGGGGCAGAGAGAGAGGGAGACACAGAATCGGAAACAGGCTCCAGGCTCTGAGCCATCAGCCCAGAGCCTGACGCGGGGCTCGAACTCACGGACCGCGAGATCGTGACCTGGCTGAAGTCGGACGCTTAACCGACTGCGCCACCCAGGCGCCCCGGCTTATTCTTATTCTTATAAGCATCTGACTCTTGGTTTCGCCTCAGGTCATGATCTCACGGTTCATGAGGTCGAGCCCCGCATGGGGCTCTGTGCTACTGGTGCAGAGTCTGCTTTGGGTTCTTTCTTTTTCCCCCTCTGCCCCTCTCCCTCTCTCTCCCCCTTTCCCTCTTTTGTCTCTGAGAGTAGGTCTCCTTTTTTAAATTTTATTATTATTACTAAAAAAAAATTTTTAATGTTTATTTATTTTGAGGGAGAGAGAGACAAAGTGCGAGCAGGGGAGGAGCAGAGAGAGAGGGAGACAAATAATCTGAAGAAGGCTCCAGGCTCCAAGCTGTCAGCACAGAGCCCGACGCGGGGCTTGAACTCACAAACTGTGAGATCATGACTTCAGCCAAAGTTGGACGCTTAACCGACTGAGCCACCCAGGTGCCCCAAGAGTGGGTCTCCTTTAAAACATGAGTCTGGTCCCTTGACATATATAATTTTTTTAAGTTTTCAGAAGTGCATCACATATTAAAATATGAGATTCCTCTTTTTATTCATTAAATATTTGTTGAGTACATATGTATGATATTATGGTTTCTATTTTATAGATGTAGGGGCTGATTTTAACCCAATTAATGCCAATAACCATGGTCAGTAGCCAGTTAGCTTTAAATATTTTTTTTTTTGATGTTTATTTATTTTGAGAGGGAGAGCAAGTGGGGGAGGGTGGCAGAAAGAAAGAGAGAGAGAGAGAGAGAGAGAGAGAGAGAGAGAGAGAAAATGAATCTCAAGCAGGCTCCATGCCCAGCGTGGAGCTTAACACAGGTCTCTATCTCACCACCCTGAGACCATGAGATCATGACCTGAGCTAAAATCAAGAGTCGAATGTTTGACTGAGCCACCCAGGTATCTCTAAAGTAAAGATTTGAACGCTGGAAAGCCGTTGTGTTATGCCCTATTCCCTGTATTACTCTTAACTCCCTTCAGCAGTAAGTATGATAGTCCAGATTTAATCTTCTTGTAGAGTAAGAACAAAAAATGGGAGTATTAGACAGATACTGTATTTACAGGCTGTTATTTTGTTTGTAGATACTGACCTACTGCACTTACTAGCATATTTACCTCAATACAGAAGCCAATTTTGTGATGGTTGATACATGTGCTAAAACAAATTGTGAGACCTAATCCAAAAAATTGCTTTAGAAGGCAACTGCTATAGGGTATGTCAAAGTGGCAGCAGTAGACCAGTAACTTCTGGCCAGTATGCATTCTGTCATTTGATAAAGCTGTTACAGTCAGAGGCATCATATGAGTAACAAAAAAACATTATCTCTATAAAAAATGCCTTACCCATTTGACCTACACTTATTTAGCTCCTATTATGTAATCCGGAATCATGTATGGAAACGGATAGGGCATTATCATTAATTAGCTGAAAATCAAAGAGGGAAGGTGAGACTTATGTGGAAACTTACAATACAAAGTAAGTTGTGATACACGGACCAAGTTGCTTAAAATTCATGGGAAAAAATTCCTTGTATCTGGGAAATGAAAGGTTTTAGGTTTTTAGTGGATATGGCAATAATTCTTCATGGAAAATGTTTACTTTTTATAGAAAAGAAAAAAGCAAATCTGCAAGAATAAGAAAGCAAATTAAAAACATTATTTTGGCCACTGTGGTGGTTTCACACATCCTTTTCTGTTATCTTTTAGAGCTGATGGCTTTATGGTGTTTTGGCAAACTTTTATCATTTGCCATAACACGAGAATATTGTGATTCCCAAAATTAGATCCTGGGATATACTTGGCTAGTAGGACGTGCCGTGTTATAATGAGTTTAGAGAAGGTTTATTTGGGCAAAACAAAATAATAATGTTGATCGGTTAATAAAATTTTAAAAATACACTTTATATGGGGGCGTCTGGGTGGCTCAGTTGTTTAAGTGTCTGACTCTTGATTTTGGCACATGATCTCAGGGTTCATAGGTTCAGGCCCCATGTCTGACTCTGTGCTCATAGGCAGAGGCCACTTGGGGGTTCTCTCTCTCTCTCTCTCTCTCTCTCTCTTTCTCTCTGCGCTTCTCCCCTGCTTGTTCTCTTTCTCTCAAAATAAAGAAATAAACTTAAAAAAATAAGTTAAAATAATGAAAAAAATATACTTTATGTGAGGCTGTATAGTCAAAGTTTTTTCATATTGCTAAATTTAAGCAATGACCAAAAACTTTGAATATAGGAATAAGAGGTTTTGTTTGTTTGTTTGTTTTTAACATAAGAATAATGGAAGGAAAAACTTGGAAACTGATCAATTTTCTGATCAAGAAGGGCAGAGTCCATTGGAATTTATCAGAGGTGTTGCTTGAAGGCATATTTAGAAAGAAACTTTACATTAAAGTGGTTGGTTATTTAAAGTGACATCCTCTGGAATGTGCATTAGCTTTCTGCTTAAGGTATAAATACAGAACACTTAAAGAAACACAAAATATTTCATTTTGAGATAATACATAACCAGAAAGAAATTCACTCTTAATGAGTCTATAAAGAGCATTGATGGAATTCTTATTGTATGCTGAGCTCTCTATTGAATATATTGGGATTATACCAAGGCTCTGAGCTGAGGCAGTTGTTTTTATTTATAAATAGCTTGGTAAATAAGACACTTTAGAATACTTGAGAAGTATGGGATAGCAAAAAAAAAAATATATATATATATATATATATGTATATATATTGGTTAGTGCTTTTTGGTTGGTGCTTGGTGGTTTACAGAGTTGTTTTTTGATAATCTTATAAGGTAGATTGGACACATGTTATCATTTTATTCATGAGGATATTAAGGTCATCTGAAGGTAGAATAACTAGAAGGTGGCCAAGTTGAAACTAGAACCTTGATTTTCAACACCAGTAAAATAATTTTTTCCATTTCATCTGATTGCTGTCTTCCTAAGTTTCGTTTAGTTTAAGATAGTCTCCATTGCTCAAAGGAGGTGCCAATGTCTAGTGTCTAGCTCATGTGAGATATTCAGTGAATATTATTGGATGAATTCTTTCTCCTTCCAAAATGTACTTTAAAGGGGCATAAAAAAAAAAACCCATATAGCTCAGAAAGAGCAACTTAATTGTAGAAGACACTATGCAAATAGAGGCATGAATACTCTGAAGAAAATTAGGGAGGTGGTTCATCACTTACCATGTACCAGTGCTTGTGCTAGGTGCTGAGAATACAACAGTAAATAAAACCTGGGCTTTGTCTCAGGTATAAACAGATCAGGAGGAACCGGCACAACTAAACCCAAAGAGAGGGCCTTGCTCTAGTATATTTCGGTTTATTTTATTTTCATTTAGATCCTTAGTGTGCCTAAAAATAGTACCTAGATATTTTTAGATTTATGTTTTAGTTTCTTTTAAGTACTTTTTATCTTATCAGAAAATCTGTTTCCATTTAAGCATGTGATTGTCTTAGTTTTTTTTCCTTTTGAAAAAAATATTTTGCATTTATTGTACTTAAAATGTGTATGATACACTTAAACGCCATTATCTCATTTAATGCTTGTAACCAACCCAACGTTAGGTATTTATTTACATTAATTTATTATTACTTTTATGACTTAGGTTTTCAGAGGACAACAGCTTAAGATCTGTGTTCCCAGGGATAAGCTTTGTTTTGCAGAAACTCACTCATTGAGCAGGGTTTACAAATATATCTCTCTCTAATAAAAGTATGTGTGTGAAAACTTCATTTTTTTTCTTTCTTTCTTCCTTTCTTTTCCTTCTTATCTTCCTTCCTTTTTACTTAGCTCCCCTTGTAGCTAGCGGTAACATTCCATTCCCCCATAACCCATGTTATCGGGACTATGTGTCTTTTTTATTGTTCTCCACATTCTCAGTGTTATAAACACATTCACACAAGGTTTTTAGATCACTGATTTAAAAATGGGATTATATTTTGGAGACTATTATCAACTTTATTTTTGGTTTAGTACTTTCAAAGGGAAATACTCCCACTCAACCGCTATAGCTCTACTCCATTTACAAAACAAAAACAACTGTTGCATGATACTCTAAAGTATGGTTATTTCATTGTCTAGTTAACCATTAATTTACTGATGGGCAATACTTTGTTTCTACCTTTTTCCACTAAAAGCAATATTGTAATACATATCTTTATAGCTATACTCTGACAGACCAATGCGATAGATTCCCAGGATGCGGTTATGTTCTGCTTCAAAATGTTGCCACATTGCTTTGAAGAAAAAGGCTGTAACAGTTGATGTTTTTACCAGTAATGTGGGCAAAATCCTTTCCTTGAAAGTCCATCAGCAATGGACTTTTCCAGTCTGATAGTTGTGTAGTAGTATCTCATTGTTACTTTAAATTAGTATTTCCTGACTGTTGGTGACCTTGAAGATCTCTTCCTATTTGTAGCTACATTGGAATTGTTTTCTAAGAATGGCCCTTTCACACTTTTTGCTTATTTTTCTACTTGGTTGTTGTCCTGTGGGAGTTTATATATTATAGCTATTAACCATTGGTCTGGTACCTGCATTGCAAATATTTTTTTTCAAAAACTGATCTTTTGGGGCACCTGGGTGGCTCAGTCGGTTAAGTGTTCTGTTCTTGCTCTCAATTCATGTCTTGATCTCAGGTTCCTGAGTTCAAGCCCTACATTGTGCTTCACTTTGGGTGTAGAGTCTACTTCAAAACAAAACAAACTGATCTTTTCTGTTTAAGAAGTATCTTTTGATGTGTAACATTTTTAAATTTTATGTAATCATTCTGTCTGGTTAACTTTTTTTTTTTTTTTTTTTTTTTGAGAGAGAGAGAGAGAGAGAGGAAGAGGGAGAGACAGAGCATGAGCTGGGGAGGGGCAGAGAGAGAGGGAGACACAGAATCCAAAGCAGGCTTTAGCCTTTGAGCTGTCAGCACAGAGCCCCATGCAGGACTTGAAACCAAGAACTGTGAGATCATGACCTAAGCTGAAGTCTGATGCTTAACCGACTGAGCCACCCAGGTGCCCCTGGTTAACTATTTTTTTTCAGTGTTTTCTCCATTGGTAAAACAGATGTGTAACCTACACTTAGATTGTATTTTTCTTTCCACTTTGATCTTATCTTTGGTAAATTTGGAATTTGTAGTTATATGTGCTATAGGAGAGGGATCCACTTTTATTTACTTTCAGACACATAACTGGTATCAGCACCATTTTTAAAGTAATGTGTCCTTTTACAAGTAAATACAAATTCCCTAATTGTATTGTCTTATGTTCTAATATATCCTATAATACCAGATTTTTTTCCTTTTAAAATAGTAAAGTGCAAATCTGAGGAATATTTCATCCATTGTTCCAACTTCCCTGAGCAAAAGATACACAAAAACTCTGTTGTGAATCTAATTAGAATTGCATTAAGTTATATATACTCTGGGAACAATTAACATTTTATTTATTTATTTTTATTTATTTATTTATTTATTTTTTATTAAGAATACTTTTATTTTTATTTTTTTCAATATATATTTATTGTCAAATTGGTTTCTATAACATTTTAATACTTTTAGTGCAGAGTATCATCCCAATTCAAGAACATGGATGTCCTTCTGTTTATATCATTTTTTATGTTTCAAAAAGATTTTAGTATTTTATTTGTAATAGTGGTTTCCTGTTTACTTGAATTTAGTTATAAGTAGTTTTATAGGCTTTTGGCTATTTTGTATTTATTGAGATGATATATAATTTTCTGTTTTAGTCTGTTAATTTAGTGAGTTAATTGTGTTTGATTTGTGTGTGTGTTGCTTGATTTTAAATGTTGTGTCAGCCTTTCATTCCTTGTATAAGTCTTACTTGTTCTTGATGTGTCATCTAATTATATGTAGTTGTATTTGATTTTCTTATATTTTGTTAAGAAATAAAAAATATATAAGTTCATGGGACATGGTGGTCAGTACTATTTATTCTTTTTAGTGTCTCTATCTGATTTTGCTTTCAGGGTTATTCCTCACCTCCTAAAATAACTTGGGAAGTGTTTTATCATCTTCTGGGTTTTTTATTTTATTTTATTTTTTTTTCTTTTTTCTTTTTTGGAATACTTTGTGTGGAATTATTTCTTCCTTAGATGTGTGGAAGAATTCACAAGAGGCTCCATCTGGGTTTAGAGGGTTTTTTGTTTTGTTTTGTTTTGTTTTTCTTTCCTTTGTAGGAAGGTTTTAAACTATAAATTCAATTTATTTAGCACAGAGCTATTCAGATTATGTATTCATTTGTGAATGAAACTTCTTAGTTCGTGTTTTGAAGGAATTTGGCTTTTTCATCTGAGTTACAGAATTTATTGGCATAAAGTTGTTTATATTGTCCTATTCTTTTAATGTTTTTAGGATCTACACTGACTACTTGTTATACCTGATGTTGGTGACTTGTGATTTTTCTCTTTTTGTCTTGATCAGTCTGGCCAGAGGTGTATTAATTTTTTTGATGTTCTGAAAGGGCCAGCTTTTGGTTTCATTATTTTTTTCTCCAACTTTTACTTTTTCTAATTCTTTATTATTTCCTTTCTTATGCTTGTCATGGGTTTAATTTGTTCTGTTTTTAGTTTTTTTTTTTTTTTTTATTTATTTATTTATTTTTTTTCAATGTTTATTTATTTTTGGGACAGAGAGAGAGCATGAACGGGGGAGGGGCAGAGAGAGGGAGACACAGAATCGGAAACAGGCTCCAGGCTCTGAGCCATCAGCCCAGAGCCTGACGCGGGGCTCGAACTCACGGACCGTGAGATCGTGACCTGGCTGAAGTCGGACGCTTAACCGGCTGCGCCACCCAGGCGCCCCTGTTTTTAGTTTAAGATGGAAGCTTGAGACCTTTCTTCTTATATAAGGATATGATGTTATAAATTTTACTTTGAGCACTGCTCTTTTAAAGTTTAATTCAGTTCAAATACTTTCTAATTTCCATTGTGATTTCTTCTTTGACTTTGGATTGTTTAGAATTGTGTTTTTTTAATATTCAGATACTTGGTGATCTCACAGATATCTTTCTGCTGTTGGTTTCTAGTTTAATTCCATGGTTTTCAGAGTCTGTATGATTTTGATTCTTTAAAAGTTTGCTGAGATTTGTTTTATCACTCAGTATATGGTCTGTATTGGTAAATATTACATGTACACTTGAAAACAATGTTTCCTGTCATTATTGGATAGAACATTCTATGGATGTCAGGTTTATATTTTATAAATATGATTGAGCCAAGTTGGTTAATAATGTCTTCAAGTCTTTGTCAACTGATATTTTTCTCTCTTCTGTCAGTTATTGGGAAAGATGGGCTTAAGTATTTATTTATTTATTTATTTTCAATATATGAAATTTGTCAAATTGGTTTCTGGCTTAAGTATTTAAAATACAATTGTGAATTAATTCGATTCTCTTTTCAGTTTTAGTACTTTTTGCTTTATGCATTTTGAAAGCTTTGTTATTAGGTGCGTACATATTTAGTATTGTGTTTTCTTGGTGAATTGACCCCTGTAATATTACTCTTTTTCCTTTATAGACAACATATAATTCTATAAGTTATAATAGTACTATATGTATGTATACACACACACACACACACACACACAATTATACGATATATCATGTAACATGTAATTGGGTGTGACTTTTTAATCTACTCTGTCTCCAACTTTTGTTTAGAATGATTTGTTAGTTTACATTAAACATTTTTATGTGATTGGGTTTCTATGTACTAATTTGCTATTCATTTTGTATTTGTCTCACCTGTTTTTTGCCCTTATTTTTCCATTTCTAGCCTTTTTTGGGCTTGATTATTTTTTAGTAGTCAATTTTATTTCCACTAATGGCTTATTAGTTATATTTCTTTGTTTTATATTTTTAGTGGTTATTTCCGGGTTTGCAATATACATCATGAATTTCTCGCAGTCAAATGATATAATACCACTTTCTGTATGATGTTAGAATATTACAACAGTATACTGCCATTTTTTCTCTCCTGTTGATGCTATTTTCGTAATATATTTTAACTTGCACATATAATAAATCATATATTTCTTAGGTATTTGCTTTAAAGATTTAATTCCTTTTAATAGTGATTACAAATCAGAAAAGAATTTTTTATATTTATGGATTTTTTAAAAAATATTTCAAAGGTTCTTTATTTCTTTGTTGTAAATTTCTATCTAGTATCGTATTACTTTTGCCTAAATAAAATATTTCTTGAAATGTAGGTCTGCTGACAGTGACTTTTCACAGTTTTGCTTATCTGAAAGAGTCTACTTGCCTTTGTTTCTGAAATATTTTAGCTGGGTTTGAATTTTAGTTTGACAGTTTTCTCCCCATTAGTTTCAAGATGTTGCTATATTATCCCCCAGCTTACATGGTTTCTGAACAGATGTCCTTTGTCATTCTGGGTTTTGTTCCTCTATATGTAATGTTTCTCTTTTTCTCTGGCTGCCTTCAGGATATATATATATATATATTTAATTTTTTTTTTAATCTTTATTTGTTTTTGAGACAGAGAGAGAGTGTGAGTGGGGGAGGAACAGAGAGAGGGAGACACAGAATCCAAAGCAGGCTTCAGGCTCCGAGCTGTCAGCACAGAGCCCAATGCGGGGCTCAAACTCACAAACCTGAGCTGAAGTTGGACACTTAACCAACTGAGCCACCCGGGTGCCCCAGGATATATTTTTTTAACTCTGGTCTTCATTGAAACCAAATGTGCATAAGTATGTAGTCATTTGTGATCCTATTTTGGAGTTGTTTTAGCTTTTTTGATTTGTAGTTTATTGTCCCTTCTGATTTTTGATAGGTTTATTTCTGTTATCTTTTTGAGTATTTTTTCTGCCCCCTTTTCTCTCTTCTCTTTCTGGACTATTTTGACAAGTACAGTAGTCTACTTCATGTTGTCCCACAGGTCTTGGATCCTCTGTAGCGGCCACCCCCCATTCAGTTTTCAGTCTGAATAATTTCTTTTTTTTTTTTTTTTCAAAAAATTTTTTTTTTCAACGTTTATTTATTTTTGGGACAGAGAGAGACAGAGCATGAACGGGGGAGGGGCAGAGAGAGAGGGAGACACAGAATCGGAAACAGGCTCCAGGCTCTGAGCCATCAGCCCAGAGCCTGATGCGGGGCTCGAACTCACGGACCGCGAGATCGTGACCTGGCTGAAGTCGGACGCTTAACCGACTGCGCCACCCAGGCGCCCCTGAATAATTTCTATGGTCTAGCTTCACATTTACTAATTCTTCCTGTTGTGGTCAGTTTTTTGTAAACTCAGTGAAAGAATTCTTTGATAAAGCAAATTCTTTGATGAAGCTATTTCTTTAGTATTTTCATATCAGTTTTTAAAAATTTCCACCTATTTACTGAATTTCTTCATGTATGCATGCTGTTTGTCTTTATCTCTAGATTCTTTTACATTTAATCATAGCTATTTTAAAGTCTCTCCTTGATAGTTTCAACATCTCTGCCATCTTGGCATCTGATTATGTTGATAGCTTTATATCTTAACAATGTGTAACTTGCTTTGTTTTTGTGTCTTGTAACATTTGGTTGACTCTATGACACTATGTATAAAAGAACAGCAGAGACTGAAGTAAATCATTATGCTAAGAAGCGGACATATCTCATATTCTGCAAGATACTAGTGTCTGTGCAGGGGGAGGATGAATCTGTTTGGTCAGTAGATGTGTTGAGTTTTTACTTGGTCTTTGCTCTTGAAGTCTCTAGTGATGTGATAGTTCAAGTTCCTTTAGGAATTCATTGCTTTTACCTTGACACTTCTGTGAGTCCTGGAATGTCAGAATTTTTCTTCTCTGTGTTCCTGCTATACCCTCAACTTTCAGTCAGCTCTGAACTCCAGTGTCATAGGAAACCTCCTTTTGTCCTTTTTCTCTATCCCAGCAGGTAGTCTGGGTGGAGGTGCAGATGGGTGGGAGGTGGGGAGGGGGGGGTCTCAGTTCTTTTACACCAACTTCAGCCTTAGGCAAGCCTGGTGTACCTCAGTCTGAGTTGAGACTTTGAAAGCATGCCTGTACCTTCTTTTGGTGGCCAAATTGTGTTGTGTCAATGGCAGGCTTATGTTTGTGTGTGTTTTCTGTATACCATTATGTCTGACTTCATTTTTGAATCATTTTAGAATTCTGGGCCTGAGTGAGTTTTCTGCCTTATCCCAGGAGCAGAGGAGTTTTACCTAGTGTTCAGTGCAGGGACAAGTGTGTGTGAGTGCTCTTATCCAGCGGCTGCTTTTCTTTGAGCTTAGGGAAGGGGATAGTCAGAGAGTCTAGTCTCTCTTCCAGTGGCTTCACCTCCTTCTCTAGCTGTAGTCCATCTTTTCATGGAAGAAGCAGGAGTATTTACTGTCCTGGCTCTTGTGGCAGATGGCTTTTGCTTCAGTTGATAGTAGAGTCTGGGATGAGGCCAGTTTTTATCCTTGTGTCCCAGTGGTGGATGTCTCCCTTTGTACCCCCTTTCAAGGCAGGGCTTTCTTAGGTCTGTTGTTACATTCTTTTGTCTTAGTACCTGGAGGAGACTTGCAAAAAGAGCAGGGTGATGACTGTGGAGCGTCTGTCCTTGCATCAGGGGCTTTCTGGAATACTGATTGACTGTGCTAGCCCATACTGAGCTTTTAGGAATTTGATAAAATTTTAGTCGCTTATATATACGTTTAAAAATTAGAAGAAAAAATTTTTATTGCAATAAAAAACAACAAAAATACCATCTTAACTGTTTTTAAACCTACAGCTTAATAATGTCAATTCTGTTCACATTGTGTGAAAGATCTCAACTTTTTCATCTTGCCAAACTGAAACTGTATACCCGTTAAAAGCAACTCTATTTCCCACTCTCCTGAGTCCCTGACAGCCACCATTCTACTTTCTGTTTCTTACTTGCTTTTAGGACTGTTCATTTTTTTTTTTTTTTTCCCATTATTATGGCCAAAGGCAATAGCCTGTTTCTCTGTGAAAGGGGCTTGTTACCCACTGGAACCTATCACCTGGTTGCCTTGTGACTTTAAAAGTCTTTGGCCTCAGAAGCATGATTTTATAGGATATTTATCCTTAGTATTTTCCTTCTCCAGTTTACCTTAAATGTGCTTGATTTATTTCCTTTTTTTTTTTTGGAATGCTTGTTGAATTTTATATAGGTATTTTTAAAACTCATCTGATAAATCATCTTTCTCATTTAGTTGACTTTTATAAAGCATTTTAAAAATTTATTTATTTATTTATTTTTGGGGCGAGTGCAAGTGGGGGAGAGGCAGAGAGAGGGGGACAGAGAATCTGAAGCCGGCTCTGTGCTGACAGGCTGACAGCAGTGAACCTGATGTGGGGCTCGTAGTCACAAACCAGGAGATCATGATCTGAGTCTAAGTCAGACGCTCAACCAACTGAGACACCCAGGTGCCCTTGTTATAAAGCATTTCATTAGAGGGTTTATTAACATTGAACTATCTTTGCATTAGGGGATCAAACCCTGATTTTTCATAATTTATTTTTGTATAAATTTTCTTGATTCTGTTTGATAAATTAGAATGATACTTAGAATATACACATCTGTATTCACAAGTGGGATTGGTCTATAGTATTTTCTTTGCTATTGAATCATATTTTTATACAGATATTTTGGTGGAGGGTCACCTGAGTGGCTTAGTTGGTTAAGTGTCTGACTCTTGGTTATAGCCCAGGTCATGATCTCATGGTTTGTGGGTTTGAGGCCTGCGTCGGGCTCTGTGCTGACAGTGCAGAGCCTGCTTGGGATTCTCTCTCTCTCCCTCCCTCTTTTTACTTAAAAAATAAATAAATATGTTGGTGGATACATAAATTGAGAAAATATTCATGTCTTTCCATGAGCTACATTTAAAACTGTTCCTTATAGGCTAGTATTAGGTGCGAACCATTAGGTCATGGTTTTTACTTTTTTTTTTTTTTTTGAGTGGCATATATATATATATATATATATTTTTTTTTTTTTTCTAATTTCTTCTGGTTACTTGTCCATTACAGTTGTCATCTTCTTTTTTGGATTAAGTTTTGGGTGAGAAATTGCTCATGTGTTTTTTTGTTTTTTTTTTTTAATTGATTGATTGAGATATAACTGACATAACAGTTTAGTAGTTTTAGGTATACAACATATGATTTGCTGTATGCATATATTGCTAAATGATTAGCACAAGTTAACATCTATCACGACACAGCTACAATTGTTTCTCTTTCTTGTGATGAAACTTTTACGATTTACTGTCAGTAACTTTCAAATACAATACATTATTGATAACTGTAGTCACCATGCTGTACATTGTATGCCCAGAACTTACTTGTCTTATAACTGCAAGTTTGTACCTTTTGACCATTTTTATCCATGCCGTCCACACCCAGACCCTGGCAACCACCACTTTGTTTTCCATATCCATGATGTTCATGTCCCTCTCTACTCATTTGCTTCATAAGCTTTCAAATTTGTTGCCTTAGGATAGCATTTACTATTACCTACTATGTAATTACATTTCTATCGTAAAGCTTCTGTAACTATTTAAACTCCTAATATGGTCTTTTTTTTAACTGTTTTTATAAAAATGTTCCATAAGTTTCTTTGCTATTTTATTATGCTTAAAAAAAAACTTTTGAATTTTGCTTCATTTCTACTGCTTTTATTTTCTCTCATGACTTTTAGCTCATATTTTCTTAATTATTTGTCCTTTTTTTTTTTAACTTAGTTCTTTATTTTTTAATTTTTTTTTCAACGTTTATTTATTTTTGGGACAGAGAGAGACAGAGCATGAACAGGGGAGGGGCAGAGAGAGAGGGAGACACAGAATCGGAAACAGGCTCCAGGCTCTGAACCATCAGCCCAGAGCCTGACGTGGGGCTCCAACTCCCGGACCGCGAGATCGTGACCTGGCTGAAGTCGGACGCTCAACCGACTGCGCCACCCAGGCAGGCGCCCCTTAACTTAGTTCTTTAAAAGGTAAATCTTGGGGCGCCTGGTGGCGCAGTCGGTTAAGCGTCCGACTTCAGCCAGGTCACGATCTTGCGGTCCGTGAGTTCGAGCCCCGCATCGGGCTCTGTGCTGACAACTCAGAGCCTGGAGCCTGCTTCCGATTCTGTGTCTCCCTCTCTCTCTGCCCCTCCCCCGTTCATGCTCTGTCTCTCTCTGTCTCAAAAATAAATAAACGTTAATTAAAAAAAAATTAAAAATTAAAAAAAATAAAAGGTAAATCTCCTTTTAACTATGAAGGCATTCAAGTTAGAAATACTGTTCTGACTAAACATCCTTTGCTATATTCTATGCTTTTTTTTTTTTTTTTTGGAAGAATTATTCTTCCAAATATTTATTTGGAATAATTCCAAACAATTATTCATTATTCCTAATTTTTGTGATTTTTGTTGTAATTTTATTATAATTTAACTTATAATTTATAATTGATTTCTTCTTTGAATCAAGGATTTCTAGGACTATGTTTTAAAATTTCTGAGTATTAACTATTTTTAGGTCTTTGTCTTGTATTTATATTTAAATTTTGATTTATATTCAAAGACTTTGTTAAATAGTCTCATTTTAAAATAACTATATTTTTCTTTGTATCTATATGATTTGTTTTTAGAAATGTTTCATAGAGATTTGAATAAAAGTATTTTCTCAACTGAGGAATGTGATAACCCATTTTTCACCTGTTAAATGTAATTTAACAGGTTGAAGTGAGTTGATTTGTTTTAGGTTATTTTAAGTTATAACATTTTTTTTCAGTTAAATTGGATTAATTCAAAAGGTGGTGTATTAAGTTCTACATTCTGATCTTGTTTTTGTATCTTCATTGGATTTTTAAAATTTATTTTTTATTATTTTAAATTATAAAATATAAGCAACATAAAATTTACCATCTCACCCATTCTTAGCGTACAATTAAGTAGTGTTAAGTATATTCACATTGTTGTGCTGTGCATCTCCAGAACTTACTCATCTGGCAAAACTGAAACTATATACTAATTACACTACTCCCACTACCTGCCCCCGCCCCCCCCGCCTCCCAGGCAACCACCATGCTACTTTCTGTTTCTAGGAGTTGACTATTTTAGATACTTCTTATAAGTAGAATCCTATGTTGTCTTTTTGTGACTGGCTTATTTTAGTTAGCATAATGTCTTCACAGTTTATTTATGTGCGAGCGTTTGTCCAGGTGTCCTTTTTAAAGGCTGTATAATGTTAAGTTGTATTTATACCACATGAACATGTGTGTACAAATGTCTTTTGAGTCTCTGCTTTAAATTCTTTTGGACACATAACCAGAAGGGGAATTGCTGTATATTGTAATTCTGTGTTTAATTTTTTAGGAATTGCTATACTGTTTGCCGCAGCACCTGCACCATTTTGCATTTCCATCAGCAGGGCACAGGGGTTCCGATTTCTCTACATTCTAGCTAATACTTGCTATTTTCTGGAATTATTTTTTTTTCTTTTGATAAGAGCCATTCTGATGGGTGTGAAGTGACGTCTCATTGTGATTTTGGTTTGCATTTCCCTGATAATTAGTGATGGTGAGCATCCTTTCATTTGCTTATTGGCCATTTGTATATTTTCTTTAGAGACATGTCTGTTCATTTACTTTGCCCATTTTTAGTTTTGATTTTATTGTTGACTTTTAGAAGTTCTTTGTATATTCTGGATATTAACCCCTTATCAGATACATGATTTGTAAATAGTTTTCTCCCATTCTGTGGGTTGCCTCTTCACTCTGTTGAGAGTGTCCTTTGAGGCACAAAAGCTGTTCATTTTGTTTTCGTCCTATTTATCTGTTTTTTCGTTTGTTGCCCATACTGTTGGTATCATGTCCAAGATCTCCTTGCCAAATCCATTGTCATGAAGCTTTTTACTTATGTTTTGTTTTGAAAGTTTTGTTGTTTCATGTCTTCATTAAATTTTTTATAGCTTTGCTTGTATGTTTATTTGTGTATTGTTTGGTACATATAACTCCATGACATTTCTTAAAATTACTATTCTTTTTATTGAATGCCTTTAAAATGAAACTTATCCTATACTGATGTTCATATTGCCATTCCTGTTTTCTTTTTGAGGAAGAGTTTAACTATATTGGATTTTACTCTACCAATCTATTTATTCTGTCATTAGCTTTTCCTTTTTAATTTGTTTTGTCTTATAAAGTAGTGTTGTTGTTTTTTTTCAGTATCTAGGGTTTTTTTTAAACTCATTTTCTCTGCTTTTTAATAGTTACATGTAACATAACAACCATATACTTTTTCTCAGTTATGATTTTTTAGCTATTTTTCCTTCATAATTCCTTTTGTGAATTTAATCAAAGTGGATATTTATTTTCTTTTATTTCCTACATGACTCCTATCGATTTGGAGGATGCTCTGTGCTTTACCATTTGACTAATCATGCTTCATGTTTATAGCCACTGTTAGCTCATATAGTGTTTTGTGTGAGAAGGAAAATGCATCATTTCCTTAAGACTACTCTGATTGACAAAAAATTGTTGTAGTATACTGCCATCCAGAACATTTTGCTAACAGATACACAAATCTCCGAGGTCTACAATGTGAAGGACTCCCTCTAAGATGTGATGCCCTTGGCTGGATATAACTTGCTGTGATAAGAGTAGGGAAAATAGATTTTTTACTACGTTTTATAGCAAGGTGACTGCCATTTTTCTTACTTTTTCTCTTTTGTGAGTTTTCATTATCTCGGTCCCCTGGTATGGTGAGGTATACTAGGGATGCTTTATTCTAAGAATATGAGCCTATGGATATTGTACTGCTGGCATTATTTCATAATTCTCTAGAGACTTCTGTGTTAATAGAAGTTCATTGGTTTCTTCAGTTAACAATATAAGCCTTGGGGTGCCTGGGTGGCTCAGTCGGTTGAATGTTCGACTCTAGATTTTGGCTCAGGTCACGAGTCCAGGACTGTAGGATCGAGCCCCATGTTGGGCTTGGCAGTGAGCATGGAGCCTGTTTAAAATTTTCTCTCTCTCCCTCTACCCCTCTCCCCTGCTTATACTGTCTCTCTCTCTCTCTCTCTCTCCAAAACAAAACAAAACAAAACAAAACAAAACAAAACAAACCTTGGGCAGAAAAATTATTTCAGTCCTAATACAGCTTATAGATATTTTGAACTTGTTATCTTAGTTTTTTTTAAATACATATGCTTTAGGTAGCACACTTTTTTGATGTTTATTTTTAATTTTTGAGAGAGTGCACGTGAGCGTGAGTGGGGGAGGGGAGGAGAGAGAGGGAGACACAGAATCTGAAGCAGGCTCCAGGCTCTGCTGTCAGCAGAGAGCTCAATGCCAGGCTCGAACCCACAAACCACGAGATCATAACCAGAACCGAAGTCGGACGCTTAACCGACTGAGCCATCCAGGCACCCCTTGTTGTCTTAGTTTTTAACCCTAATTTGAAAAGCACAGCAATCTTTGATCTCCATATTGTTAAAATATTTTCTGAAAAGTCTTACTATAAAATCATAAACTGTGTGCTCGGAACACTCACAGTCATGGAAATCAACTAATTTTCATTGAGTGTTTATAATGTGCCTAAGATTGTGTTTAGATCTTGCCTTAGTTTGCTTGGGCATTGGGTAGTTTAAACAACATAAATTTATTTTCTTACAGTTCTGAAGAGATCCAAGATCAGGATTAGTTCCTGGTGAGGACTTTCTTCTTGGCTTGCAGGTGGCTACCTTCTCACTGTGTTCCTATATGAAGGGGGGAAGGGGCGGGGGCGGAGAGAAAGGGAGGGGAGGGAGCTTTGGTATCTCTTCTTGTAATTAAAGCCCTATCTATGACCTCACAGGCCATATTTACAAATACAGTTGTTGCCTTGGGGGTTATACTTTCAACATAAACATTTTGGGCAGACAGACATTCAGTCTATAACAGATTCAGAGCCTAAATTCTTGAAAAATAAGGCATTAAGTCTTAAGTTTACTGTAAGAGTGAGTTCTTAGTAGTTTGACTTTGTGCCACAGTAATAAAATTACACATTCATGGCCATATGTAAAGAATTTAAAGAGATCAAAACCTCATCCAGAGAGCATCTTGAAGAATTACCACGTATTCAAGAGTATTGGTTTGTGGGGAAGGATATATAACCCTGGACTTTTCTTCCTAGAAGTGAAGAAATGGTCTCCAAACATAGGCTGTTGGGTACCATGTACAGTAATACTAAGGACTCAGCAAGAAAATGCTGTTCAAGCTTCTGGCTATGCCTCAGTGTCTGCTTTTCAAACAGAGCATTGGCAAAAACGGGGAGGAAATAAAGATTTTCTTTTCCCATTTTGGGGGGATAGGTTTTGTCTAGTATATGTTTATTTTATTTGGATCTAAAGCAATATGAGCATGTATTTACTGAATGTGCTTGGTAGTGGATTGAACGGTGGTTGTTAAGAAGAGATACGTCCCTGTCAATCTCACCAAGATCTGAATGTTATCTTTTTTGGAAAAAGGGTCTTTGCAGATGCAATTAAGAACATTGAGATGAGATCATCCTGGATTACCTGGGTGAGCCTTAAATCCAATGACAAGTATCCTTGTGAGGGTCAGAAGAGAAGTCAGTATGAAGACTGAGGCAGAGTTTGGAGTAGTGTGGTCACAAGCCTAGGAACACCAAGGAATGCCAGCAGCCACCAGAAAAGCTGGAAGGGGCATGGATTCTCCCTTAGGGTCTTCTGAGAAAGTGTGGCCTTGCCTTCACCTTGATTTTGGGATTCTCGCCTCCAGAGCTATGAGAGAGTGATTTCTGATTTTAGCTACCAAGTTTATGGTAATTTGCTAGGGCAGCCACAGGGGACTAATCCCTACCCACTGTGAGGAATTCTTTCTGCCAAATGTGAGGGGTCCAGAATTGAGCAAGACAAGTCCTTGCTACCAGGAATGGAAACTTTTTTGAAAAGGAAACAAAAACATAATTACATATTACAATAAATTGAATATTCTAATTTTGTATAGGATGTTCTGAAAGCATTGAAGGGTACAGCTACCTTGGTTTAGAAAGTTTGGAGGATTTTTGAGGAAGAGACTTTTGATCTGGGTTTGAGGAGTAAGAGTGTACCTGGACGGAGGGGCTGGAGGGAGAAATGCGTATCAAAGGGTGTGCCCTGTTCCTTTAACCCCCCTGTGACATGAGCACCCCATCTGAAATCTTATTATCTTCAATTAGAGTAAAGCACATTGTCAATTTGAGGCTGCCTTATCTCATACTCTAGTAGTATGCCTAGGTGGTAAATAGAAAAGATAAAAAAACAAAAACAAAAACAAATCACCCTCCATCCAGGCCCCATCACTTATTCTTCTGGCTCAGTATGAAATCAGTAGCCTACACATGAGGCCACGGGTATAAAGAGCTGCTTACTCTGTGATGGGGCAGGGGAAAGGGTTGGTAAACTTCTGTATAAAGGGCCAGGAAGTAAATATTTTATTTTACTTATTTTTTGAAGTAAATATTTTAGACTGCTGTCTACATAGGGTCTCCAGGGCTGTGCATGTATATGTATATGTGTGTATATATATAAATTTTCAAAACACACATATATAAATTACAACTTTTTAAAAATATGTATGTTCTACAACATACATATTTGTTGAATATGTATGTTGAAAAACTTTTCTTGGAGAGCAGGCCTTACAGAAATAGGTCCTGCGCTCTATGTGGCCTATAGGCCGCAGTCTGCTGACCCTTGTTCTATGATATATTAAACTAGGGCTTTCTTTTTCTTTGTAAAGGAGAGTGAAATATTTCTGCTATAAAGAAGAGATATAAATATGAACAACTTAAAATCTGAGCCAAGGTATTAGCTATTGAAATTTACGACTTTCTAACCTTAAACAAATATTGAACAAGCTTAGAAATGGCCAGGAAATTTTCTTTAACATCTTAAGTTTTCTTTAACATCTTTGCCCCTTTAATAAATGGAACTTAAAAAGCATATTTCAAAGATTCAAAAGAAGAGGAAGCATGACATGTTAATGTTTCTCTAATAACACCACTTTCAAAGGCTACATTTCTAGTTTAGTAACTAATAACATTTTTAAAAGCCCATTTCTTTTTCATTAGCACAGATGTTTTCCTATGCGAGAGGTATTGTATTTTGAAAGATGCTTTAACGACATTATGTTCTTTAGGATGTAATTGGACATTTTCGCTCGTCTTATGAGGGAACTTTGTTTTTTAGGCTTTTTTTTCCTTCTTTTTTTCATTCATAGCTCCTGAAACTTCCCAAAGTGCTGTAGCTTCAGAAATTGCCAACAAATTATTTTAGGATTATTTTCAGTTCTCTTAAGGTAAGCTACTATAGGTATCTCAGAGATGACTTATTTTTAGTTTCTACAAAGCAGTTACAAATTAGGTGTTATAAAAAACTTTACTTTGAGCTTAAAATGAAAGGAATATTAAGGATGTTTTCAAAAGATGTCTTACGGGTCAGACTTTCTTTCAGGCTATAGCACAGTTCTCATCTGTTCTTTTTTTTTTACCCACTGGGTACATACAGTTCAAGTGGATCAATAAAATTTGCTGAGGCAAAAGGTAATTTTGAATACAAATTGTATTCTGGAAGTCAATCTGAGATACAAAATTAGGATGCTTAGCAGTCGGTCTCTTGTGTTCCACGTGGTACTTGTATCTTGTTTCTAGGTTACGAGCCACCGATTCCTTACCCTCCAACTGCTTGCTTTAGCTGCATCTCTCATCCCACTGACCTCCTTTCAGAGAAAGATCTCAAGTCATTTCAGTTTCATTCAGACCAACTGTGATATCGTTGGTGAAGTCTGGCAAAACAATTAGAATTTTTGCATTTGTTGAGTGGATTACAGAAACTGCAGTCCATCTCCTTGGCGTAGACTAGGCCATTAGGTTGTAACACGAGTTATTATTTGTTCCCATTCCCCAGTCTAGAGGAAGAGACCAAGCACATTGGATGACCTCTAGAGTTACGCTGTGATAAGAACTGTAGTCCTGGCCATAGAGGGAAAGTCATGGTAACTCCTAAGAATGCTCTGTGGAGGGATGGCCTATGAGCCACACCTTGATGGGTGGGTTGCTTTTGAATGGGTGGAGGGAGAGGAAAGGGCTGTCCAGGCACAGGAAGCAGCTTGAGCTCAGGGTGAGGCAGGAAGTGCTGGGTGTGTATAGGGCTGAGGTCCACTGTGGCTGATTGAACCCACAGAAATGCTTTCTTTGGAAATATACAATGCTTTCATAGATTTAAGCCAACAGAGAAACTTGAGAGACTTCACTTTAAAAATTTAGATTTCCAATTTCTTTTGAAAACTTTGAATATCTTATAACCATTGGTTGAAGCTTATCGTTATTCCTTGGTCCCACATTATTTTAATTACTATATTTTAGACATTTTAATGTGGATTAAAGTCTTCCCTCCCCCCCCTGCCGCCAAATGTCTTGGCTACTGTGGCCACTTTATTCCATATCACTTTTTTTTTTAATGTTTATTTTATTTTAGAGCATGTGAGCAGGGGAGGGGCAGAGAGAAAGAGGGAGACAGAGGATCTGAAGCAGGCTCTGCACTGTTAGAGCAGAGCCCATTGTAGGGCTCAAATCCATGACCTGAGCTGAAGTCACTTAACTGACTGAGTCACCCAGGTTTCCCTGTCTTTTTTTTTTTTTTTTTTAAGTTTATTTATTTTGAGAGAGAGGGAGGGAGAGAGCGAGCGAGCATGAGCTAGGGAGGAGAAGAGAGAGACAGGGACAAGGAGAATCCCAAACAGGCTGAACATTGTCCATGTAGAGCCTGAATCGGGGTTCCATCTCACAGACCATGAGAATATGACCTGAGCCGAAATCAAGAACTGGTGTTCAACCCATTGAGCCACCCAGGCACTCTAATTCCATAGGACTTTTATAATTATTTTATTTTACTAGAAATATGGTATGTATTTATAGTTTACTCAAACTTTGTTTTATGTTGTTTTTCAGTAAAACACAGATTTGAGTTCTATAGGTATTTTATATTTGTAGTTGCTATTGTGAATGTACCCCTCGACCTTTTATATTTTTTAACTAGTCATTGTTGGCATGTTTTTGTAGGAAATCCCCATTGTTTGGATTGACATTTTTATTATGTTAAGGAAGTACCCTTTTCTGTTTTCACTAAGAATTATAATCAAGAATAGATTTCAAATTTTATCAAATGTTGGGCATCTTATAATATTCCTTTTTGACATGTTAGTGCTTTGGATCATAGTATGTGGCTTTTTAGTAGTAAATTAGTAAGCTTCACATGTTTTTCTGTGTTCTAGAGTAGTCAGAGCATCAGAATGATCTGTTAAAAGTAATTTTGACATCTATCATCTGTTCTTTGAATATTGGGAAACTTGATGTCTGTATCTTTTTAAAATAGGTAATTATTTAGGTTTATTCCCCCCACTGCATCCCACATAATCTGTTCTGTAGCATTGATCCATTCAGATTTCCTACTTCTTTTAAATCAATATTGATTGATATTCATGGTTACCTCTAAAATAATGTTGTAGTTGTTTTCAGATTTGTTAGCATAAATGTAAACATGTATTTAAAAAATTTCCATTTGGTGGTTAAAAGTAGTTCTTCATTTCATGATTTGTGTATTTTATATCCTTGAAAATTAGTTTATGTCTTACCATTTAAAAAATATTCAAGTTTAGTACTTCTGTTTTCTGTTGCATTTCCTAATTGGTTGTTTGAGTATGGTTAGAGTTTAAATTTAGTTATTCTTTTTCTTTCTTTCTTTCTTTCTTTCTTTCTTTCTTTCTTTCTTTCTTTCTTTCTTTCTTTCTGGAGAGAGTGTGTGAGCATGGAGGGACAGATGGGGGAGAGAGAGAGAAAGAGAGAGAGAGAGAGAGAGAGAGAGAGAGAGAGAGAGAATATGAATGCATGAATGAATGAATCTCAAGCAGGCTCCATCTCAAGACCCTGCAATCATGACCTGAGCCGAAATCGAGAGTCGGATGCTCAATGACTGAACCACCCAGGTGCCCCTAGTTACTCATTTTTAGTTAAAACTGATACTTTCTGTGTTTCATCACACAGTATATGAGTAGTTTAGATAAAATTGCCACATATATTTGAAAACAATGTGTGAACTCAATGTAAAATTTGATGTAAAGGTGTTAACCTTAGTCTGTTGTTCATAAAGAGTTCTCCTTGGCTTCTAGAAGAAAGATCATATGTAAGTGAACATTTAGAGTTTTTCACAGTTGTAGAGCAGTCAGTAGGAATTCAGCAGCCATCTGATACCCTAATAGTTTTGAAAAAGTTGATCTACAGAGATTCTCAGGAAACCGGGGTGATGTAGACATAGGTTAAGTTATTGCTACTGTTCTAGAGCACAGTGCATGTACTCAAAGAGATGGGGGGACATACTTCAGAAGAATGTGGAAAGAGCCTTTTGGTAGGATCATTACTGGATGAGTATGAAGTGTCTGTGCCATCACAGACATGTGGATGCATTTAGTTTCTGAGATGGCTGATGCTATAAGAAGTAAAGTGTTAAAAAAAAAAAAAAAAGGCGGGGTGGGGAGGAACAAAATAGCACATGGAAGATTGAGCATTTTTATCGAATGGAAAGTAAAGGACTATATGTAGAGTGGATAAGCCTAAACTTTGTTTTATCAAGACAAATGATCTAACATATCTCATAACTAAATATTTTTGTGAGAACAATTGCTTTTTCTCTTGAAACTTGTATAAAATGTATTTGTCTCGACTGTTTGCTGACTGGAATCTCAAGGCCTATATGTGGGCATTTCCACTTTAATGTCTTCTCTTTGCTCCTCAGCAACTCATGTTCTGACCAAGTGGATGCATCATTTTTCAGGTACAGGGCAAGTTTTAATGGCTTTACTGGGCTTTCCTTGATTTCTAGTGTCTGATAAGTGGTTTATTTCTCTAAGCTTTTTTTTTTTTTTTAATTCTTTAAATTGGTATACATACCTAGAGACCTCAGAGTTAAATAGGTAGAACATGAAATGATCTAAAAAGTGATGAATGAACATTCCTTTTTTTATTTTTATCTCAATAGGGATTATTATCTTGAAATCCAACATATTTCTTTAACATAGTGGTACTGTAATTACAAATTGATTGGAAAGTGTAGAGAAAAATTGCATAGAGACTCTTACCTGGAATATTTGCTCTTGGAAATGGAATCCTGAATACACATGTGTCCCATGTAGCCATCTTTAGCCTCTTTTCGTTCGAGTTGTTTTGAATTGGAACTAACTCCCTTGGCGAGGGTGTACTGTCATAATACAGAAAAAGAATAAGAAAGTCTTTCTTGAATTGTTTGGCTTGGCTCTGTTATATGGTCAGGAGAGATAGTTTGAGTTGCTACAACACCGTATTGTCTTTATAGATAGAGAAAAATGCCTGACAATACTTGTGTTAGAGAAGATGTCTAATAATCATTTGCTTAGCATAATAAAATTATCTGTTTTCTAGACAGTTTTATTTTGTCGAATGTGACTTAATTTATGGTCTTCATAAGCCAGTGAAAAATTCATAATTTATGTGAGCAGTTTTGTAAGTATGCATTTATTTTAACTCCAGAAAATGTCATTGCTTATCAATAATGCGAACGTTTGGAAAAAATGTTGAAAAAAATTTTCAAATGTTGAAAAAGACAATTTATGTCTTGAAATGTAGTGTTGAGTAAAAGAAATGGGAGTTTAATTATAAAGTGCCCTAAATTAGTCTCACTTTTATTATGTTAGAAAACTTTTCATTTCCTCTTCTAGTGAAGTGTATTAATCAAGACATCACCAATATTTAAATTAATAAGTGAACTTTTCAGATAATTAAATGAAAATTTATGTTAAATATTTAAATGCAATTTTAATGTCTAAGATGTCCAATTAAAAAATTGATATAGTTGTTGAAATACCTGTATTATCAAAACAGTCTCAAATATCAGTTTAGATAGCTACTTGTTTAAGACTCTGCAAGCATTTCCTATATACAGGTAAAGCATAGATGAAGCCTTTAATAGCTAGTAAGCAGCAAATGTGATTATGAAATATAATTGACTATGAGTGCCTTGAGGACAGGGACAATGCTTTATAAATAGCCTTGAATTCTTAGCTACTGTGGTACAAGCTGTATAGAGTAGGGGCTCAATCAAGTGTGTGAAATTCAATTATACCATTTCTTTTTAAAGCTGACAAGAAATTGCTATCTCATAACTACCTTAATTTTATTACAATAAGAGGTGATGCTGAGAGCGTCAGTGTCTGGACTTGAGTTCCCCTCCCCACGCACTGTCCTTACACATGATATGAAAGGCGTTTTCTCCCTCTCACTTTACAAAAGCCTTCTTCCTCCTCTCCTTGGGAGATAATTAGGCACAGTGTGTATTAGTTTTTATCCTTTTATTTTCAGTGCTTGAGTATTGAATTATTTGAACAAGCACTTCATCCTTTTATAGAAAAGGTCCTCCTTCAGAAGCTGTGTTTCTGTTAACATGTTCAGGTTGGAAGCCAAGTAATGCTGTCTCCTGCACTTGTGCCCTTGGTGAGAGAAGCCAAGAAGTCATCCTGTGTTTGCCCTAGGAATCTATGAGTCTTTTGTCAAGGACCTTTTCCCTCTCCTCTCTACTTTTCCTTCCCCTTGCTGGCTTTCTCAGTACTTTTTTTCTCTTTGCTTTGTGAATACATTTACAGTAATGTCAAATTATTCTACTCTGTATCGTATGATGCTTCCAATTAGACTATTTCAAATATGGTAATGATGTGATTTTAGTGTTTTTGCTTCTTCCCATTTTCTCTTCATTAATCAGATTGATATTTTTCAAAAAATTTAAACAACTAGTCCGGTAAAGTTGGAGATAATTTGGGACAAAACTAAATTCTGTTTTGGAGATTTAAAATTCATTTAGTTGTAGTATTTCTAGAAAATACTTGAATTTTAAGAAGTCTGAAATGGCTAAGTAAGTTACTATTTTTTTTTTTTTTTTGGCAGTATATCTCCTGACCTTATGTTTAGACCATCGGAACTGCATAATTGTTACCAACTTTCTTAAGAGAGTTATGAATACAGTTATCCAGTAAACCTTGTATTTATTTAGTAAAAGAACAGGTGTCTTTGACCAGCATTGAAACAGTCATTTCCTTATGCTGCACTTGGCCCTGGTGATGTACCAAATATAATGCTGACCCAGTCCACTGTGAACTATGCAGCTTATGGTCCAGTAGAAAAGACAGACATCCAACAAATAATTTCAGAAATTAATTAAATTAATAATATGGGTAAAGGGCTATTGAGGAAAAGTATACGGTGCCACTATGGAACCTATACAGAGCACAGAAGTGGTCCTAACCTACTTGAGTAATGTTTACTCATCAAGTTTAAAGTACGGGCATCTCTTCACCATATTTCATCTCACAGTTTCCAATGTCTGTTAGTTTTGGTGATTCTCTTTTAAGTTGCTAGCCTATTGCTTCTTGAAATCTAATGAATTTAGGAGTCAGTAGATTTAATTAGGAAGACTGTGTGTGGTCATGAACTTCTATGCTGAATGAGGAAAATGTTTTCTTTATAGAATATTATTGACTCCAAAATTATATATTAGCTATCTCTAGCTATATTATATTTTCAGTCTGTGTGACGGGGAAAATGGTGATGCCATGAACAGAAATAAGGAAGCTGAGACAAATATAGGTGATCTGGAGACAACAGTAAAAGCCATATCTGACTTGACCAAGAAAGTCGGGTCCTGATCACTCAAAACTTTAGGTATATAGATTCACTGAAACCATATGGTATTGAATAGCATGTAATCTTTAGTGATTCAGAGGACATGCAAGTCAAGAAATTTTGGTACCAGATTCATCTTTATGAATCTCAATTTATGTGAATGTGCAGAAATGTCAGGCTGTAAAGTTATGGTTGAATAAATGTCGGATAACAGAACATGAGTTTAATCATTCAGTGAATATCTCTACCTGTCCACAGAGGAATAATGATGTAGTACTCAAAACTCTCTGGAAACAAAATGTACAAATCATTGAAATAATGTAACAAAAATATGTTCAACTGTGATGATTCACAAGCCCCCCCAACATACCTCATCTGGGACTTTTCATTATCTGTATATGCTTCTCTGTTTTTGAATGGTGTGTGTGTGTGTGTGTGTGTGTGTGTGTGTGTGTGTGTGTGTGTGTCTGCCTGCATGTGCGCACGTGCATTTTAATAACTGGGTAAAATAAATTTTGTGACCCAGTTTTGGAAGGGTAATTACCCACTGGAAAAAATGGCTCTGAGTTTAAAAAAAAAAAAAAAACTTTTAAAAGTTTATGTATTTTTGAAACAGAGAGAGAGAGAATGAGAACATGAGTGGGAGACACAGAATCCGAAGCAGGCTCCAGGCTCTGAACTGTCAGCACAGAGCCTGACGAGGGGCTCAAACCCATGAACCGTTGGGTCATGACCTGAGCCAAAGTTAGACACTTAACCGACTGAGCCACCCAGGCACCCTGCTCTGACTTTTCTTGTATTAAATTCACTTTTTAGGATCTATTGCAATGTTATGTTTTAGCTAACTCCATCTACTTCTAACAAAACTTCTATCATTTGTCTTAAACTATTATGTAAACTGTGATGCTGTGATAAAGTAGGTCTCATTTTGTGATGATGAGTTATTTGTGTAATCATACTTTATTTGATAGTATCATAGTAGATCAAGCCTTTTGAAACTTGGCAGAATTGAATTATGGCTCATCAATACATATTCATAGTGGTTTTGAAATTGTCTCTTTCATTTCAAATCCTTTACAGGAAAATGAAACATTTCCTTAATTTTGGTTATTTATGTTTTTTCCTCAAAAAGATCTACAAAGTCAACACAAATAGCACATTATAGCTTCACCAAATACCTCTAATTAAAAATGTGGACTTTGTTCTTCAGAATTCTCTGTGGGGTGTACTTAGGCTATTTAGGAGGTTGTCTGCTTGTTAGTGACCGCTGATAGCCAGCATATCCCTGCTCCTGCTACATTCTGCTATTTTAGATTCAGAGTACCTTCGAATGGGCATTTTTCATGCTGCATTGTTGATATTTCTTAGCAGCTGGGTTAACGTCATTGAAATTGCAGATTTTTCAGATCAAATTGTTGTTTTAATTTGACACCATGAAGAAACCCTCAAACGACCAGCAAAAAGGATCTTCCTAGTTAATAATCTTAGAAAATTAAAAAAAAAAAAAGGAAAAAAAATCTTAAGTGAAATTTGATTTCAACATCTGGGGTGAAATTATACAGTGTCCTAGAAGTAATTTTCCAATAGAATTTTTAGAAATAATAATTTTTAAAGTTATCTATTTAGAAATAATTTCAAATTTATAGTAAGTTGTATTATCAGTACAGCTGTTAGCATTTCACCATGTTTGCTGCCTCATATGCCTCTGTCTCCCATTATCATTGGTGTCTTAATGAGACATTTGAGAGCAAACTCTGGACATGATGCCTATCATTCCTAAATTCTTTAGCGTATTTTTGCCCAAAAAAAGAACACTCATGCATAACTACCATACATACAATGAGTTCCAAAGTCAGGAAGTCCACACTGATACAACACAGCCATCCAATCCACAGATGTCATTCATATTTCACCAACTACCCCATTGCCTTTCCATTCTGGTGAGAAAGCCATCCAAGGACATTCACTGCAGTCAGTGGACATGTGTCTTCAGCTCCTCCAGTTGGGAATATTTCCTCAGTCACTTCGGTTTTTCATGTCTTTGACAGTTGTGTAGGATACAGGCCTTACATTTTATAGGATTATCCTGAGCCATTGATGGTGTTAGTTTTGATCATCTGGTCATGTTAGTGCCTGCGATTTCCCTTCCATAAAGGCACCATTTACCCTGTGTAATTGATTAGTGCTAAAATTATACCAGTATCCCTTTCCTCATCATAGTTCCATCCACCAGGCTTATTTTCCATGAATGCTTTGCCTAATCAGCCACTGCAGTGATACTTGCCAAGTGGTGATTTTCATTTTGTTTCAGTTCTTCTACTGGTAATGTGCTTTGTGGAAGAGCCTTCCCTTTTCCCTCACTGATTTATTTTTTCATGTATCGTAGATTCCTAGTTCTTTCAATGGGCTACGGTATGTTACTATCCTTACTTATTTTGATGCTCATGTATATTATCCCAGGCTTGGCAAATGGAAGTCTCTTCTAAGTAGCTCATGTGTCTTTTGGCCCATCCTCATCAATTTTTGAGTACTTCTTTATTTTGGGGCACAGTAGGTAGTGACAGTCTCACCTTGTGCTAGCCCCCTCTTTGTAATACATTATCTCTCTTCAGGTACCCCTTGTTCCTGTTAGTAGAGAATGATACTTAGAAAGTAAGACTGGGGTGGGTAGTTGTAAATAAATGGCTTCTGGCTTTGGCCTTCCCCTCTTTAAAACAAAACGAAACAAAACAAAACAAAACAAAACAAAACAAAACAAAGGCACAAGTAAGTGGACCCACACAGTTCAAACCTGTATTGTTCAAAGGTCAGTTGTGCTCCTGATTTCAATCCAACATTTCAGAGTTCTTTTTAGTCTTTGCCCTTTCTGTGTTTGTAAATACTGCTCCAGCGGTAAGAAGTCTAGGCTTAGCCTCAGCATATGTTATTTATTTGCTCGATCATTTTACCAATTTCCCCTATCCTCACTCTCTGTCTTACTGCCTGATATCACCTCACCCTCCATTACCGGTGCCCTGTGTCCTTGGTCCCCAATGGTCAGCTGCCAGCATGCCTCTGTGTTGCTCCGTTCTGTCCCTCCCCTCTCCAGGACGTTGGAGCCACTGCGCATGCTCACCTGCACATGCCCTCCCCCTTCCCCCACAGCACTCCTTGTCCTCTAAAGCTGCCAGGCACAAATCGGTGTTTCGAGGTTGAATTTATACCATTGTATGCCGTTAACACTATTGTTAGAATGTGTGTATGTGTTTTGTTTTCAGTTTACATCCACCCTCAGCCCACCCCACGTACTCTGTCTGAGGCATCACATGAGGTATACTACAGAAGTGAAGAAGGTAGACACAGTCTTCATCCATATGGAACCATGACTGGGGGGTGAAACCATTGAATTACGGATGATGATAAATGTTATGGAAGTACATTGGAAGTGCTTCCCTAGTACCCCTGTACTTAATGTTATCTTTGTCCTCCAAGATTTACTGAATGAATTACTTGGTATTTGTGGTGTGAGTATATGTATATAGCTAGGTTCAAGGAGAGGCTGAGAGAGGTACAGAATCTCTGAGTATAAGGCCATTACTCCCATGTGATGGTCTCACACAGTCTTCCTCTCTTGGTCGGAGGGTACTAGCTCATGTTTCTGAATAAGGTGAGGTTCATATTGTATAAGTTTATATGCTTATGGGGTTGATGTAGGGCAAAGAGATTTCTTTAAAACCACTTAGAGAATAAGAATTAGGAATATAAGTCCAACAGCAGAACATGAGTCATCAAAATAGCCTTTTCTGACATTCAGAAAGTAAACACGTTAATGAAACGTCACTCATTTGTGTTGTATAACATGGCCTATGGCATGCAACATTATCATTTTAAAGATTTGAAAATATTAAGTGTTCTGTGTGAACTTGTTTACTTGTTTGCTTAAATATAAACCTTTTTATGTTTTGAATACAATTGCATAATAATAGTGCAGAACTATATAAACTGCCTAGGAAAGTATTTTCTAAAAAATGTTAAGCAAGCAATGAAGACTCCTTGCATAAAATTTGAAAAACAAAGGTTACCAGAGTCTAATTTTTATGATGGCTCTTTCCTGTGATGTTAACTAAATAAATATCTGAGAAGTACACATTCCTGTCTTGTGTCAAAACCTACATATGAGGTTTGGTAAAACCATTCATTATTCAGTCTGAGAACTTGAGGGCAGTAGGTCTGAAGAGTCCCGGAAGCTTGAAGGAAGTTCAGAAATTGTCTGTCTTCCGAAGACAAAAGTAAAGTGACTTGTCCTAGGTCTTTGTAGAGTTTGAATGCAATAGTGCCAGGGTCCCAGATAGGAATATAGCTGTTGGGACGCCAAGTCAAAATCTGTATCCCAGGACTCAGTGCTTCTGGAGGTGGTGGTGGTGGTGGTGGTTTAATAATCATGATTATAATGGTGATTGTAATTATTATTATTTGATTGGGCTAGCAGTTTGTAACACCAAGCTGCTGCCAGGAGGTAAGCAATACTGATGGTAATTACCTGGATCATTTTTAGCACTTAATTAAAATGGGCCCAGTGTCCTCTCATTATCTGATTTCAAGATTCTGAGCAGTGAGTTCAGCATTAGCTGTGAGTGAGAAACTGAAAATCTGAATTACCTTTAGTATTATGATTGAAATGGTTACATTCCTGGGACCAAGATTTCTGGGATTCTAGGAGGAGGTGAATGCCACAGAGAGAAATTTAGAGCTGAAGTGTCTAAATATCATTTGATAGTAGAAGCTAACTGAGGCTTATAAAATTTAGTTGAGCTGCTGGTTGCTTCCATTTCTTAGTTTCTTTCTTTATTGGGTTTATAAGTGTCATGAAGGGAAGAGAATAGGAAATTGAGTTCTGAAGATCTGTGTGTAGGCCAACAGATGCACCTAGAAGTCAAAAGGAATATTTTTAAAAAGTACTTGGAGGAAGCAATTTGTGGAGTAGGGGCCTCAGTATGGAAAAATAATGAGTTGCTGCGTTAGAAAAAAGTTGCTTTGCAGACATTTAAATCCTAAAACACATGAATATATGTATAACATTTATATTTTAAAGTATGCTGTGTGGTTAAGTGTTTGTGAAAATACTGGAAACTTAAAAATGTGTTAAGAATGTTGGGATGTAGTGTCTGAGTCTTGTTAGCTCAGCAGCATATGTAATATTCCGTCTTTGGGCCAAGGTTGTGATGCCTTAAACGTTACTGTGATTTAATAATAGTTTTTAGAAATTTGAAACTGTTTAAGCAGGCTCTACACTCCCATTTACAACTCATACGTGATGTGATTTTGTGCCCCAGTTTTCCTCCTGTTTTTGGTTGTTAACTAACGAAAAAAGCCAGAGCGAGCTTTAGTATTACGGATCCAGCAAAGGGTATAGTACACACTAATCACATTCTCACCGTTAAAAGTTCTTCCCCAGATGTTTGTAGAAGTGATACTTCATTGTATTTTCTGAAAATGCCAGGTACCCCTGGAACTCTGAGAGCTCGCCAAATTAATTTATACTAGTCATAAAATCCTTGAGAAAACACCTGTTTCACCATCTTTGAACATGGCTCTCACAGACTCTTTAAGAGCTTTGAATTTGAACTCAGAAATGTCTGACTTGATGTTGCTTATGCATCCAGGTCTTTACCTTTTTTTTGCATCACTTTTCACATAATGAATTAAGCTTAAGGCCACAGACGGTGTCGGGGATTTCCTGAACTTGGTCATAAACCCCTTTCTCGTTTTTTAGAGTTCTCTGGGCGGAATTTTATTCTGTTTGCTCCTCCATCATACCATTGGAGAAGAAGCAGGCTGAGAAGGTGGTGTTTTGGCTCCCTTCTTGTTTTGATTTTCAGTGATCCTGGAAGGTAATTTTTTCTTCTAATAAGTGGTAACCGCATGTGTGAGCCAAGGATAAAAGGAAAAATGACCCTGGTAGAGTTTTCTTGCCGTAGGTATAACCTACTTAGTTTCCTAGGAAACAGAAACATGATTTACAAATACTGATTTGAAAAAGCTTGAAGGAAATCCCAGGCCATTGTTTCTGCCTTTAAAATAGTTTCTCTGAAGAGATCAAGTTAAATCATTGAATCTTGAATGATCACATTTTATTTAGAATGTATCTTGTATATTGAGAAATTCTCTAATTTGAATTGAGGTTCGTTATGGTTGCAATATTTGGTACCCATCTCTCATTTATCTGTGCTGGAGAAATCGGCGGGCAGTAGACCTTTTGCTTTTCTGAGCCCTGTACTGAATGCCAATGAAATGATCCAAAGGAAGATAAACTTAATTTAAGATGCACCTAAGAGTTTAGTTAGAATGTTGAACTCTTATAGTCCATTTTGTGGAAAACTTTTGGAGCTGTTTGAATTCTGCTTCTTTCAGTATTACCAAATCAGATGAAATCTTTAAGTTTTATAACTAAAAGGGGAAGAAGAGAGCCACCAGAAACAGCCTCTGAGCACTTGTCAGCAAATTAACGTAGCTAAGAGGAAATGCTCAGGATCTGTGTAAAAGTTGAGCCTCTTCAGACAAAAAAAGGCTCGCTCGTAACATGATGAAAGATGGTAGGAATCTGGGTGGGGAAGCCTACCTTCAGGGGATTCCATGAAGGTGTAAGAGGTACAGGGTGCGTTTTTGTGTGTGTGGAACTGGGTGTCCTTGATGGCATCACAATACCATGCTGAAGAGAACTCAGCACACCCAGTGCTATCCTGGAATCTGATATGTGCCCTGGCAGAGGTCATTCTCAAAGTAACCAGTGTTCAAAATGGTAACCTCAAGTCACTAAGAATAGTTAGTTGTTTTCAGCACATTCTTTATAAGGAATTGGAAATATGCAGTATAGTTTACAAACATTTAAAAAATTACAATAAAAATTATAATACTTAAGTGTTCATTGTATCAAAAATTCAGCCATTTTCGAGGACTTATTCCTTGAAGATTCCAAATAATTGAGGTTTTACTAAATACAGTTTTATTGTCAGTAACCCCTGACATTTCTTTTTAAATTTTTTTAATTAAAAATTTTTTTGAATGTTTATCTTGAGAGAGAGAGTGAGAGAGTGTGTGCACACCCTAGAGGGGGAGGGACAGAGAGAGCAGGAGATATAGAATCCAAAGCAGGCTTCAGGCTCTGAGCTGTCAGCACAGAGCTGGGTGCGGGGCTTGAACCCTTGGACTGCAAGATCATGACCTGAGCCGAAGTTGGAGGCTTAACAGACTGAGCCACCCGGGCACCTCTAACCCCTGACATTTCTAATCTGAAATCCCATGCGGGGTTTTTACTTACATCCCAAGAATATCTGGGGGAAAAAAAAAAAAGGAAATGAATTGATCTTTTGTGCAACCTGGAGATTTGAAAAAATGTAAACTTTTCAGGCTGTAGAATATATGATTAGAGTCTATAAAATGCAGACCTGTTGATCATATCTCAGAAATCTGTATTAGAACTGAGTTCTCCCATGAAATCTGAACAATATTAAGTGTAAAACAAGTGAAAGAAATAATGCTGCATACAATGAGTAGAATAACTGTAAAATATATTATGTATGTGAGGTGTTTTATATTGAAAAAAATCATCAAAAATGCTTTAAAGATAATAGGCAAATCAATAGGACAATGAATATAAAAGCTTTTTTGGTTGTAGAAAAAAACATTTACTGAGTCCTTCCTATGTGACAGGCATGGTGCTTCATCTGGGGGTTCCTGGCCCAATCCTTTTCCCTTAGACACACAGTCTGGTGAGGAGATAACTTATGTATGTGATATACATGTGATATGTGAAGGAAGGCACAGAGTCCTTTGGAAGCCCATTGTGCTCAGATCATTTCTTCCCCTCCATGAAAGTTACGTGCATATGCTTTTTAAAACCTATAGTTTTCTAAATATCTTCAGATTGTATATATTTAGTCATGATAAAACTGTCCTTTTGCTTTCTCAAATGGTGAAGGATTAGAGGATAGATCATTCGAATGAACATGATTTTAAACTTTTCATGCTGTGTGTGTGTGTGTGCTTGTATGTGTGTATGACAGATATTTAGGAGTATAATGTGTGTGTGTGTATATATATATGTATATATGTATATATATATACACATATATGTGTATATATATATACATATATATATATGGTGTACTTAAAATATATAAAATTATATACATCAGAATCTATATCCTGATTTAAATTCTGGAACTGCGTACTTGTGTAACTTAAATCTAGAATATCTCTTAGCTGGTTTTTTTTTTCCTCATTGTTTTTCACTTAGATACCTAATGAGGTCTGAAATATTTGGGATAGATTGTCCTTCCCCAAGGAGGGAAATTGATATGCAGGTGTTTTTGGTGACTAACTTATGTTGAAATCAAAGTGGTTGAAATAGTGGATTGCTATTTAAGTCAGAGTAATGCACCTTACATTAATTTGTATTTTTATTTATTTTACATACCTAGAAAAATTGACCTGAGGAATAGTGTGTTCATTATAGGCCCTCTCACTATATGTAATTTTTAGAATCCATTCTTGACTACATTTTCTTTTTTGCTTAGGATATATTCTGAAAAACCTTACAATTAGAACTTTATAGCTAGAATGCTCTTTAAAAACTAATTTCATCTAATCCCTTCAAGCTATTTACAAGCAAAGGACAATGATTATATTATGGTTATTCATAGTTTACAGAGTTAGTTTTTCATTGAATGGAACTCCAGCTTTGCCCAAATCTGTGACTTCCATATTTTAATTTCTTTATTCTTTGTTTGATGTTATTTTGGGAACTAATGTCAGCAAAGGAAGCTAAAGAAGTTGCAGTGGAGTCTCCATGAGATCTGGGACAGTTTTTAGATTTTTGTAGATGTTTATTTCACTTATATAGATAAGTGGAAGTAATTGTGAGAACTAAGAGACACCGCATATCATTTTAAAAAAAAATTTTTTTTTCAATGTTTATTTATTTTTGGGACAGAGAGAGACAGAGCATGAACGGGGGAGGGGCAGAGAGAGAGGGAGACACAGAATCCGAAACAGGCTCCAGGCTCCGAGCCATCAGCCCAGAGCCCGACACGGGGCTCGAACTCACGGACCGCGAGATCGTGACCTGGCTGAAGTCGGATGCTTAACCGACTACGCCACCCAGGCGCCCCATGCATATCATTTTTTCATGTAGATGGGAGAGGGAACAGGAGAGACCTGGTTTTGATGAGGAAAGAGCATGCACATAGGCAAACTAAGTAAAATAACAGAGTATTTTGTGTTAAAGAAAAATGAGGAGACAGAATGTGTTACCCAGAAATCACCTTTCTTTACCGTGTTTTGGGTATATGCTTGCAATCTATCCCAACAAGATGATTTTTGCCTCCTAAAGGTGTCCATGGTGATTTTTTTTTTTTTTTTTAACAACTTCACTAGCGCGAATGAAACAACCACTACCTTTGCCACCACTATCCACTTTACTTTTTAGCAGGCATTTAACTCAGGCTGGTTGGTGGTGGTAGGTTATGGAGCACTATTTTGTACTCCATGAGGGATCTAATGCAACTTTTCAAGTACAGCAGCAATATGGTGAAAACAGTAATGCAAAAAACTTAACCTGAGGAGCATGCAGTTTGGATATAATGGGGGAGAAACTAGAGTCAAAGAAACCAAGTAGAAAGTAAAATTGTGGTCTGGCCTCAAATAAGGGTGTTTGGGAATGCAAGCAGTAGATAGAATTAAGAGCATTTCCTGAAGAGTATTTTGAAGCCAGAGAACTACAAATATAGAGAAAGAGGGAGAGATTGGATGGTGAAGTTTCAGGGCTGGGTGATTTGGAGAATGATGATGCCATTCCCACAGGGTCATTGTGGGAGAGGTGATTTGGGGTTATATTCTGAGTTCAGTATTGCTTAAATATAAGCTGCTAGTGGGGCATCTGAGTGCATGTGTACTCAGTCATTGGGATTAGGGAACTGGAGCTCAGGTAAGATTTTTGATCTGGAAAAAGACTTTTGAGCACAAGAGTTCTGGGCAGACCTTTAAGACATGATTCAGTACAGGGGTGAGGAAGATAGTTTGCCTTTATTCAGAAATAGCTATTTCAGCACTTGTTTCCAAGATTGTATTTCTGGTCCACTTATCCACTAGCATTTCCTAACTGTATGATTCAGGCAATTAAGATGTGTTTGATCATGAGTAAAGAAAATGAATTCAAATTGGCTTTAGTAATAAAAGGGGCTTTGGTGGCCTGATAAGAGAAAGTCCTGAGTTAGGTAGGTCTTCAGAATTAGTTTGGTTTAACATCTCAACAGTCTTTCTATCTCTGTGTCACCTTTAACTTCAGGCTGACTCCTGAAGTATACAGGAGTGAGAAGGAAGGTATCTGTTGTTTTACTTGGAGAGTGAGAAGAAGTTGGCTCCTGGCAGCTCTCTTCAGAAGGTGAGGAAGCTTCTTTCTCAGGTGCCCCTGTGATAAAGATGCCATAATTCACCACGATTGTGGGATATTTTTCCATTCATACAGATCTTCTTTCATTTCTCTCAACATTGTTTTGTAGTTTTCAGAGTATAGGCTTTGTAATCCATTTGTTAAATTTATTCTCAAGTATTTCATTTTTTTTGATGCTCTTGTAAATAGAATTCCTTTTTATTTATTTATTTATTTAAAAAAATTTTTTTTTCAACGTTTATTTATTTTTGGGACAGAGAGAGACAGAGCATGAACGGGGGAAGGGCAGAGAGAGAGGGAGACACAGAATCGGAAACAGGCTCCAGGCTCTGAGCCATCAGCCCAGAGCCTGACGCGGGGCTCGAACTCACGGACCGTGAGATTGTGACCTGGCTGAAGTCGGACGCTTAACCGACTGCGCCACCCAGGCGCCCCTAGAGTTCCTTTTTAAATTGAGGTATAGTTGACACAACACTGTATTAGTTTCAGATGTACAACCTAACGATTCGATGTTTGTATATTTTCTAAAATGATCACCACAATGGCTAGTTAACATTCCTTATCATACATAGTTACAGACTTTTGTTTTCCTTTGAAGGTAACTTTTAAGATTTACTTGGTTAGCGGTGTTAAATATGCAATATGGTATTATTTACTAGAGAGTAGAATTGTTTTCTTAATTTCATTTTTGGATTGTTTATTTAAGTGTATAGAAATAAAATTAATTTCTGTGTATTTATATTATACCCTGCAGTCTTTCTGAACTATTTATTCTAAGTTTTAAAATGGGTTCTGTAAGAATTTCTGATACACAGGATCATGTATTTGTGAATAGAGTTAGTTTTACTTTTCCCTTTCCAATCTGAATGGCTTTCATTTTTTTTCTTGCTTAATTGCCTTGGCTAGAACTTTTAGTATAGTGTTGAAGAAAAGTGAGAGTAGATATTCTTGTCGCTTTTTGATCTTGGGGAAAGCTTCTGTTTTTTCACCATTAAGTGTGATATAATCTATGGTTTTTGGCAAATGGCCTTTCTCATATTGAACACATTCCCTTCCATTCCCACTTTGTTGGGTATTTATATCATGAAAGGGGATTGGCTTTTTCGGATGCTTTAACTGCATTTATTGATATGATCATGTGGTTTTTGTTTTTTAGTCTATTGACATGGCGCATTACATTAATTTTCACATATTAAACCAACATTGTATATGTGGGATAAATCTCACTTGGTCATGATATGTAATTCTTTTTATATGTTGCTGGATGTGGTTCCACTGGTGTTTTGTTGAGGATTTTTGTATCCATATTCATAAGTGATAACAGTATGTAGTTTTCTTGTCTTTTTTGCAAATAATTCATTTTTAAATGCCTCCGTTTGGATTAACAGTGGAATTTTCAACAGGTTATTGATATTTTTTATGGACTTATCAAAGTACACACTTATTAAATAACATGGCTATGAATTAACAGTCTACCATCATATTTTGAAGATATATATATATATACCTGTATATATGCACACACATGTATATGTGTATATATGTGTATATATATATACACACATATGTATATGTGTGTATATATATATGTGTATATATACATATACATATGTATATATGTATGTATATATACACACATATATATACACACGTATATGTGTATACATATATACATGTATATATATATTTAAGGATTGGGACAAGAACACAGTAACATCTGTTTTTACAGGGGAAAATACAGAATCTATTTTATTTATGAACCTAGTGTGTTTTCCACTTTTTTTTGTGTGGGTGGAAGTGTTTATTGACTATGTGAGTATGTATGTGTGTGTGTGTGTGTGTGTGTGTGTGTGTGTGTGTGGGTAATAGACTTACTTACCCCATCATATACCTGAAAAGCAATGGATATATTACAATATGAATAAAATAAAAATGAATTTTATGGAAATTAAACTTGGGTTTGTATTTAGAATTTTATTAACTTTTTTTGATAACTAAAGCATGAGAGTTTTACAAACGATAATTGCACAGTTGCACTAGAGGTGGTAGAATAACTTACTGCATATTATTTTTTAAGAACTTTGGACACAATACAGTTGTTTATAGCACAGTCTAAAAAATAAAGCCTATCTTGAAGCATCCTCATATGCATACAATTGAAGTTTGTATCTTTTTTTTTTTTTTTTAATGTTTATTTATTTTTGAGAGAGACAGAGACAGGATGTGAGTGGGTTAGGGGCAGAGAGAGAGGGAGACGCAGAGTCTGAAGCAGGCTCCAGGCTCTGAGCTGTCAGCACAGAGCCTGACGCAGGGCTCGAACTCATGAGCTGTGAGATCATGACCTGAGTGGAAGTCGGACGCTCAACTGACTGAGCCACCCAGGCGCCCCTGAAGTTTGTATCTTTAATCATAATTACTTGCAAGTGATTGTAACACTTCAAAGAACTTTCACATTTGTTATCCTATTTGGTCATCATCAAAGCCTTTTAAAAAATAGGAAATAGTCTGATTCTAATTTGTCAGACAAATTCCGTTGTTGAAAGACCTTGAGGTTGCAGATCTGTATAGTGATCTAGAATACCGGAAAGGTATTCAGAATCCCAGCCATATACTCTTTCTTATAAATCAAGTTAAGTCCATAGAAGTATCACCTAAAGACCATGTTCTGATTCTGAATGGCCCTCATCTTTTTCTCTTAGTCCTTTGGCATGCTAGAGTAGAAACAACAGCCACCAGCATTTTCACTAGTGCAGGAGTCTCTGTGGTGGAGTACATTTCCCTGAAGGATGGTATTCTTAGTGGAGTTTCTGAACAGAAGGTTTGCCAAATACTAAGAGTTGTTTGCTCACCATCTTTCGTGGAGTTTTTAGTAGACCCCTTTCTGCTTAGGGTCCCGTGGTGTCGAGGGAGAACAGGACCGTGTTTTTGTATCTGGTGTGTAGGCTATCACTCCCTCCTATAATCATTCATCCTTGTGAAGTTTCTAAGAATACGGGGTATGCTGCTAAAACTACCCTGGATCATGCCCTCATTAGTGTTCTTGTTAAAAATGCACCTGGGTGTAGTAACAGGCAGTGCTTTCTTTTCTGCTCCTTTACTGTTTGTGCATTCAGCGGGGGCTTCCTGTAGAGCCCCCTTCTGTCTTCCTCTTCACGGTGTACTGGGAACCACCAATTAATTCTGTAGTAGTGCCTTACATTACAGAGGTTTTCATTTGACGCTAACAACTGAAGACCTTACTGCCTCTAATTTACAGATAAAAAACCCCTGAGGCTCAGGAACTTTAACAACGTGACTAGAAGCTTAGAATGACGTGACCAGAAGAGGGTGGCATGAGCTGGTCTAGAAGCCTCACTTCTAGCAGATAATAAGCTCCTTGAGAACAGGGAGTACATTTTAATCAGCAGTTCAGCTGCAGCACTTAGCATGTTTCTTGGCCTAGACATGCGTTCAATAAATGTTGAGTCCCTGATCCCGGGCCGAGTGGTTGACCCCAACTCTGCTAGTGTGACATTGCTTATGCAGATGATTCTGAACGTTTACAGAAAGTTGAGGCTCTCCTAGGGCCCAGGGGCCTCAGCTACTTTCAGAAGTGAGAACATCCTCCCAGGACTTTTTTTTTTTTTTAAACCACGTTGCTGTTCTTTTTTTTTTTTTTAATTTTTTTTTTTTCAACGTTTATTTATTTTTGGGACAGAGAGAGACAGAGCATGAACGGGGGAGGGGCAGAGAGAGAGGGAGACACAGAATCGGAAACAGGCTCCAGGCTCTGAGCCATCAGCCCAGGGCCCGACGTGGGGCTCGAACTCACGGACCGTGAGATCGTGACCTGGCTGGAGTCGGACGCTTAACCGACTGCGCCACCCAGGCGCCCCCCACGTTGCTGTTCTGTCTCTGACCTGCGCAACTTCTGCAGTGGACCTGCGTCAACGTTCACATCATGTGTGCTTGCTGCTTGCCAAGCTTCTGGTCCCGTGTGCTTCCGATGGCCGAATTCATGTGACTCCTGCTTCATGTCCGAACTCCCATCTTGGGCTGTGACCTACTCCCTGTCCAAGAAATCGTGTTGTCGGAAAGTAACTCCACGTGATGTTATTGCCAAACAACATCCTAGTTCTTCTCTGGCATCCCCAGTGGCACGTAAGAAAAACGTGCTAGGCAGTTAAGTTTTGGAAGATACAAGGAGAAGTTGACATCTCCAGATTTACATCTTTAAAACAAAAATGCTGCTGATCATCAGTCAGCCTCTCCCTATGCCTAAAATATCAGTGATTTCTTTAGCTCGGCATTTTAACAAAAATTGGCTTTTGAAATTTAAACCTCTTTTATATTTACCTCTGTATTAAAAACTCCATATAGCTTTCATAATTTTTAATGCGTAAAAATACAAAACAGGCTGAAAGTAAGATTAGTTTAAAATCTACTTCAACTTTTCCTCATTGAGGGTAATCGTTTGCTCAGATTATGATTTTAGCAGGCACCAACAGTCTCTGTTTCCATACAGACACTTGGCTTTTGGCTTGGATGCTATATGGTAGTGTAGTATTTTTCAGTGTGTGTTCCACTGACAACTTGCACCAGATTTACCAGAAGTATGTGTTGAAATGCAGGTTCCTAGGCCTAATCCAAGGGGACTAAATCAGAACATTTGAAGGTGGAGCCCAGGAATTGGCATTTAAACAAGCCCCCTGTTGACTGTGCTGAATCCCAAAGTTAGAAGCCTATGGGCCAGCTAAGGATCCAAGTCAAAGATCTTGGATTTAGTCCCTCCACCACTGAAGGCTCTTTGATATTTATACTTTGACCTTTGTAGCTGAAAATAGGAATGATGGTAACAGCTACCTCAAGGAGGTGTGAGGATTCGGGGAATTATATGTAATTAGTGCAGTGTCTGGGATATCACAAGCGCCCAAGAAATGCTGCTACTCAGGCTTGTTGTTACCAATACCGTTGCACCCAAATGATACAATAGCTACGAGGATTCGTGATCCCTTCAAAATGAGGATAAGCTTGTTACCAGAAAGACCACTTCTGAGAGTTAAGAAGTCAGTGCCAGATGTTGGCAAATGATGGCCCCACAGCCTGCTTTTATAAATAAAGTTTTATGGGTGCACAGCCACCACGTTTGTTTAAGTATCGTCTGTGACTGCTTTGGACTCTGCCTTACAAAGCCGAAGATACTTACTTTCTGGCGCTCAAAAGAAGTTAGCTGACTCTTGCTCTGTTCTAATGTGGACTTTGGCGAAAGCTTCGACCATGTCAGTCTGTTGTGCAGAGGCAGTCAGGCGTGGGTAATAAGAGAGAGTGCTGGGAACAGTGGCCAGCACCGGTTTCAGTGCTCCTGCCACGCCTGCTGCCTCAGATCCTTAAGAAAAGCCAGCCCTTCATTGTGCCTTTCTGCCACTGCCTTCTTGCTCCGCCTAAAAATCAGTGATGGGGTCCTGTGCCATTTTTGTATCTGGGAAACCAGATGGGTGAGTACTTTGGAGGCTCTCAGGACTGTGAGATGTTATAGTCCCTACGAATAATAACACGGAAACTAAAACAGCATATGGCGAACATCTAGACAAAACACAGTTGCATACCCTGGTGGGCTTCCTTACCATCAAGTTTGAATTCACACCATGTGCTAAAAATGTGTTATTGTTCATCTCCCATCACCTATGAATCAAAAGCCAAAACCAAACCACACCCAACTCTCAGAAAAGAAAAAAAAGTGACACAAAATTGTAGAAGCATCTTGTAAACAATCACAACCTAATTCTCTAAACCTGAAACTCTAACTGGAGATAAGATTGTTGAAATTTGTGGCTACATTTCACAAAATAAGCTAACCTCCTAGAACTTTTGTGAACAAACTTTGTATCGTGCCCAGGCATACAAGCAGTGATTAATTTATGATGTTTTGATATTTCCCAACACTTTTTTTTTAATGTTTATTTTTGAGAGAGAGAGAGAGAGAGAGAGAGAGAGAGAACGAACGAGAGAGAGCGCATGAGTGGGGAGGGACACAGAGAGAGGGACACACAGAATCTGAAGCAGGCTCCAGGCTCCAAGCTGTCTGTGCAGAGCTGGACATGGGGCTCGAGCTCAAGAGCTGTGAGATCATGACCTGAGCCAAAATCAGACACTTAACTGACTAAGCCACCCAGGTGCCCCTTTCCAACACTTTTAATAGGAATATTTCACTTTCCCAAAGGTACTAGTTATATTCTTCTTGCATTAGGGTCTAATGTTGTCATGGGCTCTAGCTGAGAAAGAACCTCTGGACTATGGGTTTATATTCAACCATTAACATAATTTTGTATGGTCTTTGAGGCAGTGTATATAAGGTATCCCCATTTTTTCAGTAAAACCTTGGTTTGCAAGCATAATTCGTTTAGAAACATGCTTGTAATCCAAAGCGCTTGTGTATCAAAGTGAATTTCAAGAACCATTGGTTCAGTTGTGATCATGTGACGTTTGGCATCACGTACTACTCACGCAAGACCTCACTCAGTGCAAGACCTCGCTCGTTTATCAAGTTAAAGTTTATTAGAATGTTTGCTCATCTTACGGAACACTCGCAGAACGAGTTACTCGTATTCATGAAACTACAGTAGACATCTAATCGTCAGCCAAAATGTTGTGAGAGATCAAACAGAACACTGTTCTGTGTTCTTTTGGGTTTGATTATAGGTGCTTTTCTATGTATTCTGCAGTGTTTTCTGTTTTTCTCTGCGTGTGTGTCTCATTCCTTCTTCACTTGGTCCCTTAACTCTATTCTTCCCCTTGTCCTGTTCCTTTAACGGGTACGTAGTGCGTCTCTTGGGTCCAGTATTTATGCAGTGTAACTAGCACAGTATCTGACATTTCTCTTTAAAAAAAAAAAAAATTCCTGCCAAACAAAAATTTTTTTATGTGCCCTTTGATTAATATTTTTATTAGCTTGCTGACTCTCTAATAAGAAAAAAAGTTCCCATCCCCTGTTTTCTTGGCTTCTTTGTGTTGCTGGCTCAGAGTGTTTTATTGTTTGATGGAGTAGATAAAATTCCCCTGATGTTTCCTACTCACTCTAAATTTGGAATACACCTACAGTATTCTTTTAGGCTTTATTGTTTCCTAAACCATCTATTTAAATGCAGTCCTAAAGCTTAAACGGAACACTGTTATTGTGGCTAAAAATAATATGTGTAATGGAGCAGTAGATTTGACTTCATTACTGTCTTCATAACCATGCAAAAGCCACTGTTCCCACAAAGCACTCAGTAAGGTCTAGTGATTATTAAATTTTGCCAGTTCCATAGTAAATGTATAATGGGTTACTTGCAGTGATTTGTAAATGGAATGGTGGGAAGAACTTGACCTTTAAAATTCAGTAGGGCCTTTCTGAAACCCCGATGTTTAGAGCAAAGGCAGAGGCATCCATAAGGACACTAGTCAAGGGGAAAGCTCTTGCCCATTACCGAACAGAATAGTATCTGATACACTCCGTCTATAGCAGAAGGAGGAGCTTTTAGTGTATTATTTTATATTGAGATGTCTGTGAACCTGAGACTGTTTGTAGCTCTTTTATAGGGAATGGTTGATTTGATGTTCTTATTTAATTTTCTTTTTATCATTTCTCAGAAAAAATTTTATATTTATTCTAGAATTAAAAAAAATTATTTATTTTTGAGAGACAGAGAGAGAGAGAGAGAGAGAGAAACAAATAGAGTGTGAGCAGGGGAGGGGCAGAGAGAGAGGGAGACACAGAATCCAAAGCAGGCTTCAGGCTCTAAGCTGTTAGCACAGAGCCCGATGTGGACAGTGCTTGAACTCATGAACCTTAAGATCATGACCTGATCTGAAGTCAGAGGCTTAACCAACTGAGCCACTCAGGTGTCCCATCCTAGAATTCTGTTTGTGGTTTTTTTTTTTTTTTTTTTGATTGTGAGACAAATAAGTTTCTCCAGGTTAATTGAATTTAAATTCTGTTTTTTTTTTTTAATTTGTTTTTTTTAACATTTATTCATTTTTGAGAGTGAGAGAGACAGAGCATGAGCAGGGGAGGGGCAGAGAGAGAGGGAGACACAGAATCCAAAGCAGGCTTCAGGCTCTGAGCTGTTAGCACAGAGCCCGATGTGGACAGTGCTTGAACTCATGAACCTTAAGATCATGACCTGATCTGAAGTCAGAGGCTTAACCAACTGAGCCACCCAGGTGTCCCATCCTAGAATTTTGTTTGCGTTTTTTTTTTTTTTTTGATTGTGAGACAAATAAGTTTCTCCAGGTTAATTGAATTTAAATTGTTTTATTTTATTTTTTTAATTTAAGTTTTTTTTTTTTTTTTTTAACATTTATTCATTTTTGAGAGTGAGAGAGACAGAGCATGAGCAGGGGAGGGGCAGAGAGAGAGGGAGACACAGAATCTGAAGCGGGCTCCAGGCTCTGAGCTTTCAGCACAGGGCCGGACACGGGGCTTGAACTCGCGGACTGCGAGATCATGACCTGAGCTGAAGTCGGACACTTAAGTGACTGAACCACACAGGTGCCCCAAAATTCTGTTTTAATAATGAACCTCACATACTTGCTCAATGACATTAAAGTAGATGATTTTGCCATTTGAATTATTCTATTACACTTTTATGATCCTGTACTTATGTTCTTGCTTGTCCCCAGTCTAAAATTCCCATCTGCCACTTCTTCCTCACTATATTCCTTCTTCTAACTATTCCAACTCTCAAAACCTGATTCCTCGTTCATATGCCATCTGCTCAAAGAAGCTGTCCTGCTTTGCAAAGTCAAATGAATGAATTTAGGTTTTTTTAAAATCTTAATTTCTGTACTTATAGAGACACTTTGCCTAGATTTGTATTTCATAGTTATTTTGTTGGCTGTCAATGATAGGCGTTATGTATTAAGTTGAACCATATGAAATTACCATTATTCAATTGTTTTTGAGGTACAGACATGTCAAGTTCATATGTCTGAACCTAATACTCATCAACATTAACTGCACAAACCTCTGAAAATAAAGTATGGTCTGAGTTTATAAAACACATTTTGGACTTGGATTTATGTCTGTATCCTAGAGTACTTACAGAGTTTTGTACATAACAAATGTATTAAAGAATGTTTGTTGGAATGAAATCAGTTGGATTGTCTACATTACTATTACTCTTTATGAGCTAACTAATAATTGCTTTAGAAATGATGCCTGTTCTCTGGGGCACACTGTTGTAAAACCAGGATATTAGAGGGGTGCCTGGGTGGCTCAGTTCGTTGAGCATCTGACTGTTGGTTTCAGCTCAGGTCATGATCTCCTGGTTCGTGGGTTCGATCCCCATGTCTGGCTCTGTGTAGGCATTGCAGAGCCTGCTTGGAATTCTCTCTCTCTCCCTCTCACTCTGCCCTTCTCCTGCTTGTGCTCTCTCTCTTTTTCTCAAAATAAATAAATAACACTTAAAAATTTTTCTAAAACCAAGATATTTGAGTCCACTGTGCAATTTCATCTATTACCCACTCATTTCAGTGGTCATATACCTGAAGTTAAACTTCTTGTCTGAAAGTCACTGTTCCTCATGTTTTAGTTGTACACTATATTGCCTTTGTCGAAACTTTTTTCTTTACTTGGTCTATACTTGCCTTATTGTGCTTTACTTATTGCAAAAGTAATAATTCTTTCATTTCTAATTCTCCCCTCTTAAAAATTTTTTGCCAACTTACTTCTTGGTTTGAAGGACTGTCAGTGCCCCCCACCTTGGAAAATGTTTCCTGGCTTGCTTTGTTTTATCATGGGAAAAAAAAAAACTTTCTTTTGAAGTTATATTTTGTGCTTGCTAAAGGTCCAGTTAAATCACAGGAGATAAAAGCTGTACTGACAACCTTGGACATTCCCTGTCCTTTGCCAGAAATAGCAAACTAGATACTCATCTTGTACAAAAATATGTGCATGTTCATCCTCACTTAAAAACATCTTGTCTTGGGTCATTCTTGCAGCAAGTGGGAGGAGTCTAAGCCCATAGTGTGGAATCTGGGGGTTACAGGACATGAGGTAGGACTGGAGGGGAACAAAGTATGGTGCTGAACAAAGGGAGAAAATGGTGCTTTTTCTTTATTGACAGTCTCTTTAGTTTTCCATACCGTATAATCTTTTTCTTAGCTCCTTACAATACCATACAATTTCCTCAAGATGGTTTTTTTTTTTTTTTTTTTTTTTTTTTTAATCTCACTTAGGCTTTTTTCCTAACTGGAAGAAATTTTGCATGAGAAAATGAGATTTTGGAATTACAGAGAAAGTTCAATCTGTGAATATGTTGAAATATTTTATAGCATCACATAGAAAGATGTTTTTGTGAATTTCTTTTGTCCTTGAATCGATGACTTTGTAGTATACTACTTTAATTAGGTAGAATTTGTGATCAGCTCTCTTACAAGTTATGAGGCATGTATAGACATTTTTCACTTTTAGACTCCATTACTTGAGGTGTTTGAACATGAGACTATGGTCTATACAGTTAAAATTGGTAGTTTTAATGATTAACTAAGGTGACTTATTTTCTGTTAAGAGTGGAGTAGGGGAACAGGTTATTGTAAATCTATGGGAGGAGTCTTTTTATGCCTGTGTGTAGTGATACATATATGTGTTTCTGCTGTTCCAATGAATAATTCATTAAAATGGACTAGATCTTACTGAGCATGGATTGTAAACTCAGGGGTAGAGATCAATGTATTCCCCATGCCTAGGATGTTGTCTTGCGTGTGACAAATCTGTAATTATTATCTGTTGAGTGAATGGTTGAATTGATAAAATATCTGTTGGTTGCCTAATACCATGTTTTGAGCTCCTAGGAACAGAGAAAAAACATAACATTAAACATGGTCTTTAAGGTTGTAAATTAGAAGTAGAGACAAACATCAATGCATGTTAATAGAATGATTAGTACTGAGATCTGTAGTGCTCAAAGTAATTTTTTAATAAAAAAGGAGATAGATGGAAGAGGCAACAATAGGGATAACGTCATTTTCTAATTACCGAACACCTACTTTGTACCATTTATTGCACTAGGTGTTTTATAGGTATTATCTCAGTGCATCTTCGTGACAGATCTGATTATTATCCGTGTTAGTCCTCCATGTGATAATCGAGGTTCAGTATCATTCTCAAGATCGCCTGGCAGTTAAGTGGCGGTGCTGGGTTATAAGACTTCTGTCTGCCTCTTTAACAGTACTACTGCTTTATTGCTTTGCTAGTTTTCTGGAGCTGCCTGGACCAGGAGTGACCCAGGTTGGTAGTTGGGTACCAGAGGCCCTCTGGACACCTGTAGACCTAACAGAAGCCATTGAGCTCTTCCTAAACCAAAAATGTAACACAAATTCTGCTGTCACTGGAGCTGGGCTCCACCCATTGGACTGGGTTCAGTGCTGGGAAGAGGGAATACTATGTAGAGACTTTAAGGGGCTTCCTTTGTCTCTGCCCTCATCAATATCAGTGTTAAAATCTACACACTTTTAGTGATATCTTCAAGCTGGCCAATTCCCACTGTAGGCAGTATTTTATGTATACATATAAACAGTTGTTAAAGTGTGGTATTAATCATGGTTGCCATCGTGTTTGAGTTGCTTATAATTAGAGAACTGGTATAATTGATAGATCTCTGCCAGCTGGTTCTAGATTTCTCACCTGGGCAACTTTTTACAAATACAGTTGACTCTCTTTTTTTAATGTTAATTTTTGAGAGAGAGAGAGCACATGCTCACGTGAGTGTGCGTGAGCGAGTAGGGGAGGGTGGGGGGGGTAGAGGATCTGAAGTGGGCTCTGTGCTGACAGCATCGAGACTGATGGGAGGTTCAAACTCACAAACTGTGAGATCGGACACTTAACTGACTGAGCCACCAAGGCACCCCAATACTGTTGACCCTTGAACAACATTGGTTTGAACTGCACAGATGAACTTCTGCATGGAGTTTTTTTTTGATAAATACAGTGCAGTAGGTTACTCTGTTGTAAGAACAAACTATATAATATACATAACATACAAAGTATGTGTTCATTGACTATCTAAAATATGTTATTGGTAAGGCTTCCAGTCAGTAGTAGGCCATTAGTAGTAAAGTTTTTGTGTAGTCGGAAGATATACTTGGATTTTCAATTGCACGGGGAGTTGGCTCCCCTAACCCCTGGGTCGTTCAAGGGTCCTCTGCTTTAGTACCTTAGCCCAGTCTCCAGAAAATCTAAGTAGGTTTGTATGGGGGCTAAGGAAATCAGTCAACCTATTTATCTATTCAGATGATTCTTGATTTTTTTTTTTAAGTTTATTTATTTTGAGAGAGAGAGAGGGAGAGGGAGAGAATGAATTCCTAGAAGGTTCCGCGCTGTCAGCACATAGCCTGATGCAGGGCTTGAACTCACAAACTAGGATATCATGACCTGAATCAAAATCAAGAGTCAGATGCTTAACTGACTGAGCCACATAGGGGCCCCAGATGATTCTTCTTTCAATTTTTTTTTCCATCTAGTGATTTTTAAGCATATAGGTCACATTCTCTCCTGTTTCCTCCTCACACACTTTTTAACATCTCTGAAGACAGCTTAGTATTGTGTAATAGTTTAATTGACACAGTTTTTGTTTCTTGCATATAAGATAGTGGTACATATTACAACTGCTGGGAACTTCTAGTCAGTGATGGCTGGGCAGGTGATTTCTATAAGGGAAAATGGTTACCTAGAAAACATTCATTTAGGGATGCCCTTACGATTCCCAGTGTGTAAATGTTTTAATTTAACTAAAGAGCAGAGAAGCTATTTCATTTCATTAATCAGTACATTCGAATCATTACACTGAATGATTATGCTTCATTTATTTTGTGTCAGAATGTTTTCCACACAATAATAGAGAATAAAAGTGCATCATTAATTATAGCTGAGCAGCTCACACATGTATGGGTATATATATTTCCATATCATCACGCAATGAAGGAAATGTAATATAAGAAATAATTAATCCTTACCAAAGAATTGAAGATTCAATTAAATAGTAGTATTAAATTCACGGTCATTTGTAATCATGCCTTGTAACAGTTTTAAGTAATGCTTGACAAAGTTTGTAGAAACATTTCCATTTGCCTGTGTCTTCCCCTTCTAAATGGAAAGCTTTTTTTTTTTTTTTTTTTTTTGTAAGAACATGGTTATCTTTTGGGGGTAACAGTTACTTGTTTTGGAGAAGAGTGTAACTTTTTTTTGGAAACAGAATTGATTCATTTGCAGAGCTTCACTGGGATGGGATTTCTGAAAGAGAAGGACTAATTACCGTAAAAAAGTTGGAATTCTATGCATGGGAATTTGGATTTGCTCCTCTCCTGTGAATAGGGACCCTTCCTGATAAGAACCTCTGTGTCATGTGCCCTTTTAGTTATCAGAACTTCAAAGCTGCTTAATAATGTTTCTTCTAGTTCTTTCCCTTTCCCCTGGCTGGCTGGGACTCTTGTTAAAAACCCACAAAACAAACTAACATACAAAATCTGCTTGCCGTATATAATTACGGTATCCTAAAAACCCTCTGTATCTTCCTAGGTCCAAAAGGGGCAAAAGGACTCCAGGCACCAGTCATTTCATTGGCTGCACTTATTTTCCGGAATAAAGTAGAGGACTTAATTTATAGTTCAGTAACTTCTAAAGAGGCAAATATGTCTCTCCTTTATAGATGAGAAAATATGGAGACGGGAAAAATTTAAGCAGTTTAAGAGATGCTACAGGGAGGGGCGCCTGGGTGGCTCAGTCGGTTAAGCAGCCGACTTCGGCTCAGGTCATGATCTCGCGGTCCGTGAGTTCGAGCCCCGCGTCGGGCTCTGTGCTGACAGCTCAGAGCCTGGAGCCTGTTTCAGATTCTGTGTCTCCCTCTCTCTCTGACCCTCCCCCATTCATGCTCTGTCTCTCTCTGTCTCGAAAATAAATAAACGTTAAAAAAAAATTAAAAAAAAAAAAAAAAAAAGAGATGCTACAGGGAAAAGTGGGTGGAGAACAAAATTTTAGAGATTCTTGGAACATGTCATAGACTCTCTGAACTTGGTGATCTCTCTTTTTGCAACAAAGCCAAAATAATTTCAACACTATTTTTTTAAACACCAAACAGTTTTCAAATGGTTTCTTAAACATTGCTTCAGCTTACTATTATAATGAATTTCTGACTTAGGTTTTTATAGCAATTTTATAGTTTGTCTAAGAATACTCACTTCACAAATGGTGGGGTCATATCTAGACCTTGGGGGCTTAAGACATTTAGGCCCAATTCATTTCCATCACATCACACTTAGTGATTCACTGATAATCACATATTTTTTTTGAGTTTATTTATTTTGAGGGAGGGAGGGAGGGAGGGGGAGAGAGAGAGAGAGAGAGAGAGAGAGAGAGAGAGAGAGAGAGAGAGACGCACCGCAGGAGGGGCATAGAGAGAGAGAAAGAGAGAATCCCATGCAGGTTTTGCACAGTCAGTGCAGAGCCCAATGTGGGGCTTGAACTCACGAACCATGAGATCATGACCTGAGCCAAAATCGAGAGTTGGATGCTTAACAGGCCAAGCCACGCAGGTGTTCCACTTAATCACATCTTATCCCCTGCTCCCCAGTTATGACATCATTAATTGCAGTAATTTAATGTGACTTTTTATAATGTCACATTTTTGCTCCAGGCTGTGATTTAAAAAAAAAAATGTTTAATGTTTATTTTTGAGAGAGAGAGAACGAGAACACAAGCATGGGAGGAGCAGAGAGAGAGGGAGACACAGAAACCGAAGCAGGCTCCAGGGTCTGGGCGGTCAGCACAGAGCCTGACACGGGGCTCGAACTCACAAACTATGAGATCATGACCTGAGAGCCAAAGTCACATGCTTAACCGACTGAGCCACCCAGGTGCCCCAGGCTGTGAGTTTTAAAAGCTGTTGAAGCCAAAATTCTTTCAGTATGGCTTGCACCCTTGATTTTAGGAGAATATGAAAAAGAAAATGAAATTTAACATTAAAAATGGATTTATACTAATAAAACAGCCACAGCCCATGTACAGTTATGAAAAACTCCTTTCTAATTGAGAAGATAAGTCTACTTAAAAATTTCTTTTATATGTAGAACAACTTTACTGACATAGTTGGCATGCCGATTCAACCTATCTAAAGTGTACAATTCAGTGGTTTTTGGGACAGTCACAGAATTGTGCAGTGTACCACCATCAGTTTTAGAACATAAAACCTACTTTTAAAAGTGGAGGTATTCAGGTATATCCTGGTTCTTTTCAATTTGGGGCTGTTATGAATAGAACTGCTTTTAAAAAGTATAGGTAATTGTAACAAAATAAGGAATCTTCAAATTAATGTCAGAATCATGTGTCTGAAAACTTTTCATTATATTGTAATTATTTCTCAGCTATTTAGAGACATTTTATGTCGGTGTGCTGAGCTGGGTATCTAAAGCTTTTTTGAAGTTTTTGGTTGTATCAGTGTCTAGTGTTTCTCCATTCCTGTTTTCGGCCATGTTTGCTTAAACAAATGAGTTTCCTATATTACTGTACAAGCTATAAACGTACACATGGTTCTTAAACATAGGTTGCATTTTTGTTTTAGCTTGTCAGGTTCATAGTAGACCCTGGGCAGAAAACTTTATCATTATTTATGGAACAGTGGTTCTCATTATTTGTTGCAGATTAGAATCACATGAGTATTTAAAAATAGTAATACCTTTACCTCCTCCTTGACGATTGTAATTTAATTGGTAATTTAATCCCACACGGGACCCAGGTGCCAATAGCTGGCATATTTAAGTTTCCTACATAATTCTCATGTGTGGCCAGGATTAAAAACTTGTTTTAGATTCTTGTTTTCAAAACGTTTGCAGCAGGAGCCTGAAGCTTAATTTTTCTAAACTAGTTTACTTTTCATTTATCTGTCTGATATCTCAAGAAAAAGTTGATGAACTCAAAGCTGGATTAGAAAATGGGGTGAGGCCCTGATTAAGTCTCCAGCTAGCACCTCTGAAGTTCATTTGCCACGTTGTTCAACTTTGTATCCTCAGTTCCAGCAAATGCCTACTCTGCCCAAGTTCCTTACTTGCCTGCCTTCCTTTTCTTTCTTTCCTTTTCTTCCTTTCCTTCTTTCTTCGATATTAAGTGCCTGCTGTCTGTTCCAGCACTGTTTTATATCCCGAGGACATAAACACAATTTGGAATCCTTCTTACATTTGAGTTGGCAAAAGATGCGTCATAAATATTTGTTGAATTGAATAGATTCACACCTGAGCCCTCCTGGCATACTGCTGTGCTATGCCTCAAATCCTGTGTAGAAATTACGATTTTTTTTTATATTCCAGGAACATTCCAAGCATTGTCTGTCACTTCCTCATTTGTCTGCTTCCCTGTTACATTCAAGGACATCCCAAATCTAGCCAGGCTTAAACCATCAGGATAAAGTTGGTTAGGACGTGTAATTCAGGTCTTATATCTCCATGTATCACAGACTCACATGGAGACTCACAGACTCACCTACCAACAACTGAGTTTTGGGTAATCTCAGAGTCAAGTTAGGTGATAAAGACCAGATGCTGTGACTTGTGGGTTGTAAGTCAGTGGAGGCTGTCCTGAGGACTTGTACAGCCTGACTACCAGGTCTTAGAACCCTGTCTTCTCTTCATCCCCATGGCATGTTTTATTTTCTGGGAGCAAGGTAGAAGGGGGACATGGTGTTATCCTCTACCAGTTTATAAATTCTCACTGGGTTGATTATCTCTCCTACGCTTGGATATTTCAGAGTTGACTTACCCCAGAAAAAGAATACTTACAGGTAGCAAAGTATCCACGTGAGTGCACCTGTACTCATGCACCGCCCCCCCCACCCCCATATTTAAGAATGAGAAAACAGTAGCGGAAGACAACAGTATTTTGTTTTAGTTTTTAATCAGTGATTTTGTTTTTACTTATTTGTAGCTTTCGCAGCCTCTCAGCATGTAGAAAATACCTTCTGAATACGATTAAACAGGTATGTGGTGCTGGGTGATGAGTCTTGTGCTGCTGCTAATGGAAATGTAAAATGGGGGGTGGGGAGAAAGATTGCAAAATTTAACAACACATTACTTCTTGTTGAGCCTTTGGTGCCACTCTTGGCATTATTAAAATATACATGAAGTACTGAATAAATGTTGACTAGAGTCATAGCATGCCCCGTGTTCTTAGGAAAATATTTTAAGAAATACATTCTGCCTTTAAAGCGAAGTAATTAAAGCTTAGGCATTGAGGTTTTTCCTTCACACTGCATTCCCTCCTGAATTCTTGCACTTTTTATTTGGGCTGTTTGACTTGTTTATTTCATTTTGCAAATAACACAGTCTCTGGACATGTGTGTATTTGTGTGTGCCTTTTCAAGGATTTGGTTTGTTTGGGAACTATAAGTATACCAAAGGAGCCTCTGTGGCCACCTTTAGAACAAAGCTTCCTAATTTCAGTGTCATTAAGTTAGCAGCTGGTGCAGCTGAATTCAAAGGCACATGCATGGTTATTGACTGTTTTCTCTGAAAACAGCCTGAACAAAGCATTTCCTTAAGCAATGTTGAGCAGGATTTGGAACTTCCTATGCCTCAGAAAAGTCTTAGAAAGGTTTATGGAATTGCAAAGGTCAACATTACTGCATGTGATTCACCTCTACCCCCAATCCATGGTATTTGACTCCTTTAAAAAAATCTTGTGTTTTAAAATCATATGGTCAGAATCCCTAAGCAAAGGAAAAAAAGAGAGAAAAAAATCCAGTTAAATACAATTATATCAGTTACTCTTAGATAATCCTTAGTAATGTCATAGGAGTGTGATAACACACATGCTAGTTAGTTTAAGAGCAAGAAAGTTTCAAATGTTGTGGCTTGCACTATAGCATTGATAGGCTACTCTTACATATTATGTTGTTTAGTTTCTTGTATATAGTTAAGGAGAGTAATCTTTTATATAAATGTGTATTCTATGAGTATCTTGGAAATGGTAAAGATCAGGAGTTGGCAAGAATTCATGCATTTTTATCAAAGTGATCATGCTTTTATTATTTTTATCATGTTTTCATTAATTTTCTTTAAAAATATTGACATATAATTGACATAACATGTTAATTTCAGGTGTACAACGTAATGATTCAGTGTTAGTATATATTGTGAGACGATCATCACAATAAGTATAGTTGACATCCATCGCCACGTACAGTTAGCACATTTGTCTTTCTTGTAATAAGAACTTGGAAGATATACTCTCTTAGCAACTTTTGAATATACAATACACTATCTACCTTTCTTTTTTTTTCTTTTTCTCTTTCTTTTCTTTCTTTCTTTCTTTCTTTCTTTCTTTCTTTCTTTCTTTCTTTCTTTCTGGAAAAGAGAGCAAGAGCATGAGCAGGGGAAGGGGAGAGAGAGAGAGAGAATCCCAGGTAGGCTCCATGCTGTCAGTACAGAGCTTGATGGGGGGCTTGAGCTCACAAGTTGTGAGATCATGACCTGAGCTGAAACCACGAGTTGGATGTTCGACCAACTGAGCCATCCAGGTGCCCCTACAATACAGTATTTTAAACTATATTCACTGGCTGTACATTAATTCCGCAGGACATGTTTGTTTTATAATTGGAAATTTGTACCTTTTGACCACTTTTACCCATTTCTCCCACCGCCACACCCTACGTTGTGTTTTCAATGAACATCTGCCATATACCAGACTCTGTTAAGTGCTAATAGGTATAAAAGAAAGGCATGATAATATGCAAACACTTAAGTAATAGTAAAGATGGAACGTAATTTGGTGAGAAGTTAGGTGGCATGGATCTGCTTTCCTCTTATTTCCAGGTAAATTTGTATTTTCAGATAAAATTTCCTTTATAGAGAGAGAACTCAGGTTGAGTGGAGAAGACTGAACACTATTCCTGCATTTCCATAATGTAGTGTAAGTTTTTGTGGTAGATTGTTCAGTTCTAAGGGGAAGGAAAATTTGGGAGGTGCTATTTATTAGATTGACATCATATTTTACATTCTTTTGTTTATACGTGAAGAGTTGCTCATATTTTTCCATCAGCACCAACTTAAAATCATTATACAGGGTCAGACTCCTGGCCAGTCAGGGAGAGTCTTGTCTCTGATGACACCATGAAGTGGTTGCCCTTTTAACATAGCCCACTGACATCTTAATGTCTTAAACTACCACTTGTTTCTTTTGAGTCCATTTTAGTTCACCATCCATTAAAAATAATTCTCGCACAGATTAATTTTATGTAGGTTTGCTACCTGCCATGTAAAGTAGTGATTTTTCCTTTTGTATGTGTTATTTCTTTTTCTTTCTAGTTTTAATGAAATATACCTGAGTGTATCTCGGCCAGCATTAAATGGTATAAATTGTATTATAAAGTCCCTGGAAATTAGGATCCTATAGATTATTTGGCTTATCTTTCTAGACCAAAACACTATATCATTTTCATATAGCTCTCCCACATCGTCATAATCATTAAATTGTTACATAGGTGTCGTGTTTAACATGCATTATTTAGTAAGGTCTGGTGGTTAATACTATGCAGAGCATCACAACTCTGTAAAGGTATAATGCTGTATGTTTTAGTTTCAGTTCTATTTGGATAGTGTTTATGTTTTATTAATATATTTTTTAATTTTTTTAAATGTTTATATTAGAGAGAGAGAGAGAGAAAGAGGGAGGGTAGAGAGAGGGAGACACAGAATCCGAAGCAGGCTCTGGGCTTCAAACTGTCAGCACAGAGTCCATCGTGGGGCTCGAACTCATGAACTGTGAGATCATGACCTGAGCTGAAGTCAGACACTTAACCGACTGAGCCACCCAGGCACCCCTGTTTTATTAACATTTTATGTGTTTCAAGAGTGTATTAGAAAAATATCTTTTTTGAGTTGTTCATAGTGACTTTTGGGTGCTAAGTTTATTAATAACTTGCCACCCATGATTCTATAAACATGTACACTGATAATTTTTCCATCATGAAATGACCTTGTGTTTTTCCATGAGGGAAATGTTCCAGACCCACTCCCAGAGTCTCAGGAGGTCCCCTGTATTGCCCACAGGGAGAGTTTTGAAACTTCACTGCCTTTCTCATTCCTTTTACCAAACAATGCCATTCTCACTGTCACCCGATTAATGTCTGTGTCCTTGAAACAATAGGTGTCTGTAGGTCAAGAACATCTCAGCTTCTCACTTGACCAGTTTGTAGCCCTGTCACTATCTAGTGCTATGCACCTCCTTCCCTCCTGCTTGCAGGCAGGTAAGTTTCTCTGGGTTAGGGGTGCCCTGACATCAGTGCTCTCAGAATCTGGTTACTTCCTGGCTTTTCTGAGGTCGGTGCCATCACCATGTCTCCCATGTCTGTTTTCATCTCCATTGACTAAGCTCAGGCTTCTTTTGCTAATAATCTCTTAACTGCTAAGTACAATAGTTTCATTGGTGATCTTATTTGACCTTGCTTTTGTTTTTGACATGGTTGGTTACTTCTTTAACTTCCCTTTCCATATCATTCCCACGTTCCTGCTTGTTCCTTTTGGTTACTTGTTAGTCTCCTGTATTGGTTACTCCTTCTCTTTTTGGCCCCAAAGTTGGTATTTGGAAGTGTGTCATCTTTCTCTCTCCTTTCTTAGTGTGCCCATTTGTTTCTGCATCTTCAAATTCTATCCATATGGTCATGAGTCCTAGAAAGACACCTTCACCTCTGGATTACTAGACCTGGAAGGCGAACACCCTGTTAAATATCTCCATCTGGATATATAATAGCATTTCAAAATCATCATATTCACAACTGTGCTCTTTATGTTTCTTCAGAAAGCTTTCATTTCCTATTTTTGTTAATGCATCTTTCACTGTCAGCTGCTAAATTCCCAACCCTTGATTCTCAATTTTTTTTTATTAAAAAAAATGTTTTTAAATGTTTGTTTATTTTTGAGAGACAGAGAGATAGAGCATGAGCAAGGGAAGGGTCAGAGAGAGAGAGGGAGACACAGAATCTGAAGCAGGCTCCAGGCTCTGAGCTGTCAGCACAGAGCCTGACGAGGGGCTCAAACTCACCAACCATGGGATCATGACCTGGGCCAAAGTTGGCACTTACCCAATTGAGCCACCCAAGTGCCCCTTTAATTCTTCTTTTTTAATGTGTATTTGTTGTTGAGAGAGAGAGAGAGAGAGAGAGAGAGAGAGAGAGGAGTACAAGTGGGGGAGAGGCAGAGAGAGAGGGAGGCACAGAATCCAAAGCAGGCTCCAGGCTCTGAGCTGTCAGCACAGAGCCTGATGTGGGGCTTGAATGCCTGAATTGTGAGATCATGACTTGAGCTGAAATCGGACACTTAACGACTAAGCCACCCAAGCGCCCCAGATTCTCAATTTTTGACTTGTTTTCACTCACCCTTCTGTCATCTGATTTTACCTCCTTAGTATTGTTCTGCTGTGATTTTATTTTTTTTAATAGATTATTTTCATAGTCTCATAACTGGTATCTTTACTTCCATTCGTTTTCTAAACTGCTTAGAAAAGATGCTGGGCTGAAATACAAGTATGACTCTTTCATTCTTTTGTTTAAAATATAATGATTCCCTGTCATTTATGTCTGAAACTTAGATAACTTTGTACCTCACAGGTCAGCTCCTGCCCTACCTTTCCAGCCTCTTCACAATTTGGGAACTTTGGTGTTAGGGGACCCCCAGCACTTTTTAGTGCTGCCCTGCTTTTGCACATGTGCTCTGTCAGAACCTGTCTTCCCACCTAATACATAACACTTGTACTCTCTCTCCTGGCCTCATCTAAAGTCTGTCTGATTCATTGAACTCACTCCATTGCTCTCTAGACTATGTTAGATTTTTTTTTTTTTTTTGGACACTTAACATTTACTTATGATGCTTAGTATAATGGATTGTTGTTATTTGTTAGCATTCCTTCTACCCCATTAAATTTTGGCTTTTTGGAGGGCCAAAACCTTTTTCTTTGTATTCACAGCCCCTGTTATAGTGCTTGGCACATAGTACGCATCCTAATAAATACAGTGGAAAGAAATAAATGAAAGAAATAAAAGTCAATAGTTGGTCAGTTAGTCAAAAAAGTTGTAAGAGTAGAGGAGCATAAAAGTGATATACGCATATCAAATATTTTATTCAAACATAAACTTGCAAATACATACTTTCTGACAAACCTTTGATACAAGGCCTCGACTTTTTCTCCCAGTGTGGATCCACAGACGTTTCTTACCAAAACCAAACCCATAGTGGATTGTCTATTTTTTCTGACTTTGAAGTAAAAACTTGGACACGCTCTTGCAGTTAATTATGATTAATTTTTCCCATTGTTGTACAATTATGAGGCCCATACCTTATTCAGTGCCAGTTTTTAAAAAATTGTATCTTTCATGAACTAATCTTTGGAAGTTTTCCAGGCATTCAACTTGCTTTTTATAGAAACCCACAGGCATCTTTTCATCCTCCTATTTCATTCATTTAAGTAACGCATCACTTAAGAAAATCACATTATAATAAGGTGTGACTGCATACGCAGGTTTAGGATCCGTGCTATTCTTACTAGAAGTGCGGTTCAGCTGATTGCGGGAGAAGTTCTCAGCCTGCTCAGGAAGGAGCCCGCTGGTCGGACTGTTCCTGGTGCATCAGTCAGTATGACTTACAACGGGAATGGAGGTCGTTGGTTCATCTGAACAGTTAAGTGGAAGTTGGTTAAAAACATTCTAGCATGTTTGTCAGATTGATGCTAAAAAGATGCTTATGTCTGTTGGCATTTTTGTAACTAGAAAAGTTTAATGCAAACTTGCCTGCTTTCCTGTGCATTTTCTCATCCACGTCATTTATAAAAATGTTAGATGAGACCCCTTTGAGCGCCTGTCTGCTTGGAGTCCTGCTTCTGCGTCTGTCTCTTGGTCATTTGTCTACGGCTTTAACCGCGGCAAAATGCGATTTTTAGAACTGGTCCTTGGTTTCTTCCAGTCTGTTGATTGCTCTCAAGTAGAGCGCTCGACCATGTTCTATCATTAATTCCTGTTTGTTTTTGTCCCTCAATACGTTGTTTTCTTCAGTGTTTGGAAGGTCTTCGTTTTGACAGCTCTGTGGCTGGGCACCCTGTTAACATCCTTCTGTGGAGTGGCTGGTTGCAATTAAAATTTTATATTTGACCCAGTGGTTTACAAATTCCACCTTGAGTTTTTAATTCTGTGATCATGCCGATCAGATTTTTGTTACATCTAGTTTAATAGTTAGGTTTAGACTGTCCCTTAGTTAATTACTGTTTGATTTAGTTCCTGCAACCTGTTTCGAAATATACGTTGATATTTTCAGTATTAATACTTCTCCTAATAAAGACCACAGAAACAGTTACTCAGTCTCTCTCTTTTTCTCTCTCATCTAAAATATATGCTTCACAGAAAATCTTACTTTGTTTCCAAAGGTGTTATCTTTTTGAGCAACATTTTTTACTTGCTTTGGAGCACTTTGGGAGGTTACTCACAAATTCCTTCTTGTCAAGCCTAATGAGCAGTTTGTCCTTGACCTGCTAATTTTTGAGGGTTTCCCTGTATTCCTTGATAGGGCTCATCCCAGATTGTGAAAAGCAGTTGGCTATTTATGTCCCCTCTGACCCTGGGCTTTAAACTTCCACGACAGCTTGGTCATTTTGGTCCATAGCGGATGTTTATCTTGGGCTCTGGCTTAGGGCTTTAAGATGGTCTTCAAAATACTTATGGTTTATTTTCTTTTTTTTTTTTTTTTTTTTAAATTTTTTTTTTCAACGTTTTTATTTATTTTTGGGACAGAGAGAGACAGAGCATGAACGGGGGAGGGGCAGAGAGAGAGGGAGACACAGAATCAGAAACAGGCTCCAGGCCCCGAGCCATCAGCCCAGAGCCTGACGCGGGGCTCGAACTCACGGACCGCGAGATCGTGACCTGGCTGAAGTCGGACGCTTAACCGACTGCGCCACCCAGGCGCCCCATGGTTTATTTTCTTAAAGCTGCGCGTTTCCTTTTTTTTTGCAACAATGTCCCATTTGTAAGGGTTAACTAGCAACCTGTTACAGCTGTCTACCAAGACTGGGGTGATGGTTTTATCTGGTTTGGCAGGACTTTTTCCCAATGGGCAGCTGTTTTTGATGTTTTCAGTGATAGGTCAAACTCTCCTGCCTGAGACCCAGAGGTATATATTCAGATTGCATTACCATTTTCTTGGTGGTTTTTTCCCCCCAGTATGTTAACTAAAACTGCGAGACTATTATCTAAAATGATTATCTCATAGTTTGTACCGGCTCTTTCTTTATAATATGTATATGAGTTGGTAATGGCTAGATTTCATAATGAAGGGAAATTATTTATGGATGGAGAAAGCATACTAGACTATTAGAGCATGTAGCTTAAGAAAGCAAGTGTTCAAAATATTCACCATCTGCTTCAGTAGACTTTATTAGAATAACATAGTATGGTCTGAAAACCCCCCAAAGGCATCTCCGTTTCCCCTTCATAGTCTCCTCTGCTAAGTATTTTCTCTGGGTCCACAGGCCTTACTAGACCGTGGATGTGCAGAGGCCACATCACTCCCAATGCACCTGCCTGCATCTTCCAGGACTTCCAGCCCCTTTTAAAATCTCCTCTGAGGGGCGGGTCCTCAGGGCCGCCTTCTGTGTACTGATGAATCTTTCCATCAGTTAGTTACCAGGAAGAATCTCTTGCATTTCAATCTGTATTTGGGTTACTAGTCTACTCTCAAAAATGAGGCATAATTCCTAAACAGGAAACATGCAGCTTTAAGAAAATAAACCATAGGTATTTTGAACACCATTTTGAAGACCTTATCCATAGGTATTCAGGGCCATTTAATGTGTACTGATGAATCATTCCATCAGCTAGTTACCATGGAGCGTCTTCTCAATTTCAGTCTCTTGCTCACTTCATAAAACTTATGAGAGAACTTCTCCATTGCTAATTCTAACTCCAGTAAGAACGCTAATTTTGTATATTTAGAAGGATCATTCAGAGTGCTCTGAATTGTCAACCCTTGAGCAGAAGAGGGAATGCCCCTTGAGGTCACACTCTGTAGCCAGGGTCCTAAGCAATGTGCCTCAGGCACTTTCTCCACATCACTCCTACACTGCTTTATAGTCTCAGAAAGTGGATATTTGTGCTGAAGCAAGGACATACAATACCGTTCTGAGTCTCTGGTGGCTGTGCATATCCACCCCCTTACCTGATAATATGGAGCACAGTACAACACAAACAGTTCTAAGATCCTCACCTTTGAGCCAAGAAACAGAAGCTTTCATGCAAATGGATACCAGAGGGGTCACCAGATTTCCACATCATCATAAATACCTAGATATGTGTCATTTCCTGTGTAGTCCCTAGACACTGTGATGGAGGTAAAGGAGAGTCCAGATGAATTGCTACGTAATAGAAATATTAATAACTTTGAAATAGTCCCGAGTCTAAAAGTTTCACATTTGAATTTCTCACTTTGAATAGTTTGAATATAATGTGATTTATTATATATTTTAGTGTATATGTGTATATACTAAGATGTAAGAATGTGCATATGAATTAGATACATGGTGGTATAGTGTGTGCATATGTATATATATGCAGTAATACAAAATAGATTGATACATACATGAATAAGTTGTGTATATGAATCAAACAGTGTGGTGTACATATGTGTATATATGCGTGTTGTGTTTGCATGTGAATCAAACACAGGATGGTATAATGTATATGTGTGTATGAACTCAACACAGTGATACAATGTGGATGTGTGAATCAGACACAGTATATGTGTGCATATGTGTTTTTGTGTATGATTCAGACACATGGTAGTATAATGTGTGTGTGTGTGTGTGTGTGTGTGTGAGAGAGAGAGAGAGAGAGAGAGAGAGAGAGAGAGAAAGAATCAGACTCAGAGTAGTATAATTGGATAAGATCCAGGATGTGAAAAAAACCATATAGATTCCAAAATAACAACATCTATGTGAGTGCACAAATCGTGCGATCTTTCTAGACATCACTAGTAAAAACTGAGAGTTTTACTAGCTCTAACTAAGGTCCTTTATGGTTTTGAGATTTGATGGTTAGTGTCGTCACTGTCACAGACTACCTAGCCCATTCTATCACTGTGTGAATCATTATATCTGTAATGACATTTAGAGTTGACCTTTCAGTATTCCGAATCTCCATTGTATCTTTGTTTATTAGCCTCTGCAGGAGAAAGACATAATAACTCTAATTTCATGATTATTTCTCTGAACTATGCCCAAAAAGGTCCTGGTTTTTATAATTAAGGGAATCTAATACTTCCTTGGCTATACTATCAAAATCAAATTTTCTAAATCGTTGCATTAACATAAAGAAAAAATGGCAGCGATCGTGTGTCTTCTTGTTAAGGCTACGTGGCTATATAATACCTAACTAAAAAATCTTTGAGTGAGTGAAATCCTTGAGGGCAGTATTCGTCTTTGTTGGCTCTGGATAGTACTTGCCACATGCTGGATACTTAGCAAATATTTATGGAGTAAACAGATCATTGTAAATTGCATTTGAAAAATTCATTCTCATATATATGCCCCTGTGTTCTCTCAAGATTCCTGTCTGATGTTTAGGTTGGGACTACTGGAGAGAGGTATTTCCTGCCATCCTGTCTGCAAGAAGGCAGTGCCATGGAGATGCTGTTTGTGACAGACATAGAGGGATTGAGGGGCAGTGGGAGTAGAATGTTAGTGCCTTTCTCTCTTTTGGGAACAGTGATTGCACCCCTTTTAGAGGAACCATCTTAAACCAGTGAACCAAATTATTTCATTAGTTCTATGTCCATACAATCATATGGGGGCTTTTTCTGCAGGCATAAATCTTATGTCCATTGGGCACTGAAGCAGTTAATCTAAACGCTGTCTTTTGGAATCGAAGTGCAGTGTGGACGTAGCACTGAGTTATGTTGCCAGAACATCAGAAGGTCCTATTTTTTTTTTTTCTATAGAATATTCTCTTACTAGCATGTGGTTACTCTAAAAGGAGGTGAAAAATTCTATAAGGGAAAATTATCAACATTATAAGAATATTTGGTGATCCCATAGAGAGCACCTCTTCTGTTGCATGAATGCCTTACACATTTTTCTTTCAATTTCAGAAACCATTGACACATTAATTATTAGGTGTAGTGGTAATTAATTTTTACTTTGATACTGTATGCCAGCTTTCTTGTGGAAAAGGAGCAAACGTGAGAAATAATGCTTTAAAAATCTGATTATCGGTTATCACAGACATTCTTCAGGAAGATATTTGGCCCTAAAATGAATGAAATGAGAACATGTTACGTAAGGTTAGTATACCTAGCAGTTTTGATGTCCTTGAAGTTTAGCACAAAAAATGCTAATACAGACTGGGGTGCTCGATACTGGCTATAGGTTAGCTTTTTTAGTTCAGGCCTCTTTGCAGGGTTTTGAAATTTTTGCATGAGGTTTGTACTGCACTTAACCTTACAAAGGAGGCTTCCTCTGGAGTCAAAATGAAACTGAATATTCATATTAGGGGTGGTGGGGAAAGAAAAAATGTCCTCCCGTTAGAAGCAGACTGCATGAGAGTTCTGCCAACTGGCCTGTTTGTGAGAACTAGTGAAGTCATCAGTGCAGAGCTATTTTAATACACTGACACGGTGCTTCAAGGCAGCTGGAGGTGCGGCACAGAGGAAGCTCTGAGAGAGAGGTTTGCAGAAGCAGAAAATTTTCCTGCTGACTGACAGCATCAGCATTTCACACCGGCTGGGACTCTGACATCTCTGGGAAGCATGAGGGCGAGTGTAATGGCCCAGGCAGAAGGAGGGGAAGAGGAGTTTTAGTTATTACAGGTTATCCGAAGCAGTGTCTCAATATCAAGATGCCAAGACTGTCCCACAGAATGGGTTGCCATGGGTAAGGAGAACGGGATGGCGGAAAGCTGGAGATGAAATCTTTTGTTTATAGAGCGAGGTGGTTTCTTTTTCTTTTTTCGTTTACTTGAAAAGGTTGCAGATGCAAAGCCTGCCCTTTTGCTGATGCAATCCTGTAGGAGATTGAGCAAAGTAAAGGAAGTGGGAGATATGTATACATATATACATATATATATATGTGTGTATATGTGTGTGTGTGTGTGTGTGTATATATATATATATATATATATACATATATATATATATATGTATGTATAATTTATCAGTATCTTGAAAACAAATGGATTACTGTGCTGGACAGGCCCAAAGTGGGAGAATATCCTGTTAAGTTGCATTTTCAAACCCTTAAGAAAAAGATCTGTCACTTGTGAAGAAAAAAGTTTTTAACCTGAAATGCATTTTAATTTTCGGATTTTGAACTCTGCCGTGTGGACCCTGTCATTCAAGATCCTTCAGAAAAGCATAAATGAGTATTTGATTAGAGAATCATCTACCGGATGCTATTTTAACCACTTCCGAAACCATCTAAAAGTGTACACAGAGCCTCATCCCTTTAGAGACTGAGAAAAAGTCCACATACATCAACCAAATGGAGGTAAATTCAGACATAATGAGATACTGAGTTTGAGGGTAAGAAATGAACTCTTTTTCAGCTTCACTGATGCAGGTATTTTCAACCCCCAAAGTAAGGTGTTCTCTGATTAGTAGCTTCTCCTACAACGGGGAGTGAATCAAAGCAGACACTCTTTAGCGTGAGGGCACTCAGGGGTCACGACTGTGAAAAGCTGCCATGATTCAACCCCAGTTGAGCAATGGGAAGCCAGAGACAGGAAGCTGCCTTGTTTATTAGAAGTAGGGTAACCACAGTCTCAGACAACTCAGGAAGATTCTGCTGGCACTTTCATTCTGAACAGCAGGCCCTGGTGCAAAAGAAAAAGAAGCAGCCAAGGTATTTGGCATAGGTGTTTCTATATTACTGACACATGAGGAGCTCCTGTGTACTTCTTAAAATTTTTAGCTTCACAGGCACAGCCCTTGACGTTTCTTACTCGTTGTTAAAAGTTTAACAAAGCTCTCCTATAAAGTCAAGGTTCAAGACACTGCATGGCCTTCATTTATGCAATGTGAAATCCAAGTAACGTAACCTTTATTTAGGTGACTGCTTCCTTCAGACTATTCCAAAAGACTTTTATCCAGAGATTTCCATCATGTTTCAGCAGGAAGATCAAAACTGCCTTGGGATTCCTAGGAAGGTTGGGGAAGGGATTGCAAAGTAATTTTTTATTTGACAAAATTTGGGGCATCACTTGGAACTTTTGCCCTTACAGATGAAAAAACTGAGACCCAAAAGTGTCTTTCTCACCTGAAACCTCACAGTCTAGGAAGTATCTTGGAAATTAGATATATGAATTGAATTACGAAGTACTATATGTCCAATAGTAGACTTGCCATTTTGGGGGCAAATTAAGAAACAGTGCAGTGGGGTTAGATTAAGGCTTTCTGGGATGTAATTTATGCTTTCTCTGATACTTAGAAGGTACTTGAGGATTCATGAGATTTGGTGTAGTTTTTAAATGTTGGGCTTGAAATCTATCTCACCCATTATTGCTGTGGGACCTTGGACAAGTGACTTAATGTCTGTGGGCTTCAGTTTCCTCATTTGTAGTGTAAACTCAATAATAGAACCTATCTAAAAGGATTGTTGTGATGTTTTGAAAGAATAGATCTTGCATACCTTAGCTTGGTGCCTGGTGTGTAGGAAGAGCAAAAGAAATGTAGACTTGTGATGACTAATATTGTTACTTTGTTGTTCAGTACTTCAAGGCCCTTGTTTGAAAGATGCATTTTCCTTTGTGTCATCTACACAAGGGACCAAGGTCTAGATTTGGCCCACTGCCCTCACCCCTGCGTCCTGGAAAGTTAGTTTCCCTTCTGGTGGACTGAAATAAATGCTCTGTAAGGAATAAAGATCGAGAAATTAAAACCTGTGAATAGAGATCAATGAACATTTCAGAGAGAGTAGATAATAGGACTAATAGCCCCAAGTTCATAGTGGCAGGTTTCATTCATGGTCATTTTGTATGTTCAGATTTCCTCTTTCCTTCTACATCTAACTCTGGGCTGTGTATGGGTATGCACATACTTTCATATATTTTTATATGTTGCTTTTAAGTGATCAAATTATGAGAAACATTTTGTTGTATCTGTTTTACAGATGAGAAAACTGAGGCTCTAAGAAACTTAAAATAAATTACATACAGTTAGGAGAGGTGGTTCAGTTGGTTAAGTGTCCGACTTGATTTTGGCTCAGATCATGATCTCATGGTTCGTGGGTTTGAGCCCCGCGTCGAGCTCTGCGCAGACAGTTTGGAGCCCGCTCGGGACTCTCCCCCTCCTCTGTCTCTGCCCCTCCCCCACTCAGTCTCACTTGTGCTTTTTCTCACTCAAAATAAGTAATTAAACTTAAAAAAATTATGGAGGGTGAATTCATCTGCTGTTTCATTTTTTTTTTTTTTAATTTTCTCCCTCCCTGTGTCCCCATATCTCCTCTCATTTCATTTCTTCCTCCTGAGTGTATATTCTTGGCTTTTTTCCTTTTTGCTCTTTGTCTTTCTCTTTTCCCTTTGCATGTTACCATTCCCCTCTTTTATTTTCCTGATTTCTCTGATGTATAGCAAAAATAACTTTGGAGACGTTGCTGTCTCTAATAATATTTGAATTCTTATGCTAGTCTTAAAAGCAGATGATCTGTTTTCTCTCAGAGGTGTTGAATTAAGTTGCAGTTTGTAGCAAATGATGTAACTCATCTCTCTTGTGTGTCCATGACTAGCTGATAGGACAAGTAATTTGCTACTCCTCTTCAAGAGGTGGAGGCAAGTCATTGACACAGCTGGAAGATTCGCTTCTTCAGTGATAGATAATTCAACTTACACGAGCGTTCTGGTTCTAAAAGACATCATAGTAGCCACCCTTTTGATTGTTTTAAATCTGTCTTTTTGGTACAAAACCTGCTGTAACCTGCTCTCTGAGAGTCCAGTGAAATTAGCCCCTTTTCAGAAGTGATGGGAGGAGGTCAGGGTTTTCTCTTGGTCTATGGGGATGGGGCGGAGACTGTGGACAGGAGGCCCCTGAGCTCTGCTTGTGTCTCACCGTCTCAAACTGGCTGTTCCTGTTGCACTTTGTACCTACCCATGCACACACACAGCCCCTTGCCCTGGCTTTTTTTTTTTTTTTTTTTTTTTTTTTAATTACAAAGACCATGTGGAATTACCTTTATGAAGACAAGGGAAATAGAAAAGTTAGATGTTCAGGAACAAAAAGCTTAAAATTGGGTCCTAGATCGTGTTCGTAAAATTCCCTCATCAGTTTTCAACAGCTTGGGCCTGGCAGCCCAGCATAGTCTGTAACCCTCTTTCTTGCTCTCCTCAATGGCTCCCAGCAACTTGAATAACTCTGAGCTCTTAAGTTATGCAGAGTACTACAACTTTTCTCTGGCTCTGATGACCAGACCCAGCTCTGGACCTCCTTTTGCCCACGTAAAGGCCGTATTTTCTGAGTCTTCTGTTTCCTTCTTTACTAGGCCCCACAGTGGCAGGGGAAGAATGCAGACTTCTGTTACACGGAGTTGAATTTCACTCCCCTTCCCTCCCAGAGGAGGCAGACATGGCTTCTCAATATTTTTCCACTCTTCTTTTACATGTAGAATTATAGCCAAAACAAATTACGGTCATCTTGGCTTTTTGGTTGACTAGATTTTTGATGAGTTGGAGTTGACTGTAACTTTGAAAGAACATTTTTTAGTTTGACAATATAGCTGGGTAGCCCGGTTTTCTTTTTCGCAGATTACTTTTCTGATCCTATTTGTAGACCAAAGCATGGCAAATACTTGAACAACTTTCACTTCTGTCTGTGTAGGAAACTCTTGATGTTAAATAGGATTCTTCTACAGTCAAAGGGGTATACTGCATAATTTCACACCTAGTGCCATATAAGTTGGATTTCTTATTCATCACACACCATATGCAGTGTTATTAATCTTTACTGTAAGTAGAATGACAAGTGAGCAATAAAAGCAGGCCTTAAAAAAAAAAAAACACTACCAACAAACATACAAGAAAAAAACTCCCTAGCAGATGCTTCCGAAAGAAGTGACAGTCAGTGAAATGTGGGTTACATGTATGTTGCATAACTGATGCACTGATGTGTATGCTCAATATGGTCCTCGGTTTTCACTTCAGATCACAGTGTGGTCTCCGTTCTTTTCTCCTTCTCCCTCTCTGCTCTCTGCTCTCCCTTCCTTCCTCCTCCGCACTTCCCACAGCTCTTAAATCCTATTCAAGCATCTTCTCTGGGTGGGAACCCCTGGACTCTTCTTCCTCTGCCCTCTTCCAGGCGGATGTTGCATTTGTCTGTCTGTGATCCCAGGCACACTCATCTTTGCTCAACGGGGTTGAGAATAGCCTTTGAAGGTGGTTGGCACTGCTCGAGCGAGATGGTTCCTGTTTCCTCTGCCTTTCTTGTACAACCCAGGGTGGCTCATGGGGTTGTTTTGTCTGTTGTTATCCATGCCTGCTCTGCCAGCTGCACCTGGAACTTGTTCCCGGGCCTTATGCATGCAACCGTTTATCCTGGCCCTAGGGTTGGTGCTTTAGAGCTATTGCCTCCTGGCCGCCTACTGCCTAGAACAACTGTGTTTAGGGTAAATTGATGCTGTTGTTTTTCTTCCAACTGTCACCATTGCTTATCCATACCCTTCTCTGTTAAACGAAAAATATTCCGTGGACACATCTTGACTGTTTCATGTGCTGAGGCTTGGTGAGCCCTGCCTACAGAGAAGTTAAGACCAGCCCAGAGGGAGAAGGGCTTTGTTATTTCAACCATGGGGAGTAGGTTAATGGGTGCTGATTATGCCCACAATTTGTTTCCATACTCTGGGGATGAGCATCATATGTTCATGGTGGTACAGAAACCAGAGCTGCTGGGGTAAGCCTTGTTGCTTTCTACTGCATCTTGTAAAGAACCAGGAAATTACAATTTACAACTATCTTCAAATACTCTGATGGCAAGGCAAATGCCTTGCACTGATTTGTTATTGTAGCCCATCAGCAGAAGGCATCATTTTTTCTTCTCCTTCTAAATAAATTGTGTTGCAGCCAAGGTTTTGCTTTTTAAAGACATTTAAGTAAATGGAGTAGATTTGAGAAACTGATGTCTAAATTTCCAACTTTTGTGTTGCTAAGACTGCGAGGCATTTTGTTGAGAATGTACAGGGAAGAATTTGACTTATTAAAACTTCAGGTTAGCTTGCCTTTGGTAGTTTTTCTTAACATGATTTTTTCTGTCACTTTTAAAATATTTTTGTAATGTTGTCAATCGCTGGTATCCTGGGACTTGAGATGTTTTGTTCATTGTTGCCTATTCTGCTAAATGCTCTTGAGCAAGAAATTTAACTTTTGTCTTAACTTCCCTGTCCATAAGATGTTAGTTACTATGCTTATTCCCCACTTTTTCATAGAGATGTCAGGATGCTTTGGCACCATTGTCATGTGTAAATACAAAGTATAATATTTTAATGGAATTTTAATTTTCTTTAATGTCAAATCTTTGCTCACTGATTTTTAGTCAGGATAGATGTGCAGTGGAAATGTTCAAGCTCGTGAGTCATATTTCTTAGTAAGACAGTAGACCTATTCCTTATGCTTTGAGAAATGGGGCAAAAGCAATTCTATCAAGAATGGAAAGTACACTATCCAGTGAGTGAAAGCCCCTGATGTTAATGTATTCGGTAAAATATATGAGCGCACTGATGTGTCCAGAATGGCATGAATGGGGAGGCCACACAGCTAGGAGAAAATGTCTAGGCAGGGATGCCTGGGCTCTGATCTTGACGTGGTCTCCCATTAGCTCTGTGCTCCTGGGTAAGTTAGGGGTTGTTTTCTTATTTGTAAAATGAGTCGTTTGAGCTTGCTAATTCCAAAGTTCCCTTGTGTCATCTTAAAACCAAGTTTCTATACCCTGCCCTTCCTTGCCAGCCTCTCCTGTCAGTGTCAGGTCTTGGGGCTGGGCCCACTGCAAAGAAGCTGATGCAGAGACGTCCGTGAGTGCCACACTCTGTGGGACGTATGTTGCCAGTGAAAAAGGAGTCCGGCTCCTGATGATAGTGCCTTTAGTGTTGTTGTTATTGTTGTTTTGTTTTGTTTTTTGAGAGAGAGAGCGAGCGAGCCAGTCGCATGTGCGTGTGCATGCTCGCAAACAGAGGAGAGGCAGAGAGAAAATCTTAAGCAGACTCCATACCCAGCTTGGAGCCTCATGACTGTGAGATCATGACCTGAGCCAAAATCAAGAGTCGGATGCTTAACCAACTGAGCCACCCAGGAACCCCTACCTTTAGTGTTCTTTAAATAATACTCTGTATCATGTATCCATTACTTTTGGCCAAAGTGTCTGGAAGCTTACATGATGACACTGAGTTAGTTGCTTTGACTTCTTTTTGTGAATTGTCCTAGCTGCTTTGAGTAGCCTAGTGGTTTTTAAATTTTGGAGTTAGGGGTCGACTTTATATGTTTTGTTTTTAACCCACTTTGGTCTAAGAATTTTGATACTGTGAGTAGTCTGAAATACCCCTTGAAGGTATACTGGAGCAGTTTCAAATTCAGCATACTACCTTAATCATGTTTTATAGGATGGAATACATGGAAAATTTACTGGGATTGGAATTTTATTAAAAAAAATATGACTCATGTTACTTTTCTTACAACTAATAAAGAAACCTTTAAATGTGCATAGCAATATTCTGTAGTCTTTAATCCCACAAAGTAAATTTATCTCGTTTCTCAATGAATATGAGTTTCTAGGTCCCATTTTACCCTTTATCCTGACCAAAATGCAGATATGCCACAAGATTTTCTTTTTCCTCCACCTCATTTTCCCTCTCAACAATGTACTAATATGATTTTAAGCAATATTTTTAGCATTTTTTTTTTGTTGTTGTTCAACGAGATTTATGTGATAATGTTAAGCTTTATAGCCATTCCTTTTACTTATTGAACATCTGTTGTGCTCAAGGTCCAGCATCCAGGTGTATGACCTCCACTTTTTCTAAAGCATTGTCCTGGCTGTTACTGAAGCCAGTGGAGACAGTATGTTGAGTGAGTAACAGCACCAACCTCTTACTGCTTGCTTGGCTTGTGGCTTTGAGCAGTCTTACCTTCTCTACCCTGGTAGGATTATTGAGAACATGAAATGAAATAGTTGAGAATTCTGTCTATTACAAGGAATATGGGGGTGCACAGGTGGTTCAGTTGGTTGAGCGTCCAGCTCTTGATTTCAACTCAGGTCACGAGCTCACGGTTCGTGATCTCATGGTTCGTGATCTCACGGTTCGTGATCTCAGGGTTCATGTTGGGCTTTGGCACAGACAGTGCAGAGCCTGCTTGGGATTCTCTTTCCCTTTCTCTGTCCCTCCACTGGACAAGCTTGCTCGCTTACTCTCTCTCTCTCTCTCAAAATAAATAAACCTTAAGAAATGTAAAATATTACAAGGAATATGTATTAAATATATTATGAAGTATGTTTAGATATAGTTTTTCACCACAAATGGCCAATGAAATTTTTTTTGCTATAAATATTTTATTTAATAGCTTATATAAGATAGTAAGTGTACTTTGATACTTAATCTAAAGTGTACTTTGATGCCTTGATTTAGGTGTTGCAGTTTATTTTAGCAGGTATCTGAACATGCTCATTATGAACATATGGCCAAGAAAACCAAAAAAAGTGTAGATAATAGAGTTTCCTGATTGATGCAAGGGCTTTTTCCTGTTTAGGTATAAGTTAATACACATGAGCTTTCTTACTGATTGCTGGTATGGCGATGGTAGATGTAGAGTATAAGGCAGCCAGGGAAGACTCTGGAGGTTTTAGAGGGAAAAAGCAAGACTGTGGGTTGGCAGAGGTGATGAGAAAGGCCTAGAGCCAGGGAGTAGAGTATATTGGGTAGTTTATGAGGCAGAAGTGAGCAGAGTACATGCAAAGGAGAGAAAGCTAGTTGCCCTCCAACTTTTCATATGAGCCATAGTAATGGGAGAAACAGACAGGTACCAGGAGGGCTGACCTTATCTAGAGGGGGTACATTTGATTCTGTTTAATTATTTCTCATGGCTGTGATGTTCAAATAGCATTCACTTTAACACTTTGGAAACTGGAATAAGAACTTGCTTCAGGGGAAGAATTCTTCCTTTGAATCGTGTGTGATGTGATCTGGCCAAGATGGTGGAGTGTGGTGTTGGGCAGTGTAGATAGTCTGCTTCCTTGGAAGTTAACTTGATTCTCAGCTTTGATGGATGGACCCGTTGTTATTTCCTTTCCATGTATCAAAAAACTTATTTTCAGTACTAGTCTTCTCATAAGTGGGGCCAGTAGAAAAGCTTAAAAAAAAAAAAAACTTAGAATAATTGATTAAAAAATGTAAATTCTCAGAATTACCTGATGGGAAGCAGGTGGGCAAACCATAAAAATGCATATCTGTGGCACTATATCCTACAAAAACTTACACAGTATGTACCATGTTTCTGATACCGTTGAATCCTCACAATTACTCTGAGAAGTTACTGTATCTTCCTTTTTTTTTTTTTTTCTTTTTTTAATACATAAGGAAACCGAGGCATTGAAAGGTAAAATAATTCGTTTTGGGCCACACACTTAGAAGGTTTGAGAGCCAGACATGGAATTCTTATCTTCTTATTCTACTTTTCTTTTTATTTGACCTCACTTCTACTTCTTTCTACTTGATCCCAATTCTGTCTTTCTCTTTCTTTCTCTCTTTAGGGGTCCGTTTGGTGTGAGTGGTGATGGTGCTTTTGATCTTCTGATGATAGTGGACTCCATCCCACTCCTCAGTCCATGCTCCACCTCCCTTCCTGGTACCCTAAGGCTCTTCCCCTGTTTCGCTGTTTCACTTTCTTTTTCTTCCATCCCTCCCTCTGTTCCTCTCTTTCCTTGCCTGCTCCTCACCAGCAGCCCAGCACACTCTCCCAGGTCCCTGAAATATGTCCCTTGATATGGAGGAGACCTTGCGGAGTTATCTGTGGTGTTTGTAAGTGTGTGTGTTTACTTTCTACAAGTGGTTTTATGCTATAAAACTCATTTCCTTTTCTTACAGTTCACCCAATTCTGTAAGTTCCGTTTATGTTGCTATTAGTTCTCACTTCTGGGTAGTATTCTGTAACATCCACCTACCATAATTTATTTTTCCATTCCCTAGTGGAAATCTTGAATGCCTTTAAGTCCCAGTACTACAGTCTTGCCTGAAACATTTCCCAGAATGTGTCCTTAGGAAGAGTGAAGTTACCTGATCATAGAGGGCATAAACACACTTCATTTCATTAATTATTGCCATATTTTTATTTTTTCCACAATTGCTGTACTAGTTTAAATATCTACCAGCTGTCTGTAAAGTTTTCCCTTTCCCCAAACGACTGCCCAAACTTGTTATTATTCTCTTTTTTAATTGTCTTCATTCTGATCAGCATAAAGTAATATGTGGTATTTAGATGTGTATTTACTTCTAGTGAGTTTTCACTTCTCCCTTAGACTCTCTCCCTCATTAGAATATATCTTGCCTTTATTGAAATTCAGACCCTTATTAATTCTTACTTGAATGGTTGAAATGCCATTCTGACTGGAGTCTCTGCCTCTCACTTGCCAACTTCCCTGCTTGCTAAGATTCATCCTCTTAAACTTGTCACATGGGTCCTCTGCTCAGAATCTCTAATGGGTTCACATCCTCTTTGGTGTCAACTCTTCTTGTGTAAATTGCACGCCCCACCACACCATGTGGTTGGACTCAGTGTGTTCTCGGTCTTGACCCCCGTGGCTCCCTGTGACCCCTGATACGTATTAGGTCTCCTCACTGTTCATTACTCCACGTGGAATACCCTCCTGCTTCTATCAGAAATTTTCTTCATTTTATCTTTTAGTTTTGATGTTCATCAAGATTTTGTTTGCACATAGTTTACAAAGTCAAAATTGACCAACAGAGATTGTGAAGACAAAGCAGCAATTCTTTGCTGCCCCCCCCCCCCCCCCCACTGTTTTTCCATCCTCTAAGGAAATTTTCTCAACTTGTACAGGTTCTTTTGATTTTTAAGCATTGTATCTCTGAATAACTTGTTTATATTGCTTTTTCTTTCTTTTATTTCCTTTAGTGTTAGCCTTATCTGTGGACCTCCCAGTGTGTAACATGTGGATTTAGCCCTTTTCATCTCCATTCCCCCAAGCACACAGCTTTCTTGTCTCTCCAATGTAGTTGACTCAGCCTTGATGAAATCAGTGTTAAATGTTTACCTAAGTATACCTCTAGAGGTGCTTCTCACACTTGTGCTATGATGATTACTTTTCCCTTCCTATAGATTTTATCCTCTGATTTTGTTTGCTGAGTTTTCTTTTCTTTCTTTCTTTTTTTTTTCCCAAGTTCATTTATTTGTTTTGATAGGGAAGGTACAAGTGGGGGAAGATCAGAGAGAGAGGAGAGAGCGAGAATCCCTAGCAGTTTCCATGCTTCCAACGTGGAGCCCGACATGGGGCTCCAACCCACAGACCTGAACAAGACGTCAGACGCTTAATCCACTGAGCCACCCAGGTGCTCCATGGTTGCTGAATTTTGAGCATTCTCATCCCTGCTTAATCCCCCAGTTGTCTGATACTTTTCTCTGTGCATTCAGAGTCACAGAAAGTTGTGTCAGATCCTTGGGGCGTTCAGCCCTACTCAGCCTTGTGCACAGCTCTTGGCCTGGGGTCCCACGACCATCCTTTCCTTTTTTTTGTGCCCTCTGTCTCCTATCTTATGGTTCCTCCTTTGTTTGTTCCTTTCTTTGCTATGCCTATCCTCCTGAGGAGCAAGATTGTAGGAGAGGTACATTTTTGACATCTAGCATGTTAAGAATATATTTACCTTTGTACTTAATTGATAGTGTTGTCAGATCTGGGATTCAGGATTGAAAATAATTTTCCTTTGGGGTTCTGAGGGCATTCCATTATTCTGCCTTCTGTTTGGATGCCATTATGACCCCTAGTACCTTTGTTAATGGCCTTTTCTCCTCTGACTCATGAGTTTTCTGTCTCTGAAAACTTGTAGAACAGGAACAAGTGTTCTTGTTCTAAATGTTCTGAATTTCTCAGTGATGTGCCTCTGTGTAGCCTCTTTTCTTCAAGTTTTGCAGGGTACTCAGCTGGTCCTATCATTTTGTAAATGATAAAACATAAATCCTTGTTTTACAGATTTTTCCCCCAAATACAGAAATCTCTTTTTACCCAAATTCACTCATTTACTGAGTTCAGATAAACAAGCATCTGCACTGGCACATGTCAGAGGATCCAGGGTACTGTTTCCTCCAAAGAGTTCCATCTCAAAATTTATTTTCATCACCTATTCAGTTCTTGACGTAAGAGAAGGAAAATGGGGAGCAAGGGGGTCTCTGGCTGATGCCGTCCTCATCTCCATTTTCAATTTTCTTTTTACCTCCCATATTCAGATGTTGGATATTATGGAATGATATTCCAATGTTTTTATTATTTTATTCCTATTTTCTTTTATTCTACTTTGTGGTAGGTGGTGTCTTCAGAGTCTTCCCATCCTTTTATTTATTATCTCCCTTCTTTTACTATCATTTTTAATTTCTAAAACATTTTTTTGTTGTTTTGATTCTTAGAGTAATCTTTTCAAAATGACATCCTCTTCTTGGTTTCTGAATGCATTGATAATTGCTGTCATCTCTGGTTGGAGCACTCAGCAGATTCGTGGACACTCTCAGCAAAGTCACCAGCTGTGCTACCGATTTTTGAGCCCCTGTGGCAGGAAATATCTGTAGGCTTGATTCTAGGGCTAATTAGGTTCTCTATAGAAAGACCTTCCAGACTCCTGCCAACAGGAATAGGCCAGGCATGAGGTTTGCAACCTGAACAAGAAGAAAACTGGACATCTCAACACACTGTTCCCTCTTTCACTGTGTTCTCTACATGATTCCTTCATCCACGTGGTGTCCCTCATATCTCAGTAGAGGCCCCAGGTTTTACTCTATACAGAGAATAAACTGCTGGTCTTCTAGGATTAGGAAAGGTAGACATCTAACTGTATTCACCAAGGTAGTATATCTGGAGATTAACTAATTTTTAGAGGGATTGCCAACCATTCTCCCTTGTTTTAGCTAAATTTTACCGCCATTTTTAGAGTCATATGGAGCTGACAGCTTCCCAGATTTTGGAAGGTTTTTTTGGGTAAGTCATATTGCTTCTCGGTTTTCCTCACAATTGGCCTAACTGTATTCAGCTTTCTAGGGTCTGTTAAATCATTTACCTTTCTTCCATCTGTTTTTTTTGCCTTTCCAATTCTTTTTTCCTGTTATTGACTCATCCCACATTCTATGCCTAAAGAAAAATCTATTACTTCTCATTTTATTTGAATTGGGAAGAGAGCGAAAGTCAATGTGTATAATCAGTCTGCTTTTTCTTTACCCAAAAGTCATATTCTCGTTGGCCATTTGAATTTCCCTTTCTGTCAATCATTTATCCATATGTTTTACCACTTTTTTCTATTGAGTTTCTTGTCTTTTTCTTTGGAGAATTTCTCTATATAGTCTAGATTTTAATCCTTACTGAATTTGTAACAACTTTGGGCCACATGATAAAGCTCTACTCCCACAATGTTAATTTTCTCACCTATGAAATCAGATATTAATATTGCTGAACTCTAAATGTGTGTCATTGTCGTGTGGGATTTCCAGAACATAAGTACTACAATGATTTGATGCCTTAACGTTTCTCTTGGTCCCTTTTTAAAAAATACAGTCATGGGGCGCCTGGGTGGCGCAGTCGGTTAAGCGTCCGACTTCAGCCAGGTCACGATCTTGCCGTCCGTGAGTTCGAGCCCCGCGTCAGGCTCTGGGCTGATGGCTCGGAGCCTGGAGCCTGTTTCTGATTCTGTGTCTCCCTCTCTCTCTGCCCCTCCCCCGTTCATGCTCTGTCTCTCGCTGTCCCAAAAATAAAATAAACGTTGGAAAAAAAAAAAAATTTTAAAAAATACAGTCATTGAAAGAATACCTACTATGGAGCCATAGGATTTATGTGAATTGTCTTGGTTGGAAATTATAGGACCCCAGCTGTGGCATAGACTGATTGTCCACACCATATCTATTCTTTCCTCCTTCTGTGATAAGAGTTTTTTTACTTGTGTGCCTGGCTGCCCAAAGTAAAGCCTTTGTATGTGGCCAGGTGAGTCCCAGCCAGTGAGATGTAAGTGGATGTAAGTAAGCATTCTCTAAGCCTCCCTCTCAAGTCACCCAGTGCACTCCCTTTGCTTCACCTCTTCATCCTTTCTTTATTTCTATTGTGTGGAATGTAGATACAATGGCTGGAGGTCTAACTGTCATAAACCACCACTGGGTGAGGTCAGACTCTGGGAATGGTGGTGGTTTCTATAGGACTTAGGGGAGCAGTATTGTGTTCCAGCTGTTGACTGCCTGACTTTGCATTCCGAACGCTAGAGACAGAACTACTCCAGTCATGCCCAAGCCACCGTCCTTTTAAGTATGCTGACACTCGCATCTGTATCCAACCTCAGCTGATACCCCAACTCAAGCTCGCTTAATTCAAAGCCAGTTTATTGTTTGTTGGCTCACGGAATGGGTTCATCCAAGAGGTGAAGGTGTTTTTAAATACTGCATTAGGGAGCAATTGAAATGATGTCACCGGTACTCTGTTTCTGTATTCATTTTTCAGGTTTGTTGCTTCTGCTTGCTTTATTCTCGGATTATTAAAATGTGACAACAGTGTGGCTGCTGATCGAGTCCACTATAGGCCTTTTATATTCTTAGAAAAAGAGCAAGCAGTTTTTTGATGACAACATTTGGCTTGGTCACCCATTCCCTAAATCAACCAAGGTGACCAGGGGGAGAATACTCGGTTGGGTTAGACCAGGGTCATATGCCCACTCCTGGCTTGGAGGGGAGGAGACATCCTTACCCAAACACGTGGACTCAGCGGAATTTCTCTGGGATTAAGGAGAGCCGATTCTGAAAAGATGCTGGGAAGAGACCTATGTTGCATGAGATCCAAGTGAACTTCCTATAACTATGATTTTCAAAACCAATATGTATGTTAATTTCTGTTTTCCCCCCTGTTTTTTAGCAGTTCTTTCCAAAGAAAGCAAAGAATGTTAAAATAACTTACAGGGGAATCAATGACAGTAAAGAGATAAAAAATAAAATTAATAGCTATAGTGGCATAGCAAGGAAGTAGAAGTATTCTCTGCCTGTATAGAAACACAGTAGTAAGGCGAGGAGATGAAAGTAGCTGTGGTACAACAATCGTCATCATGTTTTCTACATAGAGATTATTTCTGTTAGTGCTGACTAAACATTCCTTGGTAGAGTGGTTACAGTGTATCTCTGCACACGGTCTCAACTCTAGTCAAGAAGTGAACATCCTGACGTGATTCATTTCCAATTCGTAATTTCTTTTGGGTAACTTCTTTTTCTCCTGTGATCCGCTTTGAAGGACCCGCCCAGTGTCATACCGGACCATAGTTTCTTTTTTCAGGTGAGAAACAAATCTCTGTTGGCCTTTCAAAATAAAATGCGATAGGTTGTTTCTTTTTGTAGCCTGTGAACAAAGTACTTCCATAAACTTCTTTTATGCCTTTATTGAGATAAGGTATAAAAAAGTGTATATACTAATTTGATGACTTTGAATATATGCATCCGCCCATGATACCATCACCTTAATCATTGTAATAAACATATTCATCACCTCCGTGAGTTTGTGTCCCTCTGCTTTTTTACCCCCTTTTTTGTAAGAACACTTAAAATGAAGTCTACCCTTTCAACACATTTTTAATTGTATTGCTGACTGTACTGTAATGTTGTGCAGCATACCATATTGTACCACACCATATTGTTACTTATATGCACTATGTTGTGCAGCAGATCTCTAGAACTTACTAACCTTGTGTATCTGTAACTTTATATCCATTGAACAACAGCTCCCCTTCCATAACTTATTTAAAAATTTAGCCTTGTTTAGAAGGTGGGGCAGGCGTTTTAAAAAATAAACTTTACTTTTTTTAAGGTTTAGATTTACAGAAAATTGTGAAGAAAGAATTTTCACATTCCCCATACCCAGTTCTTGCTATTACTAGTGTTTTACATTAGTATGGTATATTTATTACAGTTAGTGAACCAACAGTGATACGTTTTTATCAATCTGAAGTCTATACTTGATTCATATCGCTTCAGTTTTTATCCTTTGTCCCTTTTCTATCCCAGGATTCCATCCAGCATCCCATGCTACATATCGTGGTCATGTCTCTTTGGCTTCTTTTGGCTGTGACAGTTTGTCTGACTCGCTGTGTGTTTGATGACCTTGATAGTTTGAGAAGTACAGGCCACATATTTTGTAGAATGTCTCCAAGTGGTCTTTGATGCCCTTCTCATGATTAGTCTGGGGTTACAGGTTTCGAGAGGAGGACCACAGAGATAAAGTGCCACTGTCATTACATCAAATCAGTAGTACTGACTGTCAAAATGGCATCACTGTCAATGACCTTGATTACCTGCCTGAGATAGAGTCTGTCAGGTTTTTCCACTGTAAAGTTATTCCCTTTCCTTCTTCCTTACTGTTCCTTGAGCTTAAGGAGCCCCTATGTGTTCCTGACACTTAAGGAGTCGGGAATTCTGCTCTACTTTCTTGAGGATGAAGTATATACAAAAATTAGTTGGAATTCTTTATAGCTCATGAAATTTTCTTCTTATTTATCTGCTTGTCTATCTGTCTACACATTTATGTAAATGTGGACTTGTGTATATTTTATACTTTAGGTTATAATCTAATACTACTTTATTTTGTTGTTTAAATTGTTCTAGGTTTGGTCATTGGTAACTCTTAGTTGGCGTTTGTATCTCTTTGACAAACTGCCATTATACTCCCTCCTTCCTTCCTCCCTCCCTCCCTCCCTCCCTCCCTTCATCCCTTCATTCCTTCCTTTTCTTTCTTTTCCTACTTCTCTACACTCTAGCACTACAAGATGCTGCATAGTCATCTTGTATATCTCCTGTCTCAGTCCTAGAATCAGCCATTTTTTCAAGGAGCCCTGGTTCCTGTCATTGGAGAATGGTTTTAAAAATGAAGATCTGGCTGTTAGGTGTGCTTGTAGTTGATGGGATATTGTAAAGCAGGCATTTAGTTATTCATTTTGTGGATACAGAATTAGAGATCGCAAACAGTACTGCTTGGTAGAGGCAGAGGGTAAAAGCATGTGTAGTCAGACTGTAGAATAAGAGGCCTTATTTCTGGGTGGTTTTCCTTTCATTCCTTTGCAGTTTGTGGACTGATAGGTTTTTCTCTTTCACTGATCTTTTTGTGAGGTAGTTTATTTTCCCCGGGCACTCTGATGAGTCATTTATCTGAGGGCAAAGTATAAGAAGGTTTTTTTATTAATGTTTTGACTGGAGAAGTTATTCATTTATTGACCACATCTTTTTTTTTTCATTTTGCCAAAAAGGCATAGAAATGAAATATGATCTGCTGAAAAGTATTGTGTATTGAATAAGAATGGATGCAGAATTCCTTATAAGATTGTCTATAAACATAGAACACTTAAGGAGTGTTTAATGGATATAATGTTCTCCCACTCTCTTCTTTCAGCCTAAACAGCTGTGAGGACTTGCCAAATTTATTATAACTAGATCCATTGCCCAGTTTTTACAATTTTAGTCTTTATTGAAGACATAAATATTGCCTTGAATAGAGAAATACAAACCTTCCTCAAGGAACTCTTCCTAAGAGAAAATCTAAACCCACAATGTCTTTGTACAGTATCTAGTGCTTGTGTTTCTTTGCATTAATTAATTACTCAGTGCTCTTTAGATAAGGGAGCTGGGTAGCTTTTGCTAGTTGTCATGGTTGAGGACCAAGAAACTCATATAATTAGAATTTACTATATTTTAGTAAAGTATCAAGAATCACTGAAACCATCACAAAAACCAAGAGTGTACGTATGTACACACACACACACGCACACGCACACGCACACGCACACACACAGGTAAGTTTACATTTTCCCAGCGGTAACTGCTCTGTGTTTATCGGGAAGTTGGAAGGATTTTTGTAGTTGTCTCTGTTTCATTGCTCCTGTGTCGTCACAGAATGACCCTCCATCAAGCTACTGTAAATTATCATTTCCTTGTCCTCCTTCCCCACACCCGTATTTAGCCATCGCTAAACATATTCTGTTCTTTTGAAGCATTTGGGTGCATTAATTTTTGATGTTTGAAATGGTTTAATCTGTCAAAAAATGAGGGTCTTAATTTTATTTTCCTTCTGGCCATTAGTGGGATAATTAGAAAAGCTTGAGCAGCACTAGACCCTTATTTCATCCAATCTTTCAAGTTTATAGACTTAATGAAAAAATAATATTTCATGAAGGAAATCTCAGTTTAACCTTGTGGAGAGGTTTTTCATTCAATTAGTCAGACGTTACTTACATGCATGGAATCTCATTTACCTTTCTTCCTTCTTTTGTTGTTTTTTTAATTTGGATAATCTTGAGAAAGATCTTGACCAATCTTTGCTGCTTTCTTGAATCTCTGATTCGTATTTTACTCTTTTTCTTCTTACTTTGCCGTGTCTCCTGACATACCTATGTACTAGAAAGTCTTCCTGCCAGTGGAGATCATTGTGCTGTCTCAGGTTTAATTTGTGCCTCAGTTAATGCTTTGCTCATATTCATTTAAATGCTTTATGAGTTCCTGTTCTGTGAAGCACAGATCTTATCTGTTTGATTGAATGACACATCGCAAATATTTAATGTTACATATTTATGAGGTCCTTCTGAATTATTTTATTACTCTTTTGGACATACTTATCAGGTCTTATTTAATTGATGTTAAGACTCAGCAATCCATTAAGTCTTTCAGTCAATTCAAGCTCTGGCTGGTAACTAGGGTTCATAGAACCCTACCTCCAACATTGTTCAACATAGCTGAATCAAAACAGAGATCCTGTGCTGGGTTTGCTTCTTTTGAGCAATCTTTGAGACTTCCTGACCTTTTGGTATCATTGTTACAGTAAAAACATGGAATATTGCCTGGCAGGGAGAGATGCTACCAGGTCAGATCCATTTTCAGAATTGGGTCCTTATGCTGCTAATTGCACGTGACAGCTTATCTATTAAGAATTAACCAGTAGATAATCTCATTCTAAATATTTAAGTAAGTTATGAATAAACCATTACGTTACAGAAAATAATAATAGCAAACACTTACATGGCACTAACTTAGCACATACATGTTTTATATGAGGAAGATACAATGTTACAATCTTTATTTTGCATATGATGAAATTACAGTGCAGAAAATTTATATACCTTGCATATATTCACACAATAACATGTGTGGAGGCATGATTGGACCAAGGGATTCTGACTCATGGCTGAAAAACTACTGTTTTGCCCTGTGGACTTCCTACCTCACTTTTGGGATATGTATATACGTGTGTCACTGAGCGATCTGGGGAATTCTGTTACTGTATCTTTGAATTTGGATCCTTTTTCATGAGGTTGAGCTCTGGATACTGGTGATTTTGATAATGAAGGTTAGGAAATCACAGTTGCCGTAATCAGCTGAACTACTGAAGTCCCTGTCCTCCTACTTATCAAAACATTAGCCCCGTTTATATAGTGCTTGCATTTGAGAATAAGTCGGTATCTTAACATGAATATTCAAGGTCAGTTCCATTTGATACATGTTTATTTATTCCTCTGTGTACAGTGCCCCAGCTGAGGCACAGTACTCACAAAAGAGCAATGAAGATACATCCTTGACCTGGGTGTGACAAGGGCAATCTTACCCTTACATAAATACTTCCATAATAAATAGGCAAAGGAACAACACTGCAAGGCTCATGAATCATACGAAGCATACTGTGGGGGTTCATAGATTAGGTAGAGTTAGGTTTCTTTGAGGAGGTTGCTTAAGAGCTCATTTGTAAGGATGAGATTTCTTTTAGATATCAGGTGGGAGGAACAGTGTGAGCAAAGGTGCTATAAGAAGGAAAGGTGTGCCAAAGTAGTATGAGTATGTTTGCTGGGTAAGATGTGTACGTGGCAGGGGATGACATTCGAGATGCGGTTTGCGTTGTTTTAATTTTTTTTTTAGTGTTTATTTTTGGGAGAGAGAGAGAGAGAGAGCGCGATATTGAGCAAGCAAGCTGGGGAGGGGCAGAGAGAGGGAGACACACAACCAGAAGCAGGTTCCAGGCTCCAAGCTGTCAGCACAGAGCCCGATGCGGGGCTTGAACCCACGAACCATGAGGTCATGACCCAAGCAGAAGTCGGATGTTTAAGCGGCCAAGCCACCCAAGCACCCCAAGATGCAGTTTGCGTTGTATTGCGGATTTTATTTAATGCCATTCTGGACGTGGTGGCAGTGCAAATAGAAAAGAAGGGCTCAATTTGAGAGTCATTTTCAGAACCTACAGGACTTGGCAACTCGCAAATGGGAAAGATCTGGGTGGAAGAGGAGGGGTCAAGGATGATGTCAAGCTTTCAAAAAAATGTTGGAGAGGGTGAAGGGAAATCAAAAGAGCAGGTTTTTGTTCTGGTCTGCTTTGCTGAGGCAAGGATTGTTAGATACTCGGCATGAACCGTTTTTGACTATCTCAGTCATCTGTTAGAAACCTGGGTTGAATGACTTAATATTGTACGTAGTGTGTGTTTAGGCAGAGAGGGCAGCTCTCAAAGAAATTGTGGAGAAAACGCTTATTAATAACCATAGCTTTGTTAGGTAGTGCAGTCAGTGTATCTAAATGAGGTACTCAGAGTGTCTCTTATTCATCGTAAGTGGTTTGAAAACAAGGGAGAGAAGTTGTAGGCATACTGATATTAGCACTGAGTTCATAGTACTGGAAATTGATTTTATTCCCGAAACTGTTCTTGCTTGGTAGGCTCCTGAGGTTCTGGAATCTGACCTGATCCAGGATTGTAGGCATCCAGTGTATCTCCTCAGGCATCAGTTGTTTCCAGGAGTGGTGGGTGGTACAGAGCATGGGGCCTCCTTTCCCTTTTCCTTGTAGGTGTTCTCCATGATGGCAGGAAGCCTGTCGACTCTGGATGACCTTTGAATTTTTAGCATTTGGCACTATGCCTGGTACATGGTAGACTCAAAAAAAAAAAATAATAAGTGAAGTGATGATAAGTTGTTCCCATAGTCTGCGACAGATTAAGTTTTCACAGACGTGATATTCTAATGGCCTTTTTTTTTTAAGGCAAAGTTTATATGAAGGTACCTATATGTCTGGTTTACCATTTATTTATTTTAATATATGAATTCTTTCAACTACAGTGCCTGTTTAGCACCACACTCAGGTTTTGACATTATTGAGTTTGGGTTTTGAACAAGCCATATACTACATTCTTTATATATCAATAGTGGTAAGGCAGTTTTATATTGAATTTCTGGATGGTAGGTTCTCTGTGAACGTTTTGGGGAATTACAGGGTGGTGCTGTGTGTAAACTGACAGTTTCACATGTAGTATTTCCATCTTTGCCTCCTTCCTTAAGTCCAGTGATCATCCAAGCTAAGTCCAAAGATATATGTAGAATTTTCATCTTTATCTTAATGGTATTACGTTCTTGAAACCTAACATTGGTCCTTTATTTTTTTCATTTTTGCCTATTTCCAAAAGTAATATTTTTGTAATAAATCTTCAGTAAAGCTAAAGCCTAATAATAGCATTCTTTTCTTATTTTTAAATTTTTTACAGAATTATGTTTTCTTATGTCACATTTTTCAGATACAACATTAGAAGTGTGGGGGAACCTCAGGATCTGATTACACCAACTTGGCAGAAAGATTAACAGATTTAAAGTAAAGTATTGAAATACCGTTAATTCAGAATTAATCAGAATCAGAGAGAAAGTATCTCTTAAATAAAAGATCATATTAATTTAAAATGGAGTTGTCTGCTTTTACAAAACTTGTCCAGGGACACACACAACATAGAAAGTGAATCCATGGCTGTAGTTTGAAAAATAGTAACCTCTATTCCAGGTGAATGTTCTTTCATTAGTTACAGATGTTTAAATTTGAGGCCCAGGGGCACCTGGGTGGCTCAGTCGGTTAAGCGTCCAACTCTTGATTTCAGCTCAGGTCACGAGCTCACGGTTCTGGCCCCAAGTCAGGCTCTGCACTGGGTGTGGAGCCTGCTTGAGATTCTCTCCTTTTCCCTCTGCCCCTCCCCTGCTTGTTCTCTCTCTTTCTCTCAAAAAAATAAAAATAAAAAATATCAAGCATTTTTTCTTCTCCTGGGAGGCTACCCTCCCTCAGTTCCACATGCTTTAAACTAAGCTGTAAAGTTTCCTTGAACAATTTTAATAACATCTCAAAGATGTATCTCAAAAAGGAATTGAAAAGAAACATTGAGGTTTTGAAGTCAAACACCACCCCCCTTCTTATGAAAGTATTTACCTTATTGTAACTGAACGTTCTTTGCTCTTAAGATAGAAATACCTTCAGGAAAAACTTCTCATAAGGGTTGAGATTTTTAATGATGTCAACCTTAATTAATATGACCATTTTATATTGACCATACATAATCATTTATTTCATGAAGGGAACTGTGATTGGCAAATACATTTGCTTTCATGTCAAGCTTGACTATGATCTGGACCAATTACAGACCATTATGTGTCTTCTTTGTATGGAGCACCATTGTAACCTTCGCTTTCCTTTGCACACAACTTTCTTAGTGGATATCTGGGCTGTGAATTCCTAGAGATCAAGGAATATAATCATTTTAGTGTCTGTAGCTCCAGAATGTAGAGCAGTGCCAAGCAATAGTATATGCTTAATAAATGTTGGTTGAATGAATACATGCCTGACTGTATGTATGTATGTATGTATGTATGTATAGCAAACAGTGTTTGCAACTGACTGGCTTTCTTCTCAAAAAATTTTAAGTAATTATAAGTTGACAGGAATTCTCCCCCAATCCACCCCTAAATAAATACAGGGTGATCTCATATCTTTTCACCTGGTTTCCCCCTCTGGTTGCATGTTGTGTGACTATATTGTGGTATCCGAGCCAAGATACTGGTACAACCTGCAGAGCTTATTAGACTCTGGCAGTTTTACATGCGCTTATTTATGTGTGCGTATGTGTATAGTTCGTGCAGTTTTGTCACAGGTATTCATGTAACCATCACCATAGTCAAGGTACAGAATGGTTCCGTCTCTGTCAAGCTTGCTTGTGCTACCCTTTTATTGGCTACCCCTGCCCCCAACAGGTTTTTAATAGTGCTGACTTTGTACCTTACATTTGCTTATGCCTTAACTATGGCCTATAAGAGAATTGTGTTTCCGTTCGGGAAAAGAGAACAACAGGGATAGCATTCGCGACTATTCCCCAGTCCCTGGGTCATTCCTCACCCATGACTAGTTTACACATTTTCTGTTTTAAAGAAACATTACCTTAAAGTTGGCTTCTCCATAATTGTGAACTGTCAACATTATCATAATGTTGTTCTCCTTAGTTGGGACCTAGAGACCACAGGATCTATTCATTACCCAGAAAATGCATGAGGTTGCAAAATGTAAATAGAGTGCTAAAAATGGGGGTCTGCAGTGTTAATGAGTTAAATATTGGCAAGTGCGTCTTAGGAAATGATTTTAAGAGCAGAAGTTGATGCATTCTCATGTGCAATGAATTGGTGTGTCCCGTGGGTTTTGGTTGTGGCGACTGGATGTCTTGTGCGTAATTGAGGCTCTGAGGATGAATGCATGCACTTGGCCTAGGGTTTCTGAATGGGACCTTATGTGTTGAGAGGAAATCCATTCCTTCAGGTGAATTAGCAGGTTGGGTCGCAGATATAACCACACATGTTTATGTAAGTATAAGGACACTTTTGATACAGAAGAAGAAAAACAGATGCTTGTGGAAGTTTTTCTTTTAGGAAGTAGTTTGGGGTTTTGAAAATGAACATCTTTTACTCTCACGTCACAAAGATAAAAATAGACACCATGGCAAAGTTGACATCTGGGCTACAAATTCATCGACGCGAGAGCTGTCTTGTCTTGGGAGAGAAGGCACTGTCTCTCCTCTTCCCTTACCTCCTTACTCTTTCACATTTCGTTGTGCTGGAAGATCCCATAAGGGAAGTTTTTGGGGATTTCATCTTTGGGAGGGAAAGGGTCTTTCCCAGCTGTCTGCACTTAGCACTTTTCTTCCTTCCTGGACTCTCCTGCCCCACCCTGCAGCTCCTGCTGGGGCAGAAGCTAACATGAAAAACCTGTTTTGTTAAGAAAGGCCTCCAGGCGCCGCTCCCCTGGTCTTGGGATAGGAAAAATATTGCCACCTCCTCAGGTTTAAAAACCTCCAGCCTACCTTGGGAACGCTGTGTTCCTGTTGGGCGTGTTCTTGTGTTTGTGCCCCATGAGCGGATCTGGGAGCCTGCAGGTGGGTGTGGGGGTACCGGCTCTGGGGTAGTATCTGGCACGGCCTTTAAAAATAGCTTGTTTTCATTTTTTGGAACATAACCTCGTGTTCCAGTTTACTAAAATCAGTTTATTTAACTCTTACATTAGGCACCGTGGGAAGTTAAAAAAGCTTTTATCTTTGAAGAACTAACAGTGTCTTCAAAGGATTTATCTACAAGTGGGAGAAAAAGAGATTTGCCCATCATGCCAAATAACAGACCATGGAGTATTTAGGTACTGACAGAATACATTGGCAACATGGTCTGAGTGCAATCTGTGAAGATTTAGAGAGCGTGCATTTCGAGATGGTTCCTAAGGAGGTGATGCATGCTAGGCATTGAAGAAGGGAGCACTCAGGGAAGCTGGAGGTGGGGTTGGGCTGTGTGCTGGGGCAGCTAAATATGTGCCCGCCTGGATGAGTGGCATGTATCCTGGGTTCAAGTTCTTCCACTTAGTAGATTTGTTAGTTCCGGTTGAGTCCCTTCCCTGACTGGAAAATCTCTGTCCTACACTAACTTGTGAATACTCAGTGTAATAATGTTTATAAAACAGCTCAGAAAACTGCAAACCCTGTACAGATTTGTGTCACTGTTCTTCGATTACCAGTTTTCGACATCAAATGTTTATATCTTTTGTATATAATTTGAAGCTGCAGAGCATCTGAAAGGATGCTGATATTTACATATTTTTAAGAGCATGAAATGATACAGAAATAACACCGTTCAGGGGGCATCTGGGTGACTCGGTTGGTTGGGCATCTGACTTCGGCTCAGGTCATGATCTCGCAGTCCGTGAGTTCGAGCCCAGCATCAGGCTCTGTGCTGGCAGCTCAGAGCCTGGAGCCTGCTTCTGGTTCTGACTCTCCCTCTCTGTCTGCCCCTCCCCTGCTTACACTCTGTCCCTCTGTCTCTGTCTCTCTCAAAAATAAACATTAAAAAAAAAAAAAAAGGTAACACAATTCCGATCATTCTAGGATGAAATATATATTCCCTTTTCAGCCTATCCGGAATGAATTTTTAGAATGACCATGAGCCTCTTCAGCTTTTCTGAAACTGTGTGAGGAAGAGTGGTTACTTCCAAAGCAGGTCTGTATGCCAGCTTTGTTTGGTTTCAATCTGACTTTCCATTTTTGTTAGAAAAATAAACACATGTACACAAACAAGACAAACTCCCCTTCCTCCCTTGAGCACCTATTCACGTGTCCTGCAGTGAGGATCAAAAATGGTCATCTCTGCTGTGGGTCAGGGAATCAAATTAACAAAATAAATGTATCTTTTCCAACTGAGGTCTGCTACAGAATAAAGGGGAAAATTCTGAGCGCTTTATAATAGGCACCTTGTGAGGCCATTTTCCCTGAGGAAGTAATTTGAGTACAGATGTAAAGTAAGCTGTGGGATAAATAGGCCTGGAAAGCAGAACAGAGGTAGATGGACTGGGATAAAAGTTAATTGCTAAAAATATGAAGCAGCGTATATGATGTGCCTTTTTATAGTATTCTCCTCTGGAAGCTTAGATAAAGCCGCTTCTATATCATCCTTAATACAGTGGTTTGGCTCAGCATTATGCTTTGTCCAACCTGAGATATTTTCAGAAATAATACTCTAAGATTTCAAATACATCTCCCTAAATACTTTGCCTCATAAAAACTGAATCAGAGTAATATATAAAAGGTACTAAAATAAGATTTAGGTGATTACCTTTATAAATCTTGTATGGAGAAGAAATTTCTAAAAAGTGACACCAAATCCATAAATCGTAAATTAGAAATAGATATATTTGACTAAAACATTAAGCTCATCTGTATAATAAATATTTGGTAAATTTAAATGACAAGCTGTAAACTGGGAAAAAAAACACTTTGCAATATATGTGACAATGAAAATTGCATATATAAATTTTTTTTTATTTTTTTAAGTTTATTTATTTTGAGAGAGAGAGTGCAAGCATGTGAGCAGGGAAGAGACAGAGAGAGAGAGAGAGAGAGAGAGAGAGAGAGAGAGGGAGAGAGAGAATCCCAGGCAGTCTCCACACTGACAGTGTGTATCCTGACATGGGGCTCCAACTCAGGAACAGTGACATCATGACCTGAGTTGAGATCAAGAATTGGACGCTTAACAGACTCAGCCAGCCAGGTACCCTGAAAATTTCAAAATTTTTTTTAAAGAAAAATCTTTTTTAATGTTTATTTTTGAGAGAGAGAGAAAGAGAGAGAACAAGCACGTGCATGAGTGGGGGGAAGGGCTGAGAGAGAAGGAGACACAGAATCTGCAGCAGGCTCCAGGCTCCGAGCTGGCAGCACAGAACCCGATGCGGGGCTTGAACTCACAAGTGGTGAGATCGTGAGACCTGAGCCGAAGTCAGACGCTTAACCGACTGAGCCACCCAGGCGCCCCTTTGAAAATTTCATATTTTTAAGGAAGAAACCTCTTAACGAGAATAAGGCAGCTGCCCCAGTATAAAGATGGGAAAAGACCTAAACAGGGATTTCACAAAAGAAGACATACAAATGGCCAGTAAACCAATGAATTGATGTTGAATCTTACCGGTAGTCCAGGAAGTACAAATTAGAACCATTTTTTCTGCTGTTCGAATGCGTAAATTTAAGAGATGGCTTTTCCAGATGTTGGGGAGGCTATGGTAAATATGCATGTATGTGCACTTTTGAAGCATGTTGTAAACTTCTACTTTCCTGTGGAAGTATGTATAAACATTTAAAATGTGAGTAACCTTTGGACCAAAAGTTCTATTTCTAGGAATTTATTCCAAAACTATAATTATGAATATGTGCAAAGAATTGGCTACAGTTACGTCCACAGAGTATTGTTGTCATTAAACATTGTGAAGCAAGCAAAATGTCCAATAAATAAATATGGTACATTGATAGAAGAAACACTGGTCTGCTGTTGAAAACAAAATCTTGGGGTACCTGGCTGGCTCAGTCAGCATAGCATGTGACTCTTGATCGTGGGGTTGTAAGTTCAAGCCCCAGGTTGGGTGGAGAGTTTACTTAAAAAAACAAAACAAAACTGAATTTATTGACGGGCAAGTTTCTGAAGTATTTTCAGTTCAAGGAAGCAGATTACCAAATGGCATTAATATCAGGGATATACAGTTGATCCTTGAACAACATAGGTTTAGGGGCAGCAATGCCCTGTGCAATTGAAAATCCACATATAACTTTTGAGTCCCCCAAAACTTAACTGCTAATAGCATATTGTTGACTGGAAACCTTCCTGATAATATAAGCAGTCAATTAACACAAACTTTGTATGTTATACGTATTCTATACCTTATTCTTACACTAAAGTAAGCTAGAGAAAAGAAAATGTTATTAAGAAAACTGTGAGAGGAAACGCATGTGCGGTACTGTATTTATTGAAAGGAAACGTGTGTGTGTGTGTGTGTGTGTGTGTGTGTGTGTGTGTGTGTGTAAGTGGACCCATGCTGTCCAAACCCATATTGCTCAAGGGTCAACTGTGTAACAACATTGAAAATCTGTACGTTGGATACTTTGCCAAGTGCTTTACATGGATTATCTCATTTAATAATCACAACATTGCTCTGAGTCAATAGTATTGGCCCCATTTTACAGATGAGTTAACAGAAGCATCGGGAGGCTAAATACCGCAGGTCACACCAATAGGGAGAGTGGAGCCACGACTTAAGAGTAGCTGCTGGAATTTGTACTTTTGTATATGTGTATACATGTAAGAAAGGGCATATACCAAATATGGTAACATTGCTTACTCTTTGCTACTACTATTTCAAGTGGTTTTAATTTTCTTTTTTATACCTCTAGGCATTTTTTGAAGGTTTTAGAATATGCACATTGTATTTTTCCAATCAGAAAAAGAGGGCAAAGCTTTTTTAATGTTTGCATTATACAATAAATAGTAATTTTTAGAAGGGCTGGCAGTGCTAGTTTTATTTTGTGTCGTGCGTGTCAAGTTTTACTCAACAAAGAAGAGATAAGAAAAATATTTGAATGGTTAGCATATATAGTTGGCACTTTTAGTAACAGGGCATTGCAGTCTAGGAAATTAGTACTTGATGTTTTCTGAGGCATTATTTAGGGTTGATACAAAAAGTTGAGTTTTTTTTTTTTTTTTTTTTTACAATTTTTTTATGTTTATTTTTGAGAGAGAGAGAGAGAGAGTCACAGAATCTGAAGCAGGTTCTAGGCTCTGAGCTGTCAGCACAGAGCCTGCTGTGGGGCTCAAACTCACAAACTGTGAGATCGTGACCTGAGCCGAAGTCGGATGCTTAACCGACTGAGCCACCCAGGCGCACCACAAAAAGTTGAGTTTTAAAGAATAAAAACAATGGAACATTAAACATATATCATATTTAAAATTCAGATATTTTTTTGGAAAACCAAAAAAGAAAAAGCGTCCATATAAACGTAGTTCTATTTTTATCAATAAGCTATCAAGTATTTACTGAATACCAAGAATTTCCAGGGATAAAGAAGTGTCAGATGCAGGATTAACAGTCTTGTTGTGGAAACGAAACTTCAGACCTAGGTAATCCATATTTATGACAGTATAATCAGGAAGTAAATTATAAGCTTTGGTGAACATACTGAAGAAATAGGTCCGAGTTGGAAGGGTGGGGCTGTATATAAGATGGATAAGGTTGAACAATACTCAGGTGAAATATGTCGGGACATGGAGAAAGTAAGCATTGAGTTGACCCTGAACCCTGGATAGGTGGTAGCCGAGGGTGGCAAGTGGCAGGATCCAGAATAGCCCAATGGGAATAGGCAGTTAGTTCAGTCATCGTCAGCTAGGAGTCATGGGCAGTACAGTCAGCTGGTGAAGCATTTCTGTAGAAAATTTGACAGATTAAAAAAGTTTGTTTCAAGACCTTCTCTAAGGCTTAATGATACTGGTTTTCCAAAAGTTTGTCTTCAGTTATATAGATACATTAAGGGAAAGTCCTTCACTCAAGAAGAGTCCATGTTGAACAGGTTTGAAAGTTCCTGTTACACATCACAGGGTTTTCTTTTTAGTTTTCAAACTGTATTTTTAAAAATATATTAAAAGTGTTTTGTGGATTTTATGGAAGAAATAAGGAAACTGATCAGTTTGATTGGGGTTCTGCACACTTGTGCACAGAATTCTGATTAAGAAAGTCTGGTCTTGATGGACCCTTGGACATCATTTTGTTTGACTTCCCACCTCAGTAAGGAGATTACTTGGCTCATAAGCCTCCCCAAAGGTGATCGATTATTTACAACTATTTGCCTGAAGTAATGACTAGAAAGAGGAAGATGAGGACTTGAGTTTGTTGCTTAGCCTAGCATTTAAAGTAGATTTTTTTAATCTGTGGAAATAGGTGTATTTATAACCAAATAAAAAATTTCAAAGCACACTTTTTTTAAATAAGATTTGTGCTTATTGGAAAACAATCATGTGGAATACTAAATTACCAGTTAAGTAATTTAATCTTGAAAATGCTTTTTAAAAAATCTTCTAATCTTTTACTGCAACATGGAAGAACATATTTAAATCTCTTAAATTAATCGCCCAAATTGAATATTGCTTTTTTTTTGTCAGTGACTTTATATGTATTTTAGTTAATTTTGTTAAATAACATAAATGTCACCTGATTTTTTGGTATGACTGTAAAAATAGTACATATTAAGTAATATCGCTTATATTCTACTGATACTATTTTGCTATTTTATTGTTGTTTTAATGTTCGCTTTATAGATGAAAGAAAATTACATCCGTGACTCAACAGGTAGCATATTAAAGATCTATACAAAAAGTAATAAATTCTGCCTTGGTAGAGGATCATACTTCTTTTACAGCAATGATTTAAATCAAACTGATTATTTTTATTAATGAATGTTTGTGTGCCTCACACAAGTAGATTATTACCAGTAACATATACACATTCTGTAAGTAAACTAAAAGAGACCTATGATTATTGTTTCTCATAAACCTAGAAAAAAGATTAATCCAGTTCTCTGTACTGGAGATCCCCCCTGTCAAACTGAATTTTATACTCTGCTTGATACTCAATATGCCGTGTATCGTAGGCACAACTGGTCATTTAGAACAAAGTAGAACACACCATGTCAGTATTTTTTGAATGTTAGTTTAATGAACGAAGCCATTCAAACAAAAGAAATTCCAGGAATGAATTTTAAGTCACATACAGTAGGAACTACAACAGCATCGCTGGACTGATTGAGTAAATAAGGAGAATTAGTTATGGAAGGCATTCTGCAGAAAGTGAGCAAGAATTTTGAGAGAGCATAAAGGTGGAGGTTGGTGGACCAGAGAAAGTTTCCCTCTGGAAGGAATGGCGGACTGTGGAGTCTATGAACACATGAAGACTTGAACTCTCCCTAATCCTTTGTAGTTCCAGGAGGTAGCATAGTGCCTTGTACACGTTGGTACTCAGTTCTTCCCTTCTCCTTCTTCCTTTACTCCTTCTTCTCCTTTTTACTAAATATAGTGCTTTCACATATTGAAAGGGTAGAAAGTAGATTTTAACAACTTAAAGTACAATATAGCAGTTCAAAATTTAATTTGGAATTGCGGAGAGTGAAGTTGAGTCCTGCCTTAATCACGTGCTTCTATCTCTGTGATGTTAGGCAAGATTTTTACCTTCAAATTATAGTTTGCTCATCTGTAAGGTGGTCTAACAAGAGTACCTATATCCAGACTTGGGACTTTAATGAGACAAATCTTGCAAAAGCCTTTAGTACTGTGTTAGCTTAAATGTTGCCCCCAAAGAAAAGAGAGGTGGGGATATGGGGGGGGGTGCTACTTTTGTGGTTTCCATTAACATATAAATGTATTCTTGATGGTCTGCCCTAAGTTTCTAAGATGTGATGCTAAGTGGCTTGAATGTTATCTGTAGAATATGATTATTTTCTTTAGTTTATATGGATTGGAAGTGGGCCAGATAAAGGGAGGGGGTGGGAGGTGAGCAAATGACAGCCAGGTTTTGTTCTCGAATAGTGGAGCTGTTTGGACTTTTTATCTCTTCCTCATGCAGATGTTTTAAAATTTTGGTAAGGGCCATCTTTTTGTTGTTGTTGTTAAGGGCCATCTTAAGGGAGGGTGAGATATCCTTGTGCTAATGAAAGGAATTGGTATTTCACTGGACACAAAGATACAGAGTGGAAGCAGGTAGAGGAAATATGAGGCAATAATATGGCAGGGAAATCCTACAGTGCTGGGCAAGCAATGTCTACTACTCTCAGTTCTTCTCCAGTGACTTCTTTTCAGAAGAAGTCACTTGTATGCTTTATCCCAAAGAAGCATCCCTTTGATCTTCAGTGGACTCCTGTTGGTAATATCTCCTCTTTTGTTTTTGGTTTTCCAGTAAGCCCTCCAGCATCCTGGATAAAGCAAATACACCCTCTCTTCCACTGTTCAGCCCTGCCTGGGGTTCATTCTAGTGCCAGGGTCCAGATCTCTGAGGGCATCAGTTTCTTTGGGTGATTCAAGACAAATAACGACTTAAAGCATTTAATGTAATATAAAAAGGTCTGTGGAGTTTTGCGGAGAAAATTCAGATCTATTTTTGAGAACGTACAGCATTCCAAATCACTTTGACCCCTCCGTGGATGACTCAGGGTCTATCTGCAGCACCTTCCTTCCTTTCCATGCTTTTCCACCCACTGCCTTGCCCACTTGGCCCTGGTTGTGCATTTAAGTGTGGCCGAGAGCTAAGACTTGGTGAGCCATGCTTTTAGGAAATAAAGTTACAGAACTGAACTCATAGGGAACTGCATGTTTTACTTAGGAAGGGAGCTATCTGCCCAGGAGATAATTGGAAGGTGCTGTTAACATTGGAATGCAAGGCCCTTCCTAGAGGCTCAGACTCAGCTGGTGCATAGGTGAGACGTGTGCATAGAAAACTACTTGGGAACAAATAGTAGGAATGATACTGGGTACCCGAGATGCCCACATCCATGAATAGGTCTTCCTACATACTTATAAATCTTGGGTGGCTTCTGCACTAAATAAAAAAATAAAAAGCATATCTGACCCAGTATATTCTGGTGAATTATTCATGACGTAGCTATGTCTGACCTAAGGGGAAATATGATCAGGAGACGTGCCTGTATTAATTTTATGATTTTGAAGATAAAGTTTCTATGTAGTTGGAAACACTTAATAGGAAACACATTGAAGATGATATAGATGACCAATCATGGTGAAATTTTCTTGTCCTCTATATAGTTAAGCAATTCTTCCATTGTAAGAGCTGATTAAAAATAAACTGAGGAAAGCAAATCTAGTGGGATTATATAAAGAAATATAAATAAAAGTCCTGGTTTTATGTGGTTTATAAGTTGTTTTTTTTTTTTTTTTTCTTTTCAGCTATGGAGAAAGTAAGCAAGAAAGGATCAGAACTTGGTTCAAGTCCCAGGTTCACCCTGTATTTTTGGTTGGATGTCCTCCATGTAACCTTGGACAAGTTTTATTTCCTATGGGACATTCAGTTTCCTCATCTAAAAAGTGCAGTTTCTAAGAGCATCTAGTTAGTAGTCTTGTATGAAGTGGTAACTGGGTAAAACATTTAGCAAGGTGTCTGGAAATCAGTACTCAGGGAATGTTAACTACTACTAATGTTAGTGAAAAGTGTGAACTCCTTTTTTATATGTCATCTATTATTGCGGGTTATTTCTCTAGAGTTTTGTAATTGGTCATGTAACTTACGTTCCTTTTAAAAAATTTTTGAGGGGTACCTGGGTGGCTTAGTCGATTAAGCATCTAACTCCTGATTGACTCAGGTGACTCAGTCATGATCATGACTCAGGTCATGATCTCACAGTTCATGGGTTCTGGCCCCACATTGGGCTCAGCACTGACAGCATGAAGCCTGCTTGGGATTCTTTCGTTCCCTCTCTCTGTCTCTTTGTGCCCCTCCCCAGCTCATGCTTGCTCTCTCTCTCAAAATAAATAAATAAACTTAAAAAAAAATTGAAAATGTTCACACTTTATTTTATATATATAAAATAAGCTTATATAATGATGTGATTCTCATATACGTTGTAATTCTCTGCAGCACCTAGCACAGTGCTTTCTAAATTCCTGTTAAGGTGAGGACTAATTGAACATTTTAAAATCTTGATGCATTTCTATGTAAGAACCATGTTTATTGTATTATTTATCATATTAAGACAAATTCTAGGAGTGACCTTATTAATCTTTATATTCTTTGCAATAAACGTTGCTATTTGAAATCGATTAATATATTTTTTTTATTACTTTTTAAAGTTTATTTTGAGAGAGAGCGTGTGTGCTCGCAAGCAGGGGAGGGGCAGAGAGAGAGAGAGAGAGAGTGAGAGAGAGAGAGAGAGAGAAAGAGAATCCCAAGCAGGCACTGAGCTGTCAGTGTGGAGCTCAATGTGAGGCTTGATCTCATAACTGTGAGATAATGACCTGAGCTAAAATCAAGAGTCACATGCTTAACTGACTGAGCCACCAGGCACCCCTATTAATATTTAAAACTAATATTAGGAAATATGCTTACAAAAATTTATATTGTATCTCTAGTTTCTTAGGAAAACATTACAAAGTTTTATCAGTAATGCAAATTAAGATGGGGAAAAACTTTATGCAGAACACCACACTACACTTAACAAATGTTTTCATATATTTTATTAATTCTTCTTCATATGCAGGTCATTTTTACTTAATACTGCTTTTTTCCTATTTTTATTGATTGTAGCTTATAAATGGCAACATAATAGTCTTATTACATTGATTTACCATAATTGGCCATTTCCTTTTCATGAACTGGTTCTAGTTTTTAGGTTACAAATAGTGTTTCAATGAGCTTTTTACACATGCGGTTTTTCCTTCCTTTTTTTTTTTAAGAGAGGAAAGAGGATTAATTCAGGAATGTTACTAGTGTGTCAAAGACTGTCAACTATTTTGATTCTTGAAACATAAGTGCTTGTAAAAGGGTTCTGGGTAGTTGGTGTTGCCAGAGGCAACCTAGGAATAAGGTCGTTTCTATCACTTCCTATCAATGGATGTAATGGGCATTAGTTTTAAATTGGCTGATTTAATTGATTCCAAGTGATATCTCACTTTTTCTTATTTCTTTACAAAGGACAGATAAATTTTAAAGTCCTTGAAGTTTAAAAACAAAACAAAAACCAGCCTTTAAAAATTCATTTCCGGCTTATAGATCCAATTACTGATTGTTTGACTTAATGTAACGTTTACTTTAAATTCTTATTATCTAAAGCTCCAGTCACCAAATGAAGAATTGGAAACCGCTGTTTTGGTTTTATGGGCATTTAAAAATAGCCTTAGGGGATCTTTATCTTGAGTTTTACTATTAAAACCAAATATACAGAGTTTTTCTCCTTAGCTTGCTTTGCCTTTTACCCAAGTTGTAGGAGGACAGATCTTAAGTATTTACCTCTCCTCTCAAGCTTCTCCCCTCCCCAGCCCCAAAGGGTGGACTTGGTAAATGAATGTACATAATGGAGTAAGGGAATTTCCTTGAGATGCATAATTAGATGGAGAAAAAGGGGGGTGAGGGTGGTAAAGAGGAGAGTGTGAGAGCTTAAGAGAGAGAGAAAAAAAAAAGCACGCATTAGGGAGGAAGCCCTGAAAGTATGAAGGGAATAGATTTGCTTTGAGTTTCCATTGCCTTCAAACTTCTTAGCATATTCCTCTGTTAGCTGAGAGAAAAGCTATCCTTAGGTTTACTGATACACAGTTGATTTGTATTTTTGGTCAAACTAATTTTCCATCTCTTTGCCATTGCCCATTTCTTTGGTGATTCTTGATTCCATTTTATTTTCAAGTAAAGCCCTGACTTGCTTGTTCTGTCTGCTCTGCTGTGGATGCAGTCTCAGCCCCCGTAGCTTCCCCTCCGTGTGAATTTGCACTTCGGTGTGGCCCTGTTTCCTGTCAGAAACCCAAGGCAGGCCCCTGACATTTCTAGGTGGCGATTCACACAGGAAAGAACCTGACAAGTTTCACAGGGCACCTGACTTCATTGTGGGACAAGCTGATCGACACAGTGCACAAATGGGTCCCTCCTTTCTACACCGTTTGGCCTCCCGTGGGTCCTAGAGTGGTTAGGAAATTTAAAAATTGCGTGTCCCAGAAAACAAATGACAGAAGATTAGAATTGATGTTTAGATTTACCTGGATAGGAACCAGGGTGAATGATAGTGATATTTGCTTCCAGGTCAAGTGAACATAAAATTTACTGTTTCAGCCATTTTCTTTGTATGTGTTATTTATTTGCCAGGTTCCAGCTTTCCATATTGTGCAAAGCACTTTTCTAAATATTGGAAATTCAAAGATGAATAAGACCTGATGCTTGTCCTCCAACAGCAAAAGTAGAGTTAAATCTGTGTATTTTCACATGACTGTGTCTAACTTGGAAATATGTGCAAGTATATGTAAGTTGCAGAGATGTAAACCATTCCTTCCCTATTTTATAAACACATCAACCTTTAAATCTCTCTTTACTTTTATTTTTTAATTGTGGTAAAATATACATGACATAAAATGGACCTTTTAGCCATTTTTAGTGTCTAAGGCGATTCTTATTCACTATGCAATTTAAGCTTCAAGGAGAATTATATGAAGTTTAATTTAAAAAAGCATGAAGCTAAAAAAGAAGTTGATTTGCAAATCTTTCACTTTTTTTTTTTTTGGAATTAAAATAACTGGTTTTCTTTCCTCTTCCGCCTTTCTTTATTTTTTACACATATATTTTGGTAATTGAACTGTTGCCAAGTTCCTTTAAACCTGTTTTTCCTCTAATGTCAAAATCATTTCTTCTTTTTCCTTAAAGTCTTAAAGATAGTTTTTTAAGCTGCATTTGCAATCCATGTGTAATCACTTATAATAATTTTATAAAAATAAAAATATGAAATTGACATTTGTCGAAATGTTTCATTTGACAGTTATTAATAAAGTCATGTTTTGAATAAGGGTACCCAAACTTCAGCTGTTTTACTGGGACCATTTTAGCAAATCTAAATTATTTAAGGGAGTCACATTTGCATTTTTCCAAATACTATTTTCTTTCCTATCATGGGGACTCTGGAAGACTGATTGTATGTGGCAGTAATCAAATTGGATGCCTGATGTGCATGCTTGATGTCTTCATTTAACTGTTTATCTGTAGACATTTGTTTATCTCCTCACATCAGTCCAGTGCATTTCATTGCCTTATTCATTGCTTATTGATTGATGATATAATCTACATTATTTTGTAGTTATGACAATGACTGTTTATGAAAAGGCAGAGCATGAATTTGTGTGATTCTCAATTCCCTGGAGTATCTTTCATGCTCAGTATATGTTAGTAAATTATTAGGGGTTACATAACCACGTGGCAATGAAATATCAGAACCTTTGCAGCTACTTAGACTATTCATGGATTTTTTTTTTAACCTATGAAGAAACTGAAATGTCCAACGTGTGTAATTTACTAATGTTTATAGCCTGTTAGTTGCGCAATTAAGAACCGACTTTGAAGCTATAGCAGTAGATGGGGCATCGGATGGATTTGGATCCTTCCTCTGGGTAGGTCAGCAGCACAGGTTATTCTTCTTGGAAAATAGAAGTAGTTGGGATGGAATGACATTTGCATAAAGGCACTTCCTTTTGCTGTCTTTGAATTTGTTTTTTTAGACATATGGCTTCAGCTTACTCTAGTTATTAAACTGCTTTCAGCTTCTTTCCAAGTACCAGAGCCAAATTGAACGATTTCCTCACCTGTATTTTAAAACACTGCTGTCAAACTTAGGAAAGGCAAGCAATAGAGATGCCTTCTTGTGTTTTCAGTTTATTTGCATTTGCTCATGACTTCTAAGGTATTTTATCCCAAAGGAGTTTACTTGCTTTTTAACTCTATTATATATATAAGTTGTTACCTGAAAGGGTCTGCAAGAGATCAAAGTAAATGTCAGCCTAGTAAACAGCAGAGATTTTTTTCTCTTCGAGCTATGTTATAAAGGGAGATTTCTTTCACCTTATTTATGCTGAGAACTTAATGTAGTTAGACACTGAGTTATTAAAGTTTGGGAAGAGTCAGGGAGGTGGGTGCTGTTTTGTGTAGAGTCTCAAATGTTTGAAATTTATTGAAGCTTAAATAACTTAATCTATACAAATCTAATTACTTGGGCCTTTTACCAGTTTCCTATGTTTTAAGCTTTTTATTTTTCTTAACGTATTTTCATTCAGAAAAACAAATTTGCCTAAAATAAATAATTTCATCTCTTTAAAGTAGTGTTTAAATGAATAGCACTAACTTGTTTATATTGCCAATTATTTTATAAGATACTTGTAAAGTCAAAGAAGAGGAAATACATCTGGAGACCAAAAATTTCATTGGAAACTTTGTACTGCATGTATCGTCTACATGTTCACTCTCTCAAATGCCCATGTACTCTTCCTGCTGTAGGCCAGCTGATTGCTGCTTTTATCACCGGGGCTGTTAGCATATCACAAAGAAATTTTTGAGTTTGACAAAATGATACGGGTATTCGTCTATTGCTTTGGTTATTGGGAAAACAAAAACATCTGTTGCATCTATAGCTAGTGAAAGACAATTAAATGTATAAACCATTAAACGGACACAAGGTGCTAAATCAAGGAGAGTTTACTATCTGGCTGGGTATTGGTTAGAATATGAAGTTGGAATTCAGGAAGTATTTTCTCTGAAATATGGTTGGTGATTGGGTATGAGTTTGTTAGAGATTGTTTATTCTACAAAGCACATTGCCTCTATAATGGCCCTTTCCCTTTACAATATAGTACTATGATTATAATCTTATATATGACAGTGTATCTATTGGAAAATGCTTGGATTTTTATATGAAAATTTTGGGGCATTGCTATAGCACTGACAGCAGAAATATGAATATAAGAATTTCTAAGCCATAGGGAACTTATTATTTTAAAAGCTGGACATTGGAAGAAGGGTTCCATTGCATTGGTGGTGATAAACTGTTAGGGCTTGAAATCTCTTTCTAGATCAGTCTCTTCGGGACACTCTTGACTCTGACTGTATTTTCTATACCCCTTTTATTTTCTTTGAGGTTCCTAGAAACTTGGCTAATCTACCTGCTCACTGTCAACAGCTGATGCTTCTTACCTATAGTTGCTATTTCCCCCCTCTTTTCCACTGTACTGGGTTGAACAGTGTCTCTCCACCCAAAATTCATGTCCTTCTTGGAACATCTGAATGGGACCTTATTTGGAAATAGCGTTGTTGCAGATGTAATTAGTTAAGCTGATGTCGTACTGGAGTAGGTTGAGCCCTTAATCCAATATGATTGGTGTCCTTAGAAGAGACATAGACACATAGGGAGAACACCATGTAATGGTGGAGGCAAAGATTGAAGTGACGTGTCTTCAAACCAAGGAACGACAAGGATTTCTGGCAACACCATTAACTAAGATAAAGGCATGGAACACATTCTCCACTAGAGCCTTCAGGGAGAGCATGGCTCTAATTACACCTTGATTTTGCACTCAAGCCTCCAGAACTGTGAAAGAATAAGCCACTGTGGTTATAAGCCACCTAACTTGTGGTACTTCTTACAGCAGCCCCAGGAATCTCCTTCATTGGCCAATAAGAGGGAAAGTTCAGTCCTGAGTTTCTCTACTACAGGCTTGTTTTTGAGGCAAGTGTTGAATGAAGTAATTTTAATATGTGTTCCTTAAGGGTTAGTACTACTGGAAACAGTATAAAAGTTGAATGTAAAATAGGGAAGGTTATAATAGTTAAAGGAATTCCAAAAAAAAAAAAAAAAGCTTATGATCACTAGATCAGAGAACATTGGTTTTTCAGTCTCAGCTTTAGTTTAGTATCAGGGAAAGTGTTTCCGTTCCCTGGAGATTCTAATTTTGTTGCTTTAGAATGGGGTCTGGGCATTTGTATGTTTAAAAGCCTCCCAAGGGAACCTGGGAGTATACAGCTAAGGTTGAGAATTAGGTCTAGAGCAGTGGTTCTCAGTTCTGGCTCCACATTAGGATCACTTGGGTGGCTTTATAAAAAATTTTTTTTAAGTTTATTTTTGAGAAAGACAGAGATAGTATGAGTGGGGCAGAGAGAGAAAGAGAGAGATAGAATCCCAAGCAGGCTCCACGCCACCAGCACAGAGCCTGATGCAGGGCTCGAACTCACAAAACTGTGAGATCATGACCTGAGCTGAACCCAAGAGTTAGATGCCTAACCGACTGAGCCACCCAGGTGTCCTGGGTGGCTTTTAAAACCTGTGGCTACCTGAGTGCCAACCCCACAGATTCTCTTGTTATTATAGATCAGGCATTCAGATGGCTCAGAAGGAGTTTCAGAAGCTCCTAGTGAATTCTAATGTGTAGTTGAAGTCAAGAAGTACGGCTCTACAGGTCTTTATGTTTCACTGAATAGGAGGGATACTTAAGATTTAAGACTTTTTGAGGTTGTGTGTGTGTGTGTGTGTGTGTGTGTGTGTGTGTGTTTGCGCACGTGTGTGCAGTGGATAGATTTAGATAAAGTTGGTTTCAACAGAACAGAGACAAATTTATGATCTGATTCTTCCTTCTTCACAATGCATGGCTTCCCTGAACATCTTCGAGAAAGAGGGGGCCAGTGAGGTGTGTGGGGTTGGGTGTGTTGGGGGTTAGAGTTGTCACTAGTGGCTGTATCTGAGTAGGGGTGGGGGTTGGTGTGCTTTTTAGATTTATGTTCTCCCTTTTTTTCTATGTACCATTCATTGTCTTTTCTATGACTGGAAAACCAGTCTTGGACCCAGCACATTAAGGAAACAAGAAAGAAAATGTAGAGTTGAAAAAAGTACAGAAGACGAGTGGATTCTACAAAGGGAGAAAACAACGGGAAAAATGTCATCTGGCAGAGGTGGGGACACAGAGAGGTAGTGTAGCCAGGGGGTGGCTATTTAATTAGGAATGTGAGGAGCACCCACCAATTTTGTAGAGAGGTGACTTAATGTGTGTGTATGTGGACATATGTATGTATGGATATTTATCTGGCTAGGGAATAATATTCTTTTGTATGTAGAAATGTGTGCATACAATAAGTTGTATTCTTTTTTCTGAAATTCTGTCTGTGGTGAATGTCACCATTGAATTTTGTGATGGTTTCATGAAGGTGCGTTCCTCTTGGTCTTGCAATTCACTGTTTTTAACGTAGACTTGATATTTGGGTTGTGCTTCTAACGTTGACCGAGAGCTATGTGGTTGTTAATACTTCCAGTGCTTTCTAGCACTATTCCTTTGTGGCCATTTCTTGTATAGTGCCAGCATATGTAAAATATCTGTGAAGACATAAAAACACATCAGTTTTAATATAGTTCTATTTCACACGGAAGGTTTGGAATGAATGCCACTGTGTTGACTTTTCATTTAGTGCTGGTTTCCTTGTCAAGTTTGCCTACTTCGCTAGCCTTCCTGTGATCATAACTATGTCCCTTTTTGTTTATTTGTTGGTTTCTAAACTTCACTACTCATCTGGCTGCTGCTGTTCAACTATTTTAGGCCTGTGGTCTGGCTAGTGCTGCCATTAAGGAGACGTCATTACTGGTGGAATTCTTAGAGGTTGGTTTCTATAATTTGCACTTGATGGCTGATTCTTAAACGTAAATAGCATTAGCTATCTAAAGTTCATGTCCTTTATGCACTTTTGCATTATTGTATTTAATTTTCATATGAAACCTTTGAGGTAGATGATAGCACTTACGTTTTATTGGTACAAGTCTGTCACTTGACATTGTAATTTGGAGATAAGCAGTGGTGTACTGGTAAACAGTATCTGGAATAAAAAGCCCTGGTTAGTCGCATGTGCTGATTTCCTTGATATAAATACACTGACCATGATGGATTTCAGGCTATAGAAGTGCAGTTATGGGACTGTGTAGAGATGTCTACAGTAAGCTCTCGCGTGCCTGTACTCATCAGCTCTAAGCTCTCTCACTGGATCTTTTTTTTTTTTTTTTAAGTTTATTATTATTATTTGGGAGAGAGAGAGCGAGAGTGCATTTGAGTGGGGCAGGGGCAGAGAGAGACAGAGAGTCCCATTGCGGGGCTCCAGCATGACGTGTTCCGAGATTAAGAGTTGGACACTTGGGGAACCTGGATGGCTCAGTCGGTTGAGCATCCAACTTTGGCTCAGGTCGTGATCTCACAGTTCGTGGGTTCGAGCCCCACGTTGGGCTCTGTGCTGATAGCTCAGAGCCTGGATCCTGCTTCGGGTTGCGTCTCCTTCTCTCTCTGCCCCTCCCCCGCTCATGCTCAGTCTCTGTCTTTCAAAAATAAATAAACTTTAAAAAAAAATGTAAAACAAAGAAGAGTCAGACCCTTAACCGACTGAGCCACTGAGCCACCTAGGTGCACCTCTTTCTGGATCTTACACCAAAGCTAGTGTTGTTTCTATTATCCTTTCTTCTTTCTTCCTTCTTTCCCTCCTTGCCTTTTCTCCTTCCTTTTCCTCTCTTTCTCCCTCCTGACATCCCACCCCCCAACCCCTAGTCATTTTACAGAAATCTCCTGTATCACTATCTCAAGAATACCATGTCCTGTTTGTAGCTTCTTCTGCTAAAAGTTTCTTAGAGACGTGGACTTACCATCAACTGTCAACTTTCAGGACCCTTATTTCCTCAGACAGGAGTAGAATTAATAGACTAGGATTTATTATATTAAGTCGTCTCTTTTTTATTCTTGATAAAAACAATGTGAGTATGCTATCAAGTCAAATGCCTGATCATTCCAGATGTGAGTAGCAGTTTTATGACCTTATTAGTAACAAGTCAAAGTGAATATACTCCTGACACTCAACTGATCTTTCTGAGTTTAATTCAAAACACTTTTTTCTTTTCATGCCTCCCTTTTCTCTGCATAGCCTTTCCCTGAAAGCACTTTTTCTCCGAGATAGGGTTTGCTTGACACAGCTATGTAGTAGCAGACTTGGAAGGTGCTGGATCTTGATGGTAATGAAAACCCATGAGAATTGTCAGTCATCTTTCTTCACAATTGCGAAGGAAGTGGCAGGTGTTAAAATCTTTTTCCCATTCCACATTTTGATGGAAAAGTCTAAACACTTGTCTAATCTCCTTCCCCTTCTCTATCTCTACCTGATTATAAATCTCAGAAACATGTGTCTTAGAAAGTTTTCATTTATCCTGCTTCTGGCTCTAACACTGACTTGCTTAAAAATTGGAGTGCATTCTAAATCATTGCATTCTGTCATGTGTCCTACCCGTGTGGAGACCTCCGGTGTGATGTATTAGGCGTCCGTAACGTGCCGCTGCCTTTCTGGGATTTGTCCGGTAGTGATTAGGTACCCATCTTCTTTCGGGACGGGCTGAATGGGAGTAGAGTGCCTGCATCCATCACTGGCAGGGACTGCTTGCCTTTTTGTGTTACTTTGACTATATACAAGTTGCTTTAGCCCACAAGAACTGAGCAGTACAAAAGAAATGCTAAAATTTCTGAAATTCCTTCTTGAAGTTTATGTATGCATGAAAAGATATTTTAGCCAACATAAATATGAGGTTTGTAAGGTCTTTTTTTTTACAACCAAATTCCATGTAAGAATGACCTCGTTTTAAAGGCAGGCTGTGTTTTTCTTTTCCAGCATGTCAAACCCCAGTAAGACATGGCCACAGGTCATGGGATTTCCCACTCAACAGAATGTCATTTTATGTTTGATCCCCAAAGAGTTTGGAATTGTTGAGATTTTATGACTGCCTGACACTTGTGTTTAACGTGCAGGCCATGACACTGAGCAAGGAGAGCAGATGGGCTTAGGGACCAGGGATGGAGTTTTTGTTACTTTTCCAGGGGAAGCTGAAAGAAACGACCAGAGGGTTTCCACGTGGTTTGCAGTCCAGACAGTTTATTCTGATTTTGCTGAGGAAATAGTTAAAGGAGTAGATTTTTATCTTCTTAAAATGTTAAAATTGGAAGCATTTTCCCCAAGAAAAAGAAATTTCCCAGAAAAGAGGAAATTTTATTTTGTGGTCTATTTACACGAAGAGATGCAAAGTTATATTGATCTGTTTCCTACTTTGATTTAACCATACAGATCTTTGATTACCGGGGATGTGTAAGTTAAAAAGACCTGTTTTCCATAATTTCTTGATGGAGAAATCTGATTTTCAACACCAAAAACCCAACTGCATTCTGTGATAGTTCTGTAGTAATTGTACTGATTTATGATGAATATATTTGTCATCTGAAGAGAGTTTAAAATGAAATGGAATTACTTCATAGCCAAAAACCTTTTTTCAGTCTGAAGCCTTCATACAGAGAGTTAATAGTATGGGAATAGAAACATATACACATTTCATGATTCTGTTAGATGAATAAAACATGCCTGACATTGGTTGGTTGTTGTCATTAGTAAAGAATAAAAACATGATGTGGCTTTTCACAGCAATAAGTCTTACTGAATCATCTGTTTTAAGACCAGGATGATGCCTAAATAGTGAATGTTAGAGAGTTAAACATAATTTCCAATGAAACAGACAAAATACCTGGTAAAATCTACATTTCTGAATGTTTTGAACATTGACCCGTTCCCAAAGGAGGATTTGCCTTGTTGAAATTATATGTATGGATTTATTTTGTGTACCTTTTCAGCAGTGGTGAGCTCCCCCTTAGGGCATTTCTGCATATTAAGTCACTTTTGCAGGAGATAATTAGCCATGTATTATGCATAAGAAAGCAGCATAACCGGAGGAAGGGGGAGGAGAGAGAGGGGGATCCTGAAAAATTTCTAGTTAGTAAGGGTTTGGAAATGAAGAATTCATCCCGTAGCAACAGTATTACTAATTTAAAATTGGTAAGAATCCTGTCAAAAGTTTGACTTATTGAGGATGTTGCCTTTATGTTTTTAATTAAAAAAAAAAATGTAAACGGCCATTATCCTAAGGACTTTTAAAGACTTTCTTATGGCCTCAGTTATTCCAACCCTAATTTCTCACATTTTCCTGCCTTGGCATATACTGCTAAATAATCCAGTGCCCCGTGCACCCGCTCTGGCTGTAGGAGAGCTGGCCACACCTCCTGGTGACAGCTCTGGGATTGTCTGCCTTGATGGTTTCCTACCTCTTCTTTTCTTCTCCTCTTAGGGTGGGCCATCTTCCATATGCTAGGGCTCTGCTTTTCCATTTCTTTCACTGGCTCTTTGGCCAGTTGCTTCCAACTCAGACCATTTGTTTGAGACGTATGTGTTTAAGTGTAAATATAAATACATGTATGGGTGTATCAATTTTATCTCTTGTGACAATTACCAACTTATTTTAGGAAAACCTCTTCCCTTCTTTTTTTTATTTGTAATAAGAAGATAATGACCCATTTCTGCTCTCCTATCACTTTTTATGGCAACGTTAGGCCTGTGTGTATATAGTCTATATTTAGCAAATAGATTAAAATAGAATTTCCCAGTAAAGAGAAGAGTTAGAAAATAAGATCAAGATGAGATTTCAGATAGAATCAAGTGACTAACTAGTCAGGATTTCAGATTTCTTGGAGTTGTGGGAGTCATCTGTGTTGACTTATTTTTTTTTTAGGTTGAGGACCTTTATTTATTCATTTATTTTTAGTTCACCTTTTCACCGAAGCGCAGTTCACAAGCAGAACAGTGCACATATCGCAGTGTACAAATGGATGACCTCCCACAAAGTGAATGTATAAACCCAACAGCCACCAGAACAAGTCAGAGCCACTCCCACAAGAGTCAGCCACTATCTCTCTTTTGTCACCAAAGACTGTGTCTCTCAACCCCACATGAGTATAACATGTACTCTTTGGAGTTAAGCCTCTTTCACTCAACATGTTTTCAAGATTTATCCATAGTGTTCTTTTGTTGCATTGCTTTATAATATTCCAGTGTGTGAATTTATCAAAAACTTCCACAGATTGACTTATCCATTTTACTGTTGGTGAACATTTTCTTGTTTCCAATTTCAGCTGTTAGGGATATTCTTGTGAATGCTTTTTGGCACACATATGTGCGTATTTCTGAGTGGCATATTCCTAGAAGTGGAATTGCTGAGTCTTAAGGAATGTATTTTCATTTTAGTAGCTACTGCTGAGCGGTTTTCCTCAGTGTACCAATTTATTTTTTTAAATTTATTGAGAGAGAGAGAGAGTGCGCGCGCGGGGGGGGGGGGGAGAGCACAAGTGGGGGAGGGGCAGAGAGAAGGAGACAGAGGATCTGAAGCTGGCTCTGCACTGACAGCAGCGAGCCTGATGTAGGACTCAAACTCACAAACGGCGAGATCTCGACCCCAGCCAAATTTGGATGCTTAACTGACGGAGCCACCCATGTCCCCCACGTGTACCAATTTAGATGTTGATCAACGGTATATGTAAGTTCCAGATGCCCGTATTCTTGCTATTACCCATATTTTCTTGCTGTTTTTCCCGTTTTGATGGCTGTGTATTGGTGTTTCCTGGTGTCTTTAATTTACAGTTTCCTAACGATTAATGTTGATGCATATCTTTCCTATGTTGACGGCCATTTGGCTATCTTTTGGGACGAGTTTGTCTAAGCTTTTTTTTGTCCATTTGAAAAGGAAAACCCATTTTAAGTGTCTCTTTCCTTTTTGTTCATTTCTAAAATTGAACCAGATTCCAAATCCACTATGATGTTTTGGGGGAAGGTGAGAATCATGGAAATGTTACTCAGATAGAAATGTGTGTTTGTTCGTTCATTAAACAAATGTTTTTTGTTTTTTGTTTTTTTTTTTAAGTTTATTTGAGAAAGAGAGAGCGCGTGAGTGTACCAGAAGGAGCAGAAAGGGGGGAGAGCCCCCGGAGCTGATGTGAAGCTGAAGTCTCAGGGAACCATGAGATCATGACCTGAGCCGAAATCAAGAGTCTGACGTTTAACCGACTGAGCCAACCAGGCACCCTAAACAAATGTTTTTTAAACATCTCTTATGTTCTGTACCTTTACAGCGGTAAACAATGGTGTCTTCTTAAAGAGTTTGGAGTCTATTGGGGTATTAAGGCAAGTAAAAAAACATCAGGAGGACTTGGTGTTAACTGCTTTGATAGTTAGGAACAAGAAGAGAGTCCGGTGAGGTGCATCTGGGTGGCTCAGTCAGTTAAATGTCTGACTTCGGCTCAGCTCATGATCTTGTGATTCTTGGGTTCAAGCCCCACATTGGACTCTGTGCTGACAGTCTGGAGACTGCTTTGGATTCTGTATCTCCCTCTTTCTCTCTCTCTCTCACCTTCTCCCACTCGTGCTCTCTCTCTCTCTCTGTCTCTCTCAAAAATAAACAAACATTAAAAAAAAAAGAGAGAAGAGAGTCCAGTGAAAAAGCATAAGCAGGTGTGCATAATAGGTTCTCAGTTTAAGAAAAGACTTCCCATAAGAGAAGAAAGGGAGCCAGAACGTAAAGGAAAAGTAGGAGTTAGCCAGTTGAAAATTAGGATGGGGAGTTGTGTTTCGGGTGGAGGAAATAAAATCATGTTTGAGAGATAGCAGTGGCTGTGGAAATACATATATGGGATAGGGGTGGGGGGCAGGGAGTGTTGTTTAAAAAGTCTTAAAGTATTCTTTAATTTATTTAATTATTATTTACTGAGGACCTCTCGTGCCATGCAAGTCACAAGGACAAAGGGTGGGTAAAATTGTTATCAACAATAATAATGATAATAACTAACATTTACTAATTGGTTCCTGTGTGCTGGGCATTGTGCTAAACACTTTACTTACATTTTTGCATTTCATTCCCGGAGCCATTCCAACATAGGCACTGTTATTATTCCTGTTTTATATTTGAGATAACTGGGTTCTAGGGAGGCTAAGCATCTTCAGTAAGCCCTAGAATGCCCCATGCCCCTTGAAAATGTAATCTAGTGGGAGCTTCAAGAAATTGCACAAAAAATTATACATACAAATTGTAATTGCATTGAGGGTTACAGCACCATTAAGTTATCATTAACAGTTTAAGAGTTGTAAGATATTGAAATAGATTATGAGAAGAGTAAACATTTTTTATCATTGTTTAAAATTGTAGTTGGAGTGTCTGGGTGGCTCAGTTGGAGGGGCATGTGACCCTTGATCTTGGGGTTGTGAGTTCAAGCCCCATGTTGAGTGTAGAGATAAATAAAATTAAAAAAAATGAAATTATAGGTATGTAATACTAGATATACTGTATGTGCTGTATTGATACTATATACAAATTACTACATATAGAAATATTTCCATCGACTTATGATAATGCAAAGGCAATAAACTATAATACTTAGGAGCATAGATTTGGAGTGAAAATCCCTGGGTTTGATTCCTGACTCCACCGTCTATTATTTAACGAACTATGGCAAACTCTTAGCGTCTCTGCTTCACTTGGAAAAGCATTGTCTTAAATCCCTACTATATTCATTTCAAAATTTAGTGGTCCTGTGAGGAAAAACATTCAAATTTGCCTTTGGTCTTTTCCCTGAAAGTTTCCATTGCTGAACACTACCAAAAAATCATTAGCAAACTGAAGCCTTATAAAGTACATTACTTTCGGGGCTGGAGAAAATTTTTGGTTTGAACTGAAGGCGCTGAAAATGGAAGGTTATAATTGAAATGTCAGCAAATATAACTTTAACAATTCCAGTCGATGCTACTAGAATATTAAATATACCTGTTAAATACATTTTTTCTTTTCGGTATATAAATTTTAATATGCATCCCATATCTCTCCAGCCATATTTCCTATATCAATAGTCCCCTGTGGCAACTTTATCTTTGAATACAAACTATTCTTGTTCAATATTTGAGTAGTGATAATGGGTTTTATTCTATAAATAACAGCCTTAGTACCCTAAACTACAGCCAGCATAACTTTACCATTTGTAAGAACTACAGTATTTTGTATTCCAAATAACAATTTTAATGTTTTATTCATTACTAGTAAACAAACGCAGAACATATGAAGAAAACTATTTATTGGTGTAGGATGGGTGAATGTGCTGTTGTGTTAGTGGGGTGCCCTCTGTCCACTGGGCTGGCAGGCCTCAACTGCTGAAGTTCAGGCTTCCAGGAGCCTTCTAGAACATCTTGAGAATGCAAATTACATTTGAAATAGCAATCTAAGCCGCCCAGGGCTGATTAAAAATTTCAAACTCTGGGGGTGCCTGGGTGGCTCAGTCGGTTAAGCGTCTGACTTCAGCTGAGGTCATGATCTCGTTTGGGAGTTTGAGCCCCACCTTGGGCTCTCTCCTGTCAGCCCAGAGCCTACTTCTGATCCTCTGTCTCCCTCTCTGCCTCTCTGCAGCTCATGCACACTCACTCTCTCAAAATAAATAATCTTAAAAGAAAAAAAAAATCCAGTTGAATTCATATAAGGTCTAAACATGTATATAAATATTGATAGTTATAACTACACTGTATGATATAATGTAGAAAAGATTGATATTCTTTTGAAAATAGGCTTTCAGGGGTGCCTGGATGGCTTAGTCAGTTAAGCATCCGACTTTGGCTCAGGTCGTTATCTCGCCATCCATGAGTTTGAGTCCCACATCGGGCTATGTGCCAGCAGCTCAGACCCTGGAGCCTGCTTCAGATTCTGTGTCTCCCTCTCTCTCTGCCCCTCCCCCACTTGTGCGCGTGCGCGCGCTCTCTCTCTCTCTCTCTCTCTCTCTCTCTCTCTCTCTCTGTCTCTCCAAAAATGAATAAATGTTTTAAAAAAACAAAACTTCAAACTATGGAAGAATCCTTGAAAATCTTCTTTCATTCAGAGCTAGTGTAAGAGAGTGTCATCCTCTCAGATGCTTGTCCAGTAGGTTACTTCTTAAACTTTACCTCAGAAGAGGAAAATAACCCCAGGTGTGTGGTTGAAAGTAGCCTGGCTCAAGTAGGAGATTTATTCTGATTCTCTTGTTTTACTTTAAATCGTATGGTTTTTGAACTGTATTTGTCATACACTGTTTTAATACAAATTTTAAAAAATCTACAAGTAAAAATGATGCTTCTGTAAGAAACACCATGTTTTCTTATGTGAATTTCTGTTCTTGTTGGTTCACCATGGCAAAGACCCAGATAAGTCTAGGGGCTCTCTAATTTGTAATTTCCTTGGCCTCCTAGGTGTTTTGAATCTGAAGGTCAAACCAGTACAACACATATCATAAACTGGCTGATGTGTGGCTGGGGTTGTTGTTTTGTCCGGTTTTTGTCAGTCCAGCAGTGCAGCCATTTTTTTTTTTAAACTAGGAAATTTCATAAATGGAGACAGATTCTACATTTCATTTGAATGTAACTGTAGGGCAGAGGTCAGAAATTGAGTAGCAGTGGCCTTCTCCAGAGAGGACATCCTTCTGCCTCCCATTTCTATGCTTTTTCGAAAGGCCACACTCCTGTTTCAATCTCCTGGCTCTAGTTAGCATTTAGATTTGTAGCTCCCTCGATAAATTAGCCCAGAGCTTCCCACCTGGTACGCGGTGGCTTGGTTGCGGGTATGCTGAGACACTGACTGATTTTCTTTTTCCTTTTTTTTTTTTTTTGTTAAATTAAAAAAAATTTTTTTTAATGTTTTTATTTATTTTTGAGACCGAGAGAGACTGAGCATGAGCAGGGGAGGGGCAGCGAGAGAGGGAGACACAGAATCTGAGGCAGGCTCCAGGCTCCTAGCTGTCAGCACAGAGCCTGACAGGGGGCTCGAACTCACGGACTGTGAGATCATGACCTGAGCTGAAGTCAGACGCTCAACCAACTGAGCCATCTAGGCGCTCCGACACTAATTTTCTCAGACAGTTGAGGATGACGTGAAAAGGTGTGGTGAGCACTGAATTTGCCTTTTTGGTAAACTTCACGCTTGGCCTGGCATCTCCAGGATTCCCTAGGTTGTGGGTTCAAGGAATGCTGTCACATGAGGGCCTCCCTCATGTTTATACCAAGCTGTCGAGTACAGTCAACTCTTAAAGGCCTTCTGCAGACTTAGAAGAAAGACGTCCCTGTGCCCTTTACCAGGTAGATCCCCTCTCTGAGGTCAAAGATGTATTCTTCATGAGTCAGTTTCTGCTGAGTATAGCCCTGCTTCTGTTGCCTGATAGGGATGGGTCTCAGCTGGTGTTATGCTAACTCACAAAGTGCCACCCCCTGGACCTGAGCAGGGGAAGAGTATTTGGTGGAGATCTTGTGACTGAAAACATGGTCTCCATATGCAACTCTATGAAAAAAAAAAGAAATGAGGGTTGATAAAAGTTACAATATGTGATTGTTTTTTAGGTACTGTTACAGGTCTATAAAAGAGCTGGAAAGTTCATTAAATGTAGAATGAATTCTTCCACCAATTTATACATAATGAAAATCATAAACTCTATGATTCAAACTTGTTTACTCAGAAAAACGCCTGAGAAGAAACATGGAAGGAACAATAGTAAACACAGAACAGATGAAAATGTTATTGTCAGTAAGCTTGACATTTAGAAATTTAGGAGGATTGTTTGCCCTGAGTTTCCAAATGGTGCTGTAACTTAATATACTTGGCTGTGTTCAGTTTAATGATGTATATATTGTCCAATGCATTTCCCATCAGCAGTGAAGTGGGTATGTGATGCAGAATATGTTACATTTTATCTTATCAATTGAAATACAGCTATGTCTCAGGACATAACAGTGGATGCTAGGTTATATTTCTGGTCCTCTGGGAATCTTTTAGTTTTAATAGGCTATGAGGATTATGGAAAGCCCTTGACACTTGAGTGCAGGCATGGCTGTGTGTGAATGACTGTGCATTTGGAAGACACACACAATACTTTTGAGATCACTTTGCAGAGTTTTCAAAGAACTGAAGATTAATAATCTGGTGAGATAAAAATCAGGTACCAGCAAGCATCAAATACATTCTGCACAATTATAGCTCTCCAAGGGGCTCAAGATTGTGCTCAATCAACAGTACATGTTGTGATACATTTATATCCAGATACATTAAACACTAGATTAAACAAGAAAACATACCTTTTGGGAGTATAATGGACAAAGTAGACATGTCATTAAGGTCTATATAAAATATAATTAGAAGCCAGGAAAATTCCTAGTGTGTTGTGCAAGGCTTTGAAATGTGGGACCTTGACCAGTACTGTCCAATAGAATATAACACAAACTGCTTAAGTAAGTTTAGCATTCTTAATTGTGACATTAGAGAGTAAAAAGACACAGGTGAAATTAATTTTATTTTATTTACCCCAGTAGTTCCAGAATATTACCCTTTCAACATGTAATACATGTAAGATGATAAATGAAATATTTTAGTGTTTATTTTGTTTTTGTTTTGTAAAATCTTTCCAAAATCTGGTGTGTATTTCACACTTACAGAACAGCTTAATTTGGACCAGCCACATTTCAGATGCTCAGTAGACAGACACACATGACTGGTGTAACCATTAAGCAGTTCTTGTCCTTTTGTTTCTATAGTACCGTGAACAGAGATTTTATACTATTTCCTTTTGTGGCAGTTGTTTTTATTATTATGCTGAAATCTGTTTCCTGAAACCTAGAGTCCTTTATTTTTAACTAGACTAGGGATTTAGTTGGAATAAGGTGGAAGGAGGATAAGTCCTTGTTGATTCAGTGAATGAGTGATTAAAGTTCATAGCGAAAGAGATCAAGATGTGGATTTCCTAATAAGGGAATAAGACCAATGATATTAAAGAGGCAATAAAAGAGAGACTGTAGAAGTTATTGAAAATCAAAGTCTGACTAATTCTGGGATAGCTATAATATTAAGTAATTTAAGTTTTTAAAAATAGAGCCAAATAATCTCCATAAACAGGAATTCTGGATGATGGATTTTCAGAATGAATTCTACTCGGTGAGTTTTAGTTTATTTGGATCATGTTATTATGAAAAATTGTAAACCCATCTTCTGTCACCTCTCTCTTTGTAGAGGAGAGTATGACATATTATTGTATGTTTTCTGGAAATCTGGTTGACTTTAGTACCTACTTAAAAAAAATTTTTTTTAATGTTTATTTTTGAGAGAGAGAGAGAGAGAGGGAGAGAGAGAGAGTGCAAGTGGGGGAGGGGCAGAGAGAGAGAGGGGGGAGGAGAGACAGAATCCGAAGCAGGCTCTAGGCTCTGAGCTGCCAGCACACAACCTGATGTGGGACTTGAACCCATGAACCGCAAGATCGTGACCTGAGCCGAAGTTGGACGCTCAACCAACTGAGTCATCCAGGCATCCCATAGTTGTTGTTGTTGTTGTTGTTGTTCTTCTTTTTTTAACTGGCACGATTTAATAATATAGGATACCCAGAGAGGTTCATATGACTGCTTATGTGATCTCCTTTGGGCTCCAGCAGATTCTGTGGCTTAATAATATTACTTCTGTGTTTTAAAAACCAAAGTAGCATTTCTAAATTAAAAAAAAAAGGGTAATAATAACTAGTACTTTTCTCGAGTGCCTTCTATAAATTGCATTTCTTAGAATATCCAGACATGACAAGATATCCTGCAAAGTGGGCATTAATATCAGCCCTTTTCGTGGTTGTGGAAAAACTGAGTTTTAGAGATGTGATTAGGCCATGGCCGTATAACTTGGAAATAGAAAAGGTAAGTTTTGAATTGAGGGCAGCACGGAGGCTAATTTGAGCATCAGGTGAATAAAGTGATTTAAGGAAGTCTAAGTGCCCCTGACGAACTCTGCAGTTAGTGTTCATGGTCCTACGAAAACAGGAGGGTTAACTTTCCAGTAACTTCTGGGCTTCTGGAACTGCAGGAGGGAGTGTTCCTGCATAAAATCTCAGAAAAATATTACATTAAAGCCCTACATTAAAGACCAAATGCAGTGGAAAATGAGAACTCTGTTACACTTTAATTTGGATCCTGTAGTCCACAGAGCAGACATGGAGAAATGCTGCCCAAGGAGTAGCAGCCGGCAAGCCTCCCCCCACCCGTCAGTGGCTCCTGCTCAGACTGGAGAACACAAACAGCGGTCTCTTCAGTGGCTGCTTGATCCACAAAGTAATGCTGCAGTGACGATTTGTGCCCTTTGAGTGCTTGGTGGCATTCCTGAAATCTGGCCACATCTGTAACTGTATCAGTTTGTTCTGGCATAGCACGTCCATTGGGCTCACGGCTCAGAAGCTTCTGGGAAGAGGAACTGTGTCATGAGGAAAAGAGTGTGGACTTTGGGATCAGACACAAGTGTGTTCAGATGCCGGATGTGCAGGTTGATAACCATGAAACTTCATTTCTTCACGTGAAAAGTGGAGGTTAATTTCCTTTCTTCACAGTGAGGATCATCTAAGATAATGTGTGTAAAGCACCTGCTGCACCTCCTGGCACATACCTGATTTGTGGATTATAGTTTTACTGTGGAGGCACTATTGTAAATAATACACTTCTTTAAATTATACAAGACAAAGTGGCAGATTGATTTCTGAGCTTTCATTTCTGGCTGTGGTAAAACTGTAGGGAAAGAAATTGTTTACAGTCCCAGATAGACTGCGTTATACTGCGGTGCTTCATGGAACTGTGCTTAGAACAGAAATACTCCCTGCCCACCTTCAGGATTCTCCAAGGCCACCTCCAGATCGGTCACTACTGGTGTGTCCATAGGCTCAGCTTTAGCAATAGTGAAAATACTTCACTCTGTTGTCCCCTTTCGATCCCCTAAGAATTTCTCTTCAGAGTGCCATATAGTAAAGCTAAGTGGCTTGCTAAGTTACAGTTGACAGATTAGTTATCCATTGTATTCCTGTAGCAGGTTTGGAGCCCCTAGGAGGGAGAAATTTGGCTAAATTTCTACGTTCACCAATTCAAAGTTAGAACCCAAACTCTTTCAACCAGTATTCATTTATTCCAGTTCATAGCTTATGTCTTGTAGACTTGTATGTTCGTTCGTTCGTTCATTCATTCATTCATTCATTCATTCATTTATTTATTTATGAGGGAGAGGGGTAGACAGAATTTTAAGCAGGCTTCATGCCCAGTGAGGAACCTGACGAGGGGCTCGATCTCATGACTGTGAGATCATGATCTGAGCCGAAATAATAGTTAATGGTACTATTGCAGTACTATAAAGTTAAGGAAGAAGGATTGGATTGTTTTCTCCATCTAAGTGTTTAAAAAAAATGTTTATTTTTGAGAGCGGGTGATGGGCAGAGAGAGAGGGGGGTACAAAGGATCTGAAGTGGGGTCTGTACTGACAGCATGGAGCCCGATGCAGGGCTGGAACTCACAAACTGTGAGATCATGACCTGAGCCGAAGTCAGACACCCAACAACTAATCCACCTAGGGACCCCTCCATCTAATTTGACATAAATATTGAGTGGTCAGTTACAAGAATTCAGCATATTGCTATGAACAGCAGAAACTCCAAACAAAACACATCATATAATTTGCTTGCATTAAAAACTGCTGCTAGGTGTCAAGGTTATTCGAGAGAGTTGGAGTATCAGGTGTGTTTCTAATTGCTTGCCTCCCTGTGGCCAAGAATGCCTCATGTAGCTTCCCACTTGATAATTGGTCCGTAAGTGACAGCTCACTTGGGAATAAGTGTGCATACACTGGACAGCACTCAATAACTTGGATAATCTGACTTAAAATTACACATTGGTATGATCAACTTTTCTCATGTAGGAAAAAAATTTTAAGTTAGCTTTTATGAAATAAAATATGTGCAAAAATTATGTAAGTCATAGGGTGTGCCTCTGTAAATTTTCGTAGTTGGACACACTGATATACCTACTACCAACCATTACCAACCTTGAAGTCTCCCTTGTATCTCTTACTACCCTCCACATGCAACCACCATCAATTAGTTTTGCCTTTTTTGAATCTTATGTGAATGGAATCATACTTGCCCCATTGTAATGGTTTTTAAGTGGATTAATTTTATCCCATATTGTGTTACGAATTTTATTTTTCATGTTCATTACTTCTCCTTGCTATGTAATATATCATTATTTGAATATGCCACAATTTATTCATTCTGTTGTTGATGGACATTTGGGTTTTATATAGTTTTGGCTATTATACATAGGTCAGCTGTGATCTTCTCATAAATGTACTTTGTGAATGTATATACTTAATTATGTTGGGTATGTACCGAGGGATAGGTAGTGGAATTACTGGGTAATTAGATATGTAAATGTTCAGCTTTAGAAAAACTGATGGCTTTCTGGTTAGGTATATAGTTTACCCTTAATATCAACAGTATATGAGACTTCTAGTTCTTCCACATCATCACTAGAACTTGGTGCTGTCAGTTTTGTTAATTTTAGGCTTTCTGATGTGTTTGCAGTGGTATTTCATTGTGATTGAGTTTACATTTGCATGATGACCAAAGAGGTTGAGAATATTTTCATGTTGGCTAATATTTTCTTATTGGCCATTTTCATAGAGTCCTGTTTCAAATTGTTTGCTTATCTTTTCTATTGAGTTTTCTGTAATTTTTTATTGATCTGTAGGAATTCTTTATATATTCTGGATATTTTGTCAGATATACGTATTACAAATATCTTCTCTGTGCATGTTGCCTTTCCATTCTTTCTATAATGTATTTTTTTTTTTAATTTTTTTTTTTCAACGTTTATTTAATTTTGGGACAGAGAGAGACAGAGCATGAACGGGGGAGGGGCAGAGAGAGAGGGAGACACAGAATCCGAAACAGGCTCCAGGATCTGAGCCATCAGCCCTGAGCCTGACGCGGGGCTCGAACTCACGGACCGCGAGATCGTGACCTGGCTGAAGTTGGACGCTTAACCGACTGCGCCACCCAGGCGCCCCTCTATCATGTATTTTGATGAAGAGAAGTTCTCGATTTTAATATTGTCCATTTTATTAGTCTATAATTTATGATTAGTGCTTTGGGTATCCTGTTTGAGGAATATCTGCCCCTCACAAGATTATGATTTTCTTCTCTACTTTTGTTTCTAGAAACTTTATTATTTTACCTTTTATATTTGTATCTGCATTTACCTGGAATAGATTTTTGTGTATGTTGTGAGGTAGAGGTCAAAATTCACATTTTTTCCCAGCATGGCATTCTGTTGACTGAGTACCATTTATTGACAAAGGCATCTTTTCCTAGTTGCAGGACAGTACCACCTTTATCTCAATTAAGTTTTCAGTGATGTGTGAGCTTACTGATCAGTTTATCTAGGCCTATATATTTCAAAAATATTTTAATTATTAGAACTTTATTATAAGTCAAGATATGAGAATATAAATTCCCCAACTTTGTCCTTTTTCTTTAAGATCACCAAGGCTATTCTTATTTCTTTCCATGTTGACTTAAAATTTGGAATCTGGGGGCACCAGTTAAGTAACTGACTCTTGATTTTGGCTCAGGTCATTATCTCACGGTTTGTGGGTTTGAGTCCTGCATGGGGCTCTGTGCTGAAAACGTGGAGCCTGCTTGGGATTCTCTCTCTCCCTGTCTCTCTGCTCCTCCCCCGTGCTCGCTCTCTCTCTCTTAATAAATATATAAACATTAAAAAAAGTAAAACTTGGAATCTGTTTCTACTGCACACACACACACACACACACACACACACACACACATGAATATACACACAAATAGTAGATTCAATTTTTATTGAATCTACAGATCAATTGAAGGAGAATTTACATTTTAATACTGAGTTTTCCCTCCCATGAACATGGTTTATCCCTCCATGTGTTTAGGACTTCTTTAATGTCTCTCAATGTTTTATTTTTTCAAGGTAGATGTTTTCAAGGTCTTTCATATTTTTAGTTGTTCAGTTCTTTAATGTGAGAAATTTTGTTGGCTTTTAAATTTATAATTATAGGGTTTTATTTTCTGGTGTATTGATTTTTGTGTATTGACTTTGCTAGTAAATTCATGTGTTAATATTAATTTTGTGATTGTAGATTCTTTGGATTTTCTGTTAGTACAGTCTTTCTGTGAATAATTATCCTGTGAATAATCATAATTTTACTTTTTCCTTTCATTATCTGCATTAAAAAATTATTTATTCTTTATGATACTGGCTGAAACCTACAACATAAGTTGTATTGACATAGTGGTAACAAGTATCCTTTTTCTGATTTCAATGGGGGAAAACTAACATTCACCATTAAAGGTGATGTTTGTGGTAGGTTTTAATTTTTTTTTTTTTCAACGTTTATTTATTTTTGGGACAGAGAGAGACAGAGCATGAACGGGGGAGGGGCAGAGAGAGAGGGAGACAGAATCGGAAACAGGCTCCAGGCTCTGAGCCATCAGCCCAGAGCCTGACGTGGGGCTCGAACTCACGGACCGCGAGATCGTGACCTGGCTGAAGTCGGACGCTTAACCGACTGCGCCACCCAGGTGCCCCTGTGGTAGGTTTTAAAATAGATACTCTTCAAGCACCTGGGTGGCTCCTTCAGTTGGGTGTCCGACTTTGGCTCAGGTCATGATCTCAGGTGAGATCATGGTTCTTGGGTTCAGGTCCTGCATCAAGCTCTCTGCTGTCAGCACAGAGCCTGCTTTAGATCCTCTGGCCCTCCCCTGCTTGTTCTCTCTTCCTCTCTTTCTCTCTCTTCCCCCTCAAAAAATAAATAAACATTAAAAAAAATACTCTTCAAGTTAATGCAGTTTTCTTCTTTTTCTACAGTCTAAGGTTGATTGTTAAACAATGATTACCATGTGTTCATTTTATCAAATGCTTTTTTGTGTTTATGTGAAGAGGTGAGCCTGCTGAAGGAACTTGCCTGGAGGGAGTGATGAAACTCCTCCTAGAGGAAGGAGAAGAAACCTCAGCTTCTCTTGAAGGGTCATGGTCATCAACAGAAATTTAGACATTGCAATTATAAATAACAAATTCTTGAGACCAGGAGTAACGTGATGAAATATTTTAAATATTCGTCTGTTTTGTAATGTGCATTGGAAAGAGCAGAGGCTAGAGACCACATAGATTGACAATAATCCAGATTTGTTAAATGAGGGCCTAAGGGAGCTGAGGTGGTGAAGGAAAATTACAGAAGTCAACTGGAAGATTCTGGTTTCGGAAAAAAAATAAGCAGGATTGTTGTTATATGTTGGTTAGAAAAGAAACTTAAAATTGATTCATAAACAAGGTCCTAGGGTCTGGATGTTAATGGTTTCACAAACTGCAATGAGAAACTGGGAAAAGGATTTGAAGGGGAGAAAGAATAATGACTTCCATATTGGGTGCTAGTAAGTGAGGCTTTCTGCCTGTGGTTAACATGGTAAACCTATTGTGCGTAAGGGAGCTATTTTGGCTGCAAATCTCTAGTGTCTCTCACCATTCCAGACATGATAAGAATATCTGGATAAAAATCCTAAGAACCTAAGGGTTTGTTAGATTATTCAGTGATACCTATGTGGAAAAAAGAGCCACATTTTGGTGGGAAATTAGGTTTAGAGATATTCATTTGGGAATAATAATTGAGTCTCTGGTCGTTGAACTTCCTCAGAGATCAAAGGAAAGCATATCATCTTAAAACCAGGGAGAATTTTGGAAGATAACTATCCTCTGTGCGTCATAAAGCATTTTGTGAACCTGAAAGTTGAAGTATATTGAAACTGGAGAGTTATGAGTGAAAATCAAAGAAATGCTATTATGGAAGTAAGCAATCAGCAACCTTCAAGTTGAAGGAAATGAGTATGTTTCAGACAAAGATTGGCATCCAGAAAGGTCTCTTGTGTGACCCTTGTGTTCGTTTAGGTGAATGCCGGTTGAATGCTGTTTGCAAATTAGAGTTGAACTACAGATTTGTGTGTGTACTTCATTTTAACCCTATTCTTGATTACTAGCAAGTTGTCATTTCCTTGGTTCTCACGAACAAAATGTAATTATTTTCATCCTCCATATCATGAGCTTTTGCAGAGATGAAGTAGGTGTCAAACCACAACACCTGGTATCTCCCGTTCCCCAGATTTACCAGTGCTTTTTTAGCAGGCTCTGTGGTTTCTCAAATAGCAGCAGGCCGCCTCCAGCCTTTTTTTTTAGTTTCAACATATATGATATGTGAGGGCTTTTTCATTTCTGAATCGCTAGTGATTGAAAAGAATATTTATTGGGGCGCCTGGGTGGCGCAGTCGGTTGAGCGTCCGACTTCAGCCAGGTCACCATCTCGCGGTCCGTGAGTTCGAGCCCGGCATCAGGCTCTGGGCTGATGGCTCAGAGCCTGGAGCCTGTTTCCGATTCTGTGTCTCCCTCTCTCTCTGCCCCTCCCCCGTTCATGCTCTGTCTCTCTCTGTCCCAAAAATAAATAAACGTTGAAAAGAATATTTATTATATAAATGAGGGAATTAATAACAGTACATATGATTATGTAGGGACTTTATATTATATATTAATATAAAATTTATTTTTTATATTAATGGTATTTTAGAAAGTGAACTGTTGAAAAGCATGATTTATTTCTGCTTAGCTTTATGTATGAGCATAAGCTTTTTGTTATTTGGTTAATTTATTGATATTGTTCAGTATTAGGTTATGTTTAATATTTTCAGAATCAGAAAAGAAACTAATGTATTTAGTTGCATTTAAGGACCTTGAGTTGAAGGAAACATATTTAGCCAAGATTAGGATAAATTAATCTTTCAAATTAAGTATTTTAATAGCTGTTTGAGGTAGCAGACTCCGACACAGGTCAGAAATACTCCTTTGAAATGCATTGTCAGAGGGGGCTATTTTACATTGGATACATTATCAAAAATACAGGTTATTTCTGATATGAAAAGTTAAGTTTCTTTTGTATCTTTGCATATATTTAGGTATCTCTGGTGAGGAAGAGGAAGAAAGGATTTTCATTCCATTCAATAATCTTCGGTTTCATGTAGAAGAGTGTACAAAAATTCTAAAATCTTAAAATCTCCAAAAACTTAGATGAGTTAATGAACGTGTTATTTTTTAATTAGGCGAAAAACCTTTGAAAACATTGGCTTTATTGGCGTATTGGGCAAGATTTAAAATGACAGTCAGATTTGGAATATATTTTCCCTTTCTTTGATTGGAAACGGCTTTGAGATTGTGCTTTCAATTCAGAAATACTCATTTTAATCTGTTTAAGAGGAAAATAGCAAAACTATCGTGTTTCAGTTGGCTTGCTTATTTATTTTCCACAAACAGAGACGCCATTGCATGCAGGATAATACCAAGTTTAGAAGAACCATCATAGCATAATATTTAAAATTATGAAGACTAAATCTTGACTGCTTATTTTAAAATCCGGGATCTGCTGCTTAGTAAGCAGATTACTTAGCTTGTGTGTTACCACATCTGTAAAATGAGGACAATAATACCACCTACCTCACAAGGGTGTGAGGAATATACAAATAGAGTAGTTAGAAGTTAGAACAGTTCCTAGCATGTGGACATTGGTGTGTTTGCTGATGCTATAACCATCCTTTCTCCTCCACCTCCTCCTCCTCCTTCTCTTCCTCTACTACTGAGAATTCATACCATTGTACTCAGAGAACAATTTGAATTCAGTTCTTTGGCCAGCAGCTTTCCCTCATTGTATTTCCCAAGATGTAGTTAGCCACCTTTGGGAGTAAAGTTAGAGTATTTAAAGGACTGTCTTTAAAAAAATCAGAGGATTTTTTAAACTTTTATTTATTTATTTTGAGAGAGAGAGAGAGAGAGAGCAAGAGAGGGGGAGAGAGCGTGTGCATATGCAAGTGGGGGAGGGGCAGAGGGAGATAGGGAGAGAATCCTAAGCAGGCTCTACACTGTCAGTGCAGAGCCCGATGTAGGGCTCGAACTCATGTACCATGAGATCATGACCTGAACTGAAGTCAGAAGCTTAACCGACTGAGCCACCTGGGTGCCCCAGATGTTTTTTTGAATGATACTGTATTTAAATTAAATACATTCCCCATGCATATTGGGGAAATACAGGTGAGCAGGGAACCTGCATACTCATGATAATTATTTGATAGTTGTTTCACTTGTGAACATTTCTTAAAAATTAGAATGGAGGTTAATCCATATATTATTTACTTATAGGGCTAATCCTGGTTTTAGTGTTTTAGTTTTATGTATGTCTCCAAATAGGTTTTAAGGCTGCACGTGGCCAACTTTTGTTTTGAGAGTATTTTTCAAAATGCTTTTGATACTCCTTGGCTGCTACACCATTATTTTTCAAAATCATTTAAATTTTCTGGAGTGTTTTTTTTTAAAAGATAAACTATGTAACTTCCATCCACTTCAGGAATATTTCTCCAGTCAGAGTTTTTAACTAGTGCTTGGCTCTGTGTGTGTCTGCACACATGCACACACACGTGTGTTTACTCTCTGTGGGCATATTTTCATGGATTCATAATTGAATAAATATTTTGAAATATTTTATTTATGAGTGTTGGAGATGTTTAGAAATACCTTCAATCACAGAACATAACAAAGTTCATGAGAAAAATCTTTTAGAGTCATTTTTTGTAGCATTACGTTCTTGAAATTGCTTTAGTGTTCCTGATTTAGCATACATCATATAATTCCCTTTATACTGTAAGACAGCCTCCCTGAGACACAAGAAGTCACACTTGCAGGATTGTTTTTATTATTTACTTGAAGTAAATCTTTCCAAATGACAGGCTTCTTTTCCATATTAGAGCCCCTCTTTAGGTAGCCTGGGCTGGCTCGTGTAGATACGCCAGTTTCTAGGATGTTCCCCCATAGGAGTGTCCCGAAACTCAGATTGAAATGTACTAATTCCCAGTACCTCCCCTTTCCCTGATATGTCTCTGCTTTCCCACTTTTCAAGACTCAACTTTGTTTTATCCTCTGTGAAGTCT